>NC_090656.1:7932587-8267587 GCF_040937935.1 Hyperolius riggenbachi
CTTGGCCGGAGCCCCTCAATTGTTGGGACTCTACTCCTCTCGAGTACCCCTCGAATCCGACCCCTCCAGGGTCGTCCATCCAACTTGCTACAGTTCCCTTGTTACTAGGGAACTGGGTTTCTCTTACTTTCCTATACTTTCTCTTTTCCACAATTGCTCTACTATCTCTCTCTTGTTCTTTTCCCTTTTCTACTCTTCACCTTGGAAATCGCCACCTCACAGTCCTCCAAATTAGCCCGTTCGCATATACTGATCCTCCATGACTTCCTCATTTTTCAAAATTTTCTCCCATAACGTCCAGGGTTTTGGATCCCCACATAAACGCTCCAAAGCATTTAATTACTGCAAAGCAAGCCAAGCTGACATAGTATGCCTACAAGAAACCAGATTGGACCAAGCCACCTGCCCCAAATACTTGAACCGCCATTATCCCACTGTCTACTTTGCATGCGCCCGTACAAAAGTGCGAGGAGTCCTAATAGCTCTTAAAAAGAATTTTCCCTTTACTTACAAGAAACATATTGCCGACCCTACTGGCAGGTATCTTATTTTAATTGGCACCATCTATGACAGAGAGATTACTTTAGCTACATACTATGCCCCTAATGCACACCAATCTAATTTCTACTCACATTTCCTTCAGGTTCTCACCCAGCACGGCGAGGGCCAAATCATAATAGCTGGTGACACAAACGCCACTCTCAACCCTAAAATGGACAGACAAAAATCCACTGGCCCTTACCCTGCTTCAGACGCAAAAGACCCCCAAGGTACCAAAATTAAAGAGCTATTAGATAAATATGGCTATGTGGATGTATGGAGAGAGCTACACCCCTCCACCAAAGACTTTACCTTTTATTCCAACGCCCACGACAGCTTCAGCAGAATTGATCATATATTAGTCCAGCAACACCATTTACACCTCACCCTAGCTGCTAAAATTCATACGACCCCTTGGTCTGATCATTCCCCGATTTCCATCTGTTGCTCTGCTTTGCTTCCAATTAACCGAGTTTTTCATTGGCGCTTGAATGACTCCCTGCTATCCAGGGCAGATATCATCGACCAGCTGAAAGGGAGAGTTAAAGATTATTTTGCCGATAACACAGGCTCTGTAGCTTCATCTCTAATTTTATGGGAAGCGCACAAAGCTACCATAAGAGGGACGTTAATAGGAATAGCTAGTGCTATTAAAAAACAACGGAATCAGAAAATCGAAGAATTATCCCTCAAACTGGATCAAGCAGTCCATGAGTGGAAACGTACTCCCTCCCGGATTAATAGAATTATTAAGGATCGCATAAGCACAGAATTAGACCTCCTATTAACAGATAAAGTTGAGCAGCAGCTTAGATGGCGTAGACAATTATACTATTATAACGCCAACAAACCCCTTGCCCTACTAGCTAAATGCCTAAAAAAACAAACCCTTATTCCCGACTATGCTAAAACTCCGCAACGGTTCGGGACAGATCACCGCCAATCCCCGCAAGATCGTGGACATCTTTGCTAAATTTTTATCTGACTTATATTCTAACACTCCCAACGCTTCTGACCAAGATGCTCAGGACTTCTTAGATCAGACTCCTCTTCCAAAGCTAAACCTAGAATCTACAACTAATTTGAGCGCCCCTATCTCCACTGCTGAAGTTCTTTCAGCTATTAAAACTCTAAAACCCAATAAGACCCCAGGCCCAGATGGGTATTCGGCTCAATACTATAAAAAACTATCAGACCTTCTAGCTCCAGAGTTAGCGAAATGTTATAACGAAATTCGCGATGGCAAGTCCCCTCCAGGTTCCATGCTTACGGCTCACATCTCAATGGTCCCTAAGGTGGAGCAGGAACATCACGCAGTCCATCAATTTCGCCCCATATCCCTTATCAACGTAGACTTCAAACTATTAGGTAAAATATTAGCTTTGAGGTTAAACAAAGTCCTCCCGGCCCTGATTCATCGGGACCAAGTTGGATTTGTCCCAGGGAGGCAGGCTGAAGATAGCACCAGGAGGGCCATCCTTTTAACCCATTATCTCCACTCACGCAGAATCCCAGGGGTAGCCCTATCTCTAGATATTTTTAAGGCTTTCGACACCCTTTCCTGGTCCTACCTGAAACTTGCCCTTCATAAATGGGGCCTAGACTCATGCTTCCTGAACTGGATCCAAGGGCTGTACACTAGCCCCACGGCTTCTGTTAGATTTTCCGGTCATAGTTCCCAGACTTTCGCTATAAAACGGGGCACAAGACAAGGCTGTCCACTTTCTCCCTTGCTTTTCATCTTAGCTTTAGAGCCCTTTGCATGTTATCTAAGAAATAATACTGAGATTAAAGGTATAGACTGCGCTGGACTATCCCACAAACTTCTTATGTTTGCAGACGATACCTTACTCTTTTTAACACAGCCCCACATCTCAATCCCAAATGCCCTTTTAGCTTTTGCCCGCTTTGCCCGAATATCTGGTTTGCAAATCAATGTGGAAAAATCGAAGGCCATGGGAGTATCCCTGTCCGCCTCAGATCTTAACCGATTGAAGGAATCCTGCCCCTTTCAATGGGTCCAATCCCTAC
This sequence comes from Hyperolius riggenbachi, assembly GCF_040937935.1. Classification (NCBI taxonomy): domain Eukaryota; kingdom Metazoa; phylum Chordata; class Amphibia; order Anura; family Hyperoliidae; genus Hyperolius; species Hyperolius riggenbachi. Next base: position 7,935,159 of record NC_090656.1, read on the forward strand.
CCTATTTGGGAGTTACCCTCACCCCTAACTACGCCTCCCTTTTTGCGGCTAACTACCCCCTGTTATTAAAGTCACTGTCGGCACTGACGGACAGATGGTCCCATTCCCCCCTATCATGGTTAGGGAAGATTAATGCCATTAAAATGTCTTTTCTGCCCAAGCTCCTTTATTACTTCCGTACCCTCCCAGTCCAAGTCCCCAGCCACTATTTACGCATATTCCAGAACAGAATTATGGGATTTATATGGGGTCGCAAATGCCCTAGAGTTCGTAAAACAACTCTTTTCGCCCACAAATTCGACGGAGGTTTAGGGGTCCCACAGATCACGTCATACTATCGGGCAGCAACTATAGCCCATCTTACTCGGCTGTTCCAAACACAAGATACCCCCCTCTGGGTCTTCCTAGAAATACCGAACAGTGCTCCTTTGCTCCCTAGTACCCTCTTATGGCTCCCCCCGAAAGCAAGACCCCCCTCACTTAGCCCTCCCATGTCCCATTGCCTCCAGGTATGGGACTCTATTCGCTATTCATCAAACCTTCAGTCTTCATTCTTACCATTGCTTCCAATGGTCAATAACCCCCTGTTCCCACCAGGCTGTGACGACCCAGTAGCATTCTCATGGTGGAGCTCGAAAGGCCTCTCCAATGTCACAAACTTCCTTACATCCAGGGGTATTCTTTCCTGGACAGATATACAAGAGAAATTCCAGGCCCCTCCCAGAGAACTCTTTCGTTATCTACAAATAAGACATTGGGTTAAATCACTTACTCAGGACAAAGAACCTCCATTCACTGTAACGCCCTATGAAAATATCTGTCTCCATCGCCCTAACACCAAAGGTTTAATTTCTACAATATATGGCCTTTAGACCCGCCCATCCCCCCCTGTAACACATCTATACACCTCCAGATGGGAAGCCGACCTCAACAGCCCTAAAGATAGAGAAGACTGGCTGGATATCTGGAGCAGAGTCTCCAGCTGTTCCTGTAACTTACAGATAGTTGAAGCTGCCTATAAGATTATGACCCGTTGGTACCTAGTCCCCGCACGCATAGCCAAGGTATTCCCATCTGCAAACCCATATTGCTTCCGAGGCTGTAGAGTACCCGGTGACATATTACACACTTGGTGGACCTGTCCACGACTCACACGTTTCTGGTGCCAAGTATATAAGTTACTTTCCTCCCTCTTTCGTCAGCCCATAGCTAGAGACCCCTGGCAAGCTTTATTACATGGGAAAATAGGATCCCTTACTTCAACGCAAAATAAATTAGCCTCAGTAGTACTCTCTGCAGCTACCATGACAATTGCACGAAATTGGAAAAAGCCCTCGGTCTCCATTACCGAAGTAAAATCTAGAATTAACTCAATTATGGTCAGCGAGAAGCTAACCAGTATCCTCAGAGATACCCACAAGAAGTTTGAGAGAATTTGGGATCCCTGGATCCGTCTAGAACATCCAAGTCTGGAATCTTCTTTCATCACAAGGCTGTGAGGTGGACCTTTCCCCTTGTCTTCTCTTCCTTCTCTCTTCCTCTTTCCTCTTCTTCTCTTTCTCTCTCCCCCTTCTTACCCAGATGACCCCCAAATGAAGCTAATTGATATAACCTTTCCTGGCCTGCTTGTCGATCGCTGGACGACGGGCACTCAGGATTGTAATTGAATGGCCCGCTACTTGTTTGGGCCCTCCCCCATCCCTTCGATTCTCTTTAGCAAGCCCCAGATAGCTGGACTATGTCCTCTGAGGGCTATTTGAAGTTTCCTGATGGTAGTGTTTAGATTTTAATGATACAAATGACTATCTAGCTGTACTACTGATCATTACCCCATCCCCCCTGTTATGTAATGTTTATATGATGAGCATACCTGTTCAAGATATTCCTTTTGTTCCCTCTGTGCTGATATGTTATGCACTGTTCAAATTGTTTAAAACCTTAAAACTTCACTAAAACTTTGAAACAAAAAAAATAAATAAATAAATATAAAGGGCTCCGTGCTGTAAACAATTGCGAAATCCATGTTCCAGTTCATGCCCACGCCCAGCAGCAAAGGAAGCGGGCGTGTGCACACACACATGTGCAATCAAATGCAATCTGTGCAGAAAGCGTACCAAAAATTCATAAATCCATGAAAAATAAAACAAAAAAAATACAGCATGTCCAATGGCCAGACGCGTGCACGCCCACACCACCCAGGAATCTGTGGATATGTGCGTACACTCATCCAACCACGGCAACATTATCTAAATTAACAACTACCCAGTGTCTACAAAAACAACCTGTGCAAACATGTACAAATTTCATATATAATAATGAGCTCCTTAGAGCGTCAAGTAGCCGTGTGCAAAATGAATATATCACAGTACCGTGTATTTTAGCGTATAAGACGAAACCCCAACTTTTCCATTTAAAATACAGAGTTTGGGATATACTCCCTGTATAAGACTATTCCTCTTCCAACACCCATCAAATAAAAATTAAAAGAAAACCTCATATACTGGTGCTGTATTGTATGTGTCACCCAGCATATAACAGCATATAGACAATTGACTGGTTGGATTGGTCAACTCTCCCTATGTGGATTGGTCAGCTCTTCTGTCTCACATGTTTATCAGAGCGATATGGAAGAATAGATCGTGCTGTGCCCATAGAACACGCCTCTTTCACCCATCTGGCCCCGCCCCTGTATCCTATTTACCTTCTCTGCCTCTCAGATCTCACACATGTGCGCCTGCACCGCTTCACTATAGTCCTCAGCAGCGAGATCTGAGAGGCGGTAACAGGATACGGCAGATCACCCGGCATCAACGACACCTGGCGTATAAGACGACCCCTGACTCTTCAAATGATTTTCAAGGGTTAAATAGTAGTCTTATACGCCAAAATATACAGTAAAAGTGAACCTGTGTGAGCGAGAGTGTCGACTTACCAAACAGATGGCTGAGTGGAGAGGCCGGGAGAAAGCCTTATGCGATCGCAGCTGGCGGCTGCTTTTGAGGGAGGCTGCTTTACTGAGGTGCGTGTTGGATTTAAAGAGACACTGAAGCGAAAAAAAAATTGATATTATAATTTGTATGTGTAGTACAGCTAAGAAATAAAACATTAAGATCAGATACATCAGTCTAATTGTTTCCAGTACAGGAAGAGTTAAGAAACTCCAGTTGTTATCTCTATGCATACAAGCCATTAAGCTCTCCGACTAAGTTAGTCGTGGAGAGGGCTGTTATCTGACTTTTATTATCTCAACTGTTCCTGGACTATTTACTTTTCCTCTGCCAGAGGAGAGGTCATTACTTCACAGACTGCTCTGAAAGACTCATTTTGAATGCTGAGTGTTGTGTAATCTGCACATAATATAGAATGATGCAATGTTAGAAAAAAACACTATATACCTGAAAATAAAAATATGAGAATATTTTCTTTGCTGCTAAACTTCTAGTAATTATTCATAGTACACAACCAATTCATTATATCATATTTTTTTTTCCGCTTCAGTGTCTCTTTAAATATCCCCGGTCTATTGCTGGCGTTCAGCGCGGCCGCACTTCCTGATGCCAGAGGACGTGCGCTTCTATTGGCGCACATCCTCCGCATCATGGTAACCAGGGAAAATAACATTCCATCCTACCTAACCTATCTGCGCCTGCGCTATTGATGATGTCTGGCCATGTTTTATTTTTCATGGATTTATGAATTTTTGGTACGCTTTCTGCACAGATTGCATTTGATTGCACGTGTGTGTGTGCACACGCCCGCTTCCTTTGCTGCTGGGCGTGGGCATGAACTGGAACATGGATTTCGCAATTGTTTACAGCACGGAGCCCTTTATATTTATGTAATGGTATAAATTGAAGTTTAATTATCACAATGTGCCAGTCTTACAACATGAGATAGAGAAGTATATATGTTATTTGTCTGGACTCATTTATTTAGAGGGGAGTGATCCAATTACATTTGGAATTATCTGGGAGATTTTAATAGTATTTTAAATGTTTTTCAGTCTAATATGAGCTTACAGTAAAGATTGTGTTTTTCACTGGAGATTGTTGTGACAGATTATTTCTGATAATTTGATAATAATAGCTTATCAAAGTAGTTGTGGAGCACTCCTCAATGTTGCAAGGCGAATGTGCCATGGTATGACCAGCTGCACACCAGTCATTCAATCATGGAATACAAGAAAACCAGCACCATCCATTCCATATAGCTTTTTTATTGGCTCTTTAAAGACATAACAGCGATCAAAGCGACGTTTCAGGGAGCCGCCCCTTTATCAAGCTATGCTGTGCAAAAGACAATCTAAGAATAAGTTACACCAAGTACATATACCCCAGCAGCATCCCAGAACAGCCAATCATATACTCCCAAACCTATCTAACCAATCATAGGGTCCCACCTTATGCAGACCTAATGGGAGACTAATGTTCTGATTATGCTATTGGAAGATTCAAACTAAGTTCTTCCCCACCCCTCCTACTTCTCCAACGGATGCCTCCACTACGGCACACACCTTATGGTAGGGCCACTCCCACCAGTCCTCCGATGCAGAGGCATCCGTTGGAGAAGTAGGAGGGGTGGGGAAGAACTTAGTTTGAATCTTCCAATAGCATAATCAGAACATTAGTCTCCCATTAGGTCTGCATAAGGTGGGACCCTATGATTGGTTAGATAGGTTTGGGAGTATATGATTGGCTGTTCTGGGATGCTGCTGGGGTATATGTACTTGGTGTAACTTATTCTTAGATTGTCTTTTGCACAGCATAGCTTGATAAAGGGGCGGCTCCCTGAAACGTCGCTTTGATCGCTGTTATGTCTTTAAAGAGCCAATAAAAGAGCTATATGGAATGGATGGTGCCGGTTTTCTTGTATTCCATGATAATTTGATAATATACACCCGATGTGGCTTTGCTTTTTCTTTTATGGTCTAGACTTGCTTGTCCCTTGCTACGAGCGGCTAGGGAGAGAACCACGTGTCCAGTGTGCAAGAGGCCTCAATTTCATCAGCTGCAGAGTTTAGGTGCTGGATTTAAATATCATGACATAATCTGCTGAAACTCGATGCTACAACACTGCTGCCCAATCATCATTTTGATTTATTTATTTCACAAGTTGATTGCTGCAGAATGAAAGATCTCACTTGAAAGGCATGTGATCGTATATGAGGCACCCAATGTAGAAACAAAAAGTATAGGAGAGTCCTACCTTCAAATAGGACTCAATTCAAACTTCAAAACAGAAAGGACTTTATTTCAGTACATGTTTTGCCACAAGCAGCTGCTTCCTCAGGTCAGTAGTAGTGCAATTTTGGAGCAAGTGTGGATCTCAGGCGCAGTGTTGCTGTTTGGCTTTATGGCCACTTTGTAATGCGGGTTACTGTAATGCACCCACCTATGTGACGATCATAGCGAGGCAGGTGCGTTGCAGGATAATGGTGTGCAGCATCTTAATGTGCTGCATGCTGGGTTTAGCGCCTAACGAGCACATTAACTGTGGCAGTGAAGCATACTTTTCATTGACTGTATGAGATGCAACGCGCAGATAACATGCAGTGCTGCTTTCCCTTTCCGTTCCTGATTTTCAGGGCGATGGGGTCGGAGCAGTTTTGGGCACCCGGAGTCGGAGTCGTGGTTTTATAAACTGAGGAGTCGGAGTTGGGAAAATTTTTGTACAAAATCCACAGCCCTCTTAAGTATTAGACTAAGGAGTCAGAGTTGAGGAGTCGGGGCCATTTTGGGTACCCGGAGTCGTGGTTTCCATAAACTGAGGAATCTGAGTCGGAAGATTTTTGTAGCGACTCCATAGCCCTGCTGCTTTTACAGGGAATGCAGTACAACTCCCACTGTGAACCTAGCCCAAGTGATTGAGCCTACCAACTCTCCCTTCTGCTCACATGATAGTTTCTCCTGCGTTCTCCTGCCTGAGTAATTTCCAGAGACGTCATCCTCGCCAGCAGCCTTGAAGCAATTATCCTCACGTTTTCAGTCAGTCGCTTGACTTCCCGAGATAGGTTTACCTGGCTAATACCGAAAAGTGTTCTTGTTTATTCACCCTTGTTGACCATGGTCATGTGCCTCTTCTTGAAAGTGGACCTGAACTCTTGCACAGGACAGAAGGAAAAGTGAGAGCAATGCTCCTTGTGTGTATTTAGAATATAGCCTGTCTAATCACAAGTTGTAATTTGATCTCTCCCGTGTCACCTGACTGCCACGGCAGATGAGCTCATTTGAAAGCACAGGATGTTAATATGTCTGCTTCCATGAAAGCAGGAAGTAGACGCACTGCAGATTTATTGCAGGATTTGTATCAGCTGTAACAAAGACCTGTTTTTCTGTAAAGGTGGTTATGCTGGTTATGCTGGTGCTTTATCTTTTAGAGCAGAGAGGAAGCTCCGAGTTCAGGTCTGCATTAACGCTAAAGCCCCGTCTACACGATACAATTTTTTTGTGCGATTCGTTCAGATCAAATGCGATTGATCAATTAAATCCATGTCCGATCGGGATTCGATCGGTAGTGTGATCGATTTGCCATTGTTTTGCAATGACATTCAACCACACAATCAAATCCTGATCGGACATGTCGGATTTAATCGATCAATCGAGTTCGATCCGATCAAATCGCACAAAACATTGTATCGTGTAGATGGTGCTTTAGTAAAAATATGGTGACACCCAGAACTCCCTCTCTCCTCTAAAATATAAGGAACAGCATAGTAACCTTTACAGAGAGACATTTACCGTATTTGTTGCACCCACAGAACTCTTACTGATGGCATTCTGCAGAGTGGTTACTCCTGGTTTCATAAATGGTTATCATCCTGTGTTTATATATTGGCCTGTCTCAACGGCACAGAATGGACAGAGCTGACGGCTCAAATTACAGTGGCTCATTACTACTACCGGTTTTGGACTAGTCCAGGGGTGCCCAATAGGTCGATCGCGATCTACCGGTAGATCGCGACCGCCTGATCGGTAGATCGCGGCCTCTTGGCCGCGTCCCATTGAATTTAGCAGCTGTAGAACGCAGTTTCTGCTGCTGGCCGCTGATCACGAAGGAGCAGAGGCGCGCAGCCAATCAGGGGAGCAGAGGCGCGCGGCCATTCAGGGGAGCAGAGGCGCGCGGCCATTCAGGGGAGCAGAGCAACTCCATTCACGCTGCCCACCGGAGCCTCGGCTGAGGGAGTGAATACCTGGCCGCCGCCGCAGGAAGAAACCGGCCTTATACCCAGGTAACCTATACTGAAGGGACCTATACCTGGCTAACCTATACTGAAGGGACCTATACCTGGCTAACCTATACTGAAGGGACCTATACCTGGCTAACCTATACTGAAGGGACCTATACCCAGGTAACCTATACTGAAGGGACCTATACCTGGCTAACCTATACTGAAGGGACCTATACCTGGCTAACCTATACTGAAGGGACCTATACCCTGCTAACCTATACTGAAGGGACCTATACCCTGCTAACCTATACTAAAGGGACCTATACCCAGGTAACCTATACTGAAGGGACCTATACCCTGCTAACCTATACTGAAGGGACCTATACCCTGCTAACCTATACTGAAGGGACCTATACCCTGCTAACCTATACTGAAGGGACCTATACCTGGCTAACCTATACTGAAGGGACCTATACCCTGCTAACCTATACTGAAGGGACCTATACCCTGCTAACCTATACTGAAGGGACCTATACCCTGCTAACCTATACTGAAGGGACCTATACCCAGCTAACCTATACTGAAGGGACCTATACCCTGCTAACCTATACTGAAGGGACCTATACCCAGCTAACCTATACTGAAGGGACCTATACCCAAGTAACCTATACTGAAGGGACCTATACCCTGCTAACCTATACTGAAGGGACCTATACCCAGCTAACTTATACTGAAGGGACCTATACCCAGCTAACCTATACTGAAGGGACCTATACCCAGCTAACTTATACTGAAGGGACCTATACCCAGCTAACCTATACCGAAGGGACCTATACCCAGCTAACCTATACTGAAGGGACCTATACCTGGCTAACCTATACTGAAGGGACCTATACCCTGCTAACCTATACTGAAGGGACCTATACCCTGCTAACCTATACTGAAGGGACCTATACCCAGCTAACCTATACCGAAGGGACCTATACCCAGCTAACCTATACTGAAGGGACCTATACCTGGCTAACCTATACTGAAGGGACCTATACCCTGCTAACCTATACTGAAGGGACCTATACCCTGCTAACCTATACTGAAGGGACCTATACCCAGGTAACCTATACTGAAGGGACCTATACCCAGGTAACCTATACTGAAGGGACCTATACCCAGGTAACCTATACTGAAGGGACCTATACCCGGCTAACCTATACTGAAGGGACCTATACCTAAGAACATTTCTGGGGTCGGGGGGATGGGTGCATTTGGAACATCGGTAGATCTCCTGGCGAATTTTAAAGTAGCTCGCGAGGCGAAAAAGTGTGGACACCCCTGGACTAGTCCATCTCCTCACCAGGGATTTTCAGGGCTTTCTTTTCAAAGGATTTCATGAATGCCAAAACAGTAAGGACTAGTTCAGCAAATCACTGAAAAATCACCCAGTGTGATCACTGGTGATCAGCAAAATGCTGCTGCTAATGCAAGTCAATGGCAGTGTTCACACTGTAGCGATCGCCAGTGATTAGCGATTTGCTGATGGTGCATGCAGCATTTTTGGAGCGATTGCATTTCAGTGTTATAGAATCACTAAATGCAATCAGTCCCAAATCTCTTCCCTATACAGGGAAAAAAACAGCTTTTTGCTGATCGCCGGCTATCCGCAAAACGCTACCAAAGCACCCAGTGTGAACTAGCCCTAAGATGCCAGCTACTCACATGCACACTATTTTGGCAGTTAGACTTAGCACTTGCCACCTCTGATAAGAATCCCCAACTGAGCATTCAGTCTGGCTTTGCTATTGAATGGTTATACCTGAGTCTGTCTTCTCTGGTGTCTTTTCAAGCCCAAGCCTGTCCCCTTGTGGCTCTGCTATAATGACTCAGCTAAAATCATTCCCGGCAAAGCCAGACTGAATGCTCAGTCAGGGATTCTTATCACAGCTGATAACAGACAGTGAGGATGAAACGGAGAGCAGGGTAGGCGTTATCTCTAATGTTCCCACTGATATATATGGTAAAATACATGAGGGTGCTTCGTCTCTGGTTCACTTTAAAGGGATTCTGGGGCTTCTATCGGCCCCCTGCAGCTGTCATGTCCTGCGCCGTCCTCCTCCGATCCTCTATTTTCCACTGCTGGTCCTGGTCTAATATTCGTCTAACAAGATGAATAATGCTTGCCCCCGTGCATGTTTTCAGGAGCTTACTGCGCAGCAGCAGTATGAAGTTTTCTTGTACTGCTTCTGCGCAGTAAGCTCCCGTTAACGTGGGAACGAGCACGCACGCAGCCACAGTGTAATTGGTCACGTGATTAGACCGGGACCAGCGGGGAGGGGGGGGGGGCAAGTTATTGGCTCCTTTTGTTTTTGAGGGAGGTGTGGCACAGGTGCAACAAGTCTGTTGGGTATCCAGGGCCTAGGTTGTGTAGGGATTTAAATGTATGCCAATTTTGTAAAGGATTCTCCATTTTATGGGTAGCCCATGCCGTGAGCAAAGCATTGGTGTTATGTGGTAATGCCGGGGTTGGCTTGTTAACAGTCTTGCAGCAGTGTTATGTACTAGTTGCAGGCGGTGTAGGTGTTTACTTGGAAGGCCTGCATAGAGGGCATTGCAATAGTCCAGCCGTGATGAAGCTTTGAACTATGGTTGGATATCCTCTGAAGGAATTAGGTGCTTAATGTTTGCAGTATTCCTTAGGTGAAAGAAGGAAAGTTTCACAATAGCTGAAATTTGATACCTGAAGTTAAATTCACCATCAATCATTAAACCCAGGCTATGCACAGTGTTGGCGTTAGTAAGGTCTGAGTTCCCTACCCTCAGTTATAGTGACTGGAGCTGCTTTGCTGAACTTCAGTTTTGTCAGCATTTAGTTTAAGCCAGTTGTCATTCATCCACTCCTAAAGCTCAGCTAAGCATGTGTTTTTTAGAATGGGGTTCTGTCATGTTTGGTTTGAAATGAATGACAAATCTAGCTGGGTGTCATCAACATAGCAGTGGTTTGTCAGACCTTGTTTTTGGATGATGTTTCCAAGCAGCGGCATGGATGATTTTCTTCCCTTATAAAACAAGTGTTTTGTGTATGGTGGCTAGCACCCCTGCCATGCAACACTAGAGCCTTAAAGAGAGTCTGAAGCGAGAATAAATCTCGCTTCAGACCTCATAGATAGCAGGGGCACGTGTGCCCCTGCTAAACCGCCGCTATCCCGCGGCTTAACGGGGGTCCCTGATCCCCCAAAATCCCCTCGTTTCAGCGGGGGAGCGCTTCCTGGTTGGGGCAGGGCTAACCGCCGCAGCCCTGCCCCACGCGTGTTTGTCAGTGTGTATCTCCGCCTCTCCCCCGCCCCTCTGTCTTCCTTCACTGAGAGGGGCGGGGGAGAGGCGGCGATGCGCGTCTGATAGACGCGACTGGAGGCAGGGCTGCAACCGTTAGCCCTGCCTCCAGGAGCGACCAAGTCTGCGACCAAGTGTCGCAGTGGGGGGTTTGGGGGTGAAGGGACCCCCGTTTAGCGGCGCTATAGCGGCGGTTTAGCAGGGGCACACGTGCCCCTGCTAACTATGAGCTCTGAAGCGAGATTTATTCTCGCTTCAGAGTTTCATTAAGTCTGGATCTCAGCATTAGTGTTGTTCAAATTTGGCATAGTTGATTTGAAACACCCGAATTTTCCTGGCTGCCACTGTTCAGCACCAAACAAGTGGACAGGGTCAGGAGTTCACTGCTTTGCATATTATGTTGCAATTCATGTGACTGTTACTTCCACCTTCTGGTTTGGAAGGAGGAATTATTGGAGTCACATGAAACGCAACGTGACTCGCAAGACAGTGAACTCCTCCTGACCCTTTCCGCTTGTTCGTTGCTGAACAGTGGCAGTCAGGAGTATTAGGGTGTTGTGAATTGCTTTAGCCAAATTACTCAGCATGGAATTTGTAAATTCTCTCAGTTGCTTGCATGGCTTTTACTGTGTGCTATGATTTGGTTTACTCCCACTTTCTAAAAACATAGTACTGTAATAGGTTAATTGGATTCCTATAGTTGGGTCTTTAACCATTTCAGTCCGCAGGGATTTTTCACCTTATGCATCGGGCAATTTTCACCTCACATTCATTAGCTAATAACTTTTTCTCCAACCCTCAGCTGGGACACGTCCTTCAGGAGTTTGGGCACGCCCAGACACCTGCTGAAACACATCAGAAAAGTATTAAATGCTCCCGCCCTCCCTCTAACCTCAGTGTATTTTGTGTTTCCGCCCGGAAACACACGGAAAGGTAGCTCCTATTTATTATTTTTTTCTCTCACCGGAAGGTGAGTTTTTCCGAGGCGGTGGTACCTTAGTGGGACGGGGGGAGTCCGGAAGAACGTGCTGCCGCCGCCGCCATTATACTGGACGCCCTCGGATGGAACAGGGTGTGCCAGTTTCCTTCCTCCTGCGCGTCTGGCTGAAGCCGGCTTTTGACGGAAGACGCAGTGGTGGGGCGCATGACGCACTTCCGGAAGAGAGGAGGCACCGGAGGTGACGTTAGGGGCATGCGCAGATGAAAGGATGCCGGGGAGAGTCCGCCATGGGGCACAATGGAGTCGGCAAATGCGTCAGCGGCCTCCGCGTCCCTAAGCAGTGTACCGACAGCGACAGTAACGGCAGCAACGTCGGCATCCGCATCCTCAGCCTCCACAGTCAAACAGTCAGGTGGTGGGGTGAGTGGGAGATTTCTGCTCCCTTAATGAAACTTACCATGGAGATAAGTATTGTAATGGAGTTTCTTTGTCTCTTTATTTGTTTGCAGGCCAAAGTGGAGTCTAAATCTGGTGGCTCTAGTGATAGGCCTAGATCTAAAAGATGTTGTCAATGTCTGTCCAAATTGTCTTCTAGTTATAGGAAGAGTCTATGTCAGAAATGTATTGATGCAGTCATAGCCTCGGAGTCATCAGCTATATTCAAAAATGTAATGCGTTCAGTCAATAAGGATATGACTGAAACTTTAAGCAAATTTAAAGAGTCTATTTTGCCGGGTCCCACGGGGGTTCCTGAGGCTGGTCCTTCCTCTGCTCCTATTGTGACCATTTCTCCTCCTATTACAGGTGATTTGGGCGAATCAGACCCTCCTGCAGGCCCGTCTCAGTTACCAGTTGATTTTGGGGGGGCTCTGAGGGAGGAGGAAGAGGAGGAGGAAGAGGGGGAAGATTTAGAGAGCAGGGGTAACTTCTCTGAGCTTGAAGAGGGAGAAAATGATCAATCAGAGGAGGACTCGGATGAAGAGTGTAAAAAGCCAGCAAGATTTTTGTGTAATACAGACGAGGTTAATGAACTACTTAACCACTTAACGACCGCCCCCAGCCGATGGGCGGCGGCAAAGTCCGGGCCCAAACGACCGCAATACGCCCATCGGCGGGGGCGGCTGCGGGAGTGGCTATGCGGCGATCGCGTCATTTGTGACGCGATCAGCCGCCGGGGACTGGCTCCGCCCACCGCTCACTGTAACCCGCCGGCCGTTCGGAAGCGCCGGCGGGTTACTAGCTGCCCGATCGCCGCACGGAAAGTGTATAATAGGCTTTGTAATGTATACAAAGCCTATTATACTGGCTGCCTCCTGCCCTGGTGGTCCCAGTGTCCGAGGGACCACCAGGGCAGGCTGCAGCCACCCTAGTCTGCACCCAAGCACACTGATTCCCCCCCCCTGCCCCCTGATCGCCCACAGCACCCCTCAGACCCCCCCTGCCCACCCCCCAGACCACTGTTTGCACCCAATCACCCCCCTAATCACCCATCAATCACTCCCTGTCACTATCTGTCAACGCTATTTTTTTTTTAGTCCCTAATCTGCCCCCTACTCCCTCCTGATCACCCCCCCACCCCTCAGATTCTCCCCAGACCCCCCCCCCCCCCGTGTACTGTATGCATCTATCCCCCCTGATCACCTGTCAATCACCCGTCAATCACCCCCTGTCACTGCCACCCATCAATCAGCCCCTAACCTGCCCCTTGCGGGCAATCTGATCACCCACCCACACCAATAGATCGCCCGCAGATCCGACATCAGATCACCTCCCAAATGCAGTGTTTACATCTCTTCTCTCCTCTAAACACCCACTAATTACCCATCAATCACCCCCTATCACCACCTGTCACTGTTACCCATCAGATTAGACCCTAATCTGCCCCTTGCCGGCACCCAATCACCCGCCCACACGCTCAGATTGCCCTCAGACCCCCCCTTATCAATTCGCCAGTGCAATATTTACATCTGTTATTCCCTGTAATAACCCACTGATCACCTGTCAATCACCCATCAATCACCCCCTGTCACTGCCACCCATCAATCACCCCCTGTCACTGCCACCCATCAATCAACCCCTAACCTGCCCCTTGCGGGCAATCTGATCACCCACCCACACCAATAGATCGCCCGCAGATCCGACATCAGATCACCTCCCAAGTGCAGTGTTTACATCTCTTCTCTCCTCTAAACGCCCACTAATCACCCATCAATCACCCCCTATCACCACCTGTCACTGTTACCCATCAGATTAGACCCTAATCTGCCCCTAGGGCACCCAATCACCCGCCCACACCTCAGAACGCCCTCAGACCCCAGCCCTGATCACCTCGCCAGTGCATTGCTTGCATCTATTTCCCCCCTCTAATCACACCTTGAGACACCCATCAATCACCTCCTGTCACCCCCTAGCACACCTACCCATCAGATCAGGCCCTAATTTGCCCCGTGTGGGCTCCTGATCACTCGGCCAAACCCTCAGATCCCCCTCAGACCCCCTTCCGATCACCTCCCCAGTGCATTGATTGCATCTATTTTCCCCTCTAACCGCCCCCTGAGACACCCATCAATCACCTCCTGTCACCCCCCTAGCACTCCTATCCATCAGAACAGGCCCAATACATCCTGTCATCTAAGAGGCCACCCTGCTTATGACCGGTTCCACAAAATTTGCCCCCTCATAGACCACCTGTCATCAAAATTTGCAGATGCTTATACCCCTGAACAGTCATTTTGAGGCATTTGTTTTCTAGACTACTCCTCGCGGTTTAGGGCCCCTAAAATGCCAGGGCAGTATAGGAACCCCACAAGTGACCCCATTTTAGAAAGAAGACACCCCAAGGTATTCTGTTAGGTGTATGATGAGTTCATAGAAGATTTTATTTTTTGTCAAAAGTTAGCGGAAATTGGATTTTTATTGTTTTTTTCACAAAATGTCATTTTTCACTAACTTGTGACAAAAAATAAAATCTTCTACGAACTCACCATACCCCTAACGGAATACCTTGGGGTGTCTTCTTTCTAAAATGGGGTCACTTGTGGGGTTCCTATACTGCCCTGGCATTTTAGGGGCCCTAAACCCTGAGAAGTAGTCTAGAAAACAAATGCCTCAAAATGACCTGTGAATAGGACGTTGGGCCCCTTAGCGCACCTAGGCTGCAAAAAAGTGTCACACATGTGGTATCGCCGTACTCAGAAGAAGTAGTATAATGTGTTTTGGGGTGTATTTTTATACATACCCATGCTGGTTGGGAGAAATCTCTCTGTAAATGGACAATTGTGTGTAAAAAAAATCAAATAATTGTCATTTACAGAAATATTTCTCCCACCCAGCATGGGTATGTGTAAAAATACACCCCAAAACACATTATAATACTTCTCCCGAGTACGGCGATACCACATGTGTGGCACTTTTTTGCACCCTAACTGCGCTAAGGGGCCCAAAGTCCAATGAGTACCTTTAGGATTTCACAGGTCATTTTGCGACATTTGGTTTCAAGACTACTCCTCACGGTTTAGGGCCCCTAAAATGCCAGGGCAGTATAGGAATCCCACAAATGACCCTATTTTAGAAAGAAGACACCCCAAGGTATTCCGTTAGGAGTACGGTGAGTTCATAGAAGATTTTATTTTTTGTCACAAGTTAGCGGAAAATGACACTTTGTGAAAAAAAAAATTAAAATCAATTTCTGCTAACTTGTGACAAAAAAAAAAACTTCTATGAACTCACCATACTCCTAACGGAATACCTTGGGGTGTCTTCTTTCTAAAATGGGGTAATTTGTGGGGTTCCTATACTGTCCTGGCATTTTAGGGGCCCTAAACCGTGAGGAGTAGTCTTGAAACCAAATTTCTCAAAATGACCTGTGAAATCCTAAAGGTACTCATTGGACTTTGGGCCCCTTAGCGCAGTTAGGGTGCAAAAAAGTGCCACACATGTGGTATCGCCGTAATCAGGAGAAGTAGTATAATGTGTTTTGGGGTGTATTTTTCCACATACCCATGCTGAGTGGGAGAAATATCTCTATAAATAGACAATTGTGTGTAAAAAAAAATAAAAAATTGTCATTTACGGAGATATTTTTCCCACCCAGCATGGGTATGTGTAAAAATACACCCCAAAACACATTATACTACTTCTCCTGAGTACGGCAATACCACATGTGTGGCACTTTTTTGAAGCCTAACTGCGCTAAGGGGCCCAAAGTCCAATGAGCATCTTTAGGCTTTACAGGGGTGCTTACAATTAGGCACCCCCCAAAATGCCAGGACAGTGAACACACCCCACAAATGACCCCATTTTGGAAAGTAGACACTTCAAGGTATTCAGAGAGGAGCATAGTGAGTCCGTGGCAGATTTCATTTTTTTTTGTCGCAAGTTAGAAGAAATGGAAACTTTTTTTTCTTTCTTTTTTGTCAGAAAGTGTCATTTTCCGCTAACTTGTGACAAAAAATAAAATATTCTATGAACGCACCATGCCTCTCACTGAATACTTTGGGATGTCTTCTTTCCAAAATGGGGTCATTTGGGGGGTATTTGTACTTTCCTGGAATTTTAGCCCCTCATGAAACCTGACAGGTGCGCAGAAAAGTCAGAGATGCTTGAAAATGGGAAAATTCACTTTTGGCACCATAGTTTGTAAACGCTATAACTTTTACCCAATCCAATAAATATACACTGAATGGTTTTTTTTTTTATCAAAGACATGTAGCAGAATAACTTTCGCGCTCAAATGTATAGGAAATTTTACTTTATTTGAAAAATGTCAGCACAGAAAGTTAAAAAAAAATCATTTTTTTGCCAAAATTCATGTCTTTTTTGCTGAATATAATAAAAAGTAAAAATCGCACGAGCAATCAAATAGCACCAAAAGAAAGCTGTATTAGTGACAAGAAAAGCAGGTAAAATTCATTTAGGTGGTAGGTTGTATGAGCGAGCAATAAACCGTGAAAGCTGCAGTGGTCTGAATGGAGAAAAAGGCTCTGGTCCTTAAGGGGCGAAAAGACTGTGGTCCTGAAGTGGTTAAAGCTGTATACACCACTGAACAAATTCCGGAAGTTCAAAAGGAACTTTCGGTGCAGGATCAGGTTTATTCCGGTCTGGCGCAGCAAACGGGTAGAGTGTTTCCCTTTCACCAGGCTCTTAAAGACATTATTGCATCGCAATGGCCGGAGCCGGAGCGACGATTATTTATTCCAAAGTTAGCAAAGAGAAAATATCCGTTTGCTCAGTCAGATATGGATAAATTTACAAAATGTCCAAAGATTGATGCTTCATTGTCTAAACATTCAAAAAATGCGGACCTCTCCTTTGAGGACGCCGGAGTGCTTAAAGATGTTATGGATAAGAGAATTGATTTATTACTCAAAAAGGCCTGGGAATCTGCCTCGTTTGCTTATTTGCCGAGTGTGGCAGCTACTTGTATATCCAGAAATTTAAAGGTATGGATGGAAAATTTGATTTCTCATATTACTTCTGGTAAGGCCTTAAATACATATGTCAAGTCTCTACCGGTGGTTTTGAGGTCGGTGGCTTTTCTGGCAGACGCAGCGGTGGAAATTATTAGAGTTTCGGCCCGCACTACAGCTCTTATCAATTCTGCCAGGAGCGCGCTTTGGCTCAAGACCTGGGACGGGGACTTGACATCTAAAAACAAATTATGTTCGGTTCCCTTTGAGGGGAATTTGCTTTTTGGGAGTGAATTAGAGAATATTCTTTCCCGGTCAGCTGAAAGGGGGAAACAATTCCCCAGTAGACGTAAACCTTATCAATATAAAAAAACGGAATTTTCAAGAGACCCGGACAGAGGGGCGAAGATCAGTCCAAATCTCAGTCACAACAAAAGAAATGGTCTTTTCCAGCAGGCAATGGGAAAGGGGGATTTGCCCTTGCTAAACCCAACAACCCCAAAGAAAATAAGTGACTCTCGGCCAGTGGGGGGGAGGCTTCTTTATTTTGTTTCCCAGTGGTGTCAGATAAATCCAGATCCTTTTATTTTAAAAATTATAAAGGACGGTTATCGTCCACAATTTTTTGTTCCACCCTCTGCCAGAGCCTATGTGAACAGTCTTCCTCGAGAGCAGAGGAGGGCAGACGGTCTTCAAGCAGAAATTTCAAAATTAATTGCAAAGCGGGTGATACTTGCGGTACCCCCAAAGGAGGAGTACCAGGGGTATTATTCCCACGTGTTCTTGGTGACAAAGAGTACAGGGGATTTCAGATTCATTCTGAATCTGAAGTCTCTAAACCCTTATTTAATTTACAGAAGGTTCAGAATGGAGAATCTCTCCTCAGTAAAGGCCCTTCTGCAGGGGAGGGAGTTTTTTGTGTCGATAGATTTACAAGACGCATATTTACACATTCCCATCGCCCAGTCGCATCAGAAGTTTCTGAGATTCGCAATTCAAGCACAGGGACAGTGTCGCCATTACCAGTTTCAAGCTCTCCCCTTCGGAATCGCGACAGCCCCTCGGATTTTCACGAAAGTACTGGCCGAGGTCATGAAGTTTCTAAGACTTCAGGGAATAGAGATAATTCCTTATTTAGACGACCTACTAATTTTTGCCAAGACAGAGCAGATCTTAGTACAGCACAGAGACCAAGTAATCCAGACTCTAACACATTTGGGATGGATAATAAACTATCAAAAATCCCACTTGACACCAACCCAGACAATTGTGTTTTTGGGCTATGTAATCGATTCGTTAAGAGGCAGGATTTTTCTTCCCACGATAAAGATAGAAAAATTACAGTCAGAATTGAGAGACCTTTTACTGTCACAGGAGACATCCATCAGAAACATAATGAAAGTTTTGGGGTTAATGACAGCAGCGCTCCCGGCGGTTTCGTGGGCACAGTTCCACAGTCGGAGCCTGCAAAGGTGGCTACTAGCAATCTGGGACAAGGCTCAGGAGTCTCTAGAGGAGATAGTACAGATCCCGGGACAAGTAAAGCAAAGCTTACACTGGTGGCTGGACAGGTCCAGTCTGGTTCAGGGCAGAGTGTGGAGACAAGAGGACCCAGTCAGAGTTCACACAGATGCAAGTTCATGGGGTTGGGGGGCCACGACCCTAGGTTACCAGGCACAGGGGGCATGGTCCAAGAAGCCCGTCCAATCTCAGAGAGCTTCGGGCAGTGCTGGAGGCGTTTTTTGCTTTTCAGGAAATTTTACGGAACAGGCACGTTCTGGTGTTTTCCGACAACGTTTCCGCAGTGGCGTATCTCAACAAGCAAGGGGGCACCAGATCAGTAAGTCTGTACCTCTTGTCCACAGAGATTTTTGGCTGGGCAGAAGCAAATCTGCTGTCGGTCGAAGCGATTCACATAAAAGGGTCCTTAAATGTGGAAGCGGATTATTTGAGCCGCCACAAACTCGATCAGTCGGAATGGGAAATGAATCAGGTTTTCCTTTGGATAACAGGAAAATTGGGGTTTCCGGAGATCGATCTTTTCGCTTCTCCAATCAATGCAAAGATAGCCCAGTTTTTCTCTCTCCACAGCAGTCCGAGCTCTCTGGGGTTGGACGCACTGTCAGTACCATGGACATTCAATCTAGGCTATGCCTTTCCGCCCTTAAAGTTGATTCCACGAGTCTTGGAGAAGGTGCAAAAGGAAAAGGCAAACTTGATTCTAATCGCACCTGCCTGGCCCAAGAGGGTTTGGTTTGCCACACTCTTGAGTCTATCAGTTCAGTCTCCATTACCACTCCCGTTGAGGTCGGATCTGTTGCGACAGGGGCCCGTATTCCATCCCAGGCCGGAGTTGTTCAAGCTGTCGGCCTGGATCCTGAAAGGATAATTTTTAGGAATAAAGGGATATCTGAGAAAACGATTGATACATTATTAAAATGTAGGAAACCTATCACGCACAAAATTTATAGGAAAGTGTGGAAGGTGTTTGATTCATGGTGTGTGTCACATAATAGGAATCGTTCTGAGCTTGGTACTATTCTGGACTTTCTCCAGGGGGGTCTGGAGATGAATTTGTCCCTCAGTACACTCAGAGTACAGTGTTCAGCGTTATCTATTTTATTAGATAGACCTTTAGCACAAGAAAGATTAATCAAAGATTTTTTTCGTGCAGTACAAAAATCCACTCCTATCAAACAGAAAATTGTTCCACAGTGGGATCTTTCCCTGGTTCTCAATATATTGACCAAAAGTCCTTTTGAACCTATCGACGAAGTCGAGCTAAAATTTTTGACGCTTAAAGTTATCTTTTTAGTTGCAATTACGTCGGCCAGAAGACTGGGAGATCTTCAGGCCCTGTCTATTAAGGATCCTTTTTTGACAATTTTTCCGGACAAAGTGGTTCTCCGGCTGGATCCGAATTATTTACCGAAAGTCTCGTCGAATTTTCACAGATCACAAAGTATTATTCTTCCGTCTTTTTGTGACAAACCTTCTTGTGCTAAGGAGTCTGAGTTTCACTGTTTAGATGTAAGACGGGCTATTTTGGCCTATTTGTCAAGAACTAGGGATTTTAGGAAGACATCTCATTTATTCATTCTATATGGTTCCAAAAATTGTGGGCTCCAAGCATCTAGGCAGACTATAGCTAAATGGATCTGTGAGGTGATTTCTTTAGCCTACAAGATTTCAGACTCCACTCCACCAACGGGTATTAACGCCCACTCAACTCGTTCCATTTCTACATCATGGGCGGAGAGAGCGGGGGCTACAGTGCAGCAGATATGTCAGGCGGCGACCTGGGCAAGTCCGTCCACCTTTGTCAAACATTATAGAGTGGATGTGCTGTCGCAACAGGATTTGTCGTTTGGCAGGAAAGTGCTACAGGCTGTAGTCCCTCCCTAGGTTGGTCATTTACTTTTCCATCTCTCCTGAAGGACGTGTCCCAGCTGAGGGTTGGAGAAAGCACCTGCTAGACTTACCGGTAGCGGTGTTTCTATCCTGAAGCTGGGACACTGTCCGCTACCCTACCCTTCTGCGCACTTTCCTGGCGTCTGTTCCTGTTAGAGGTCACTAGGAGGTGCTTCGCTCCTCTCTTCTTTCCTGGTGTGTCCGGGCTTCAACTTTCTATACACTGAGGTTAGAGGGAGGGCGGGAGCATTTAATACTTTTCTGATGTGTTTCAGCAGGTGTCTGGGCGTGCCCAAACTCCTGAAGGACGTGTCCCAGCTTCAGGATAGAAACACCGCTACCGGTAAGTCTAGCAGGTGCTATCACTACTTAGCACAATTTATTGATCTATATCTAGTTTTTTCCGCCACTAATTAGGCTTTCTTTGGGTGGTACATTTTGCCAAGAATTATTTTTTTATAAATGCATTTTAAGGGGCGTGGCCTGGAGGCAGAGCTGAATGGCTGTGTGAGTCTGCAGCTCTGAGAGACACACTGATAAAGCGACTCACAGCACCTCCAAAAACCAGAAATTTTACAGCAAGATTGTGGGGGAACACTCTCTGACCATCATGGACCCCAGAAGAATCACTCCTAAGAGGAAGAAAGAGTCTCCCAAGCCGAGGAAACTTGAGGCCTGGTACAGTGATCCAGACCAAGATGGCCACCGCTTTGAGCAGAGGAGAGGCAGACACCAAAATGCCCAACAACAAGAGACTTTACCCCTCAGGAACTCCTTCTCACTCCTGTACCACCTAGATGAGGAAGAAACCGCCGCTGAAATCCGCTCAGAAACGGCAAACAAAGGTGGGTTCCGTGGCAGAGATGGGCGCGCCCATAGCGGGAGAAAGGAGGTTCAAACGATCGTTCGCGTCCAAACGAACGTTCGTGCTCAAACGAACGTTCGCAAGAACGTTCGCACATACGATTCCAGAAAGAACTTGGACATGTAAGAGACCAAAACGAACCTTCAAGTATACATTCGGGCGGACAACGTAAAAAAATTCGCAAACAAGATGTAAGTGATGAGGATGAGGACTCAGACTCCCTTGTCTCTCCTTCTTCACGAAGCCCAGCAAAATCGAAGAAAAGACTGGAAAACCAGGAAGACCTGGAAGAACAAGAGTTCCCAGATCTTATGAATCAATTCCCTAATTCTGACCAACCCATCACCCAAACCTTTTTCAGAGACTTCATGATCTCTTTTCAAAAGATCATACAAACCACAATGCAAGCCGAAGTAAAGAAACTAACGGATAAGTTTACGCAGTTTGCAATATCCACAGATAAAAGGGTGCTTAAAGTTGAGCAAAGAGTCAAAGAATTTGCCATAGCACACAACGAGTTGGTTGACTCCCACAATGAAGTCTATGAAGATGTACAGTGGATGAAAGAAAAAATCATAGACTCAGAGAACCGCAACAGACGTAATAACGTGAAGATCAGAGGCATACCAGAATCTGTAACTACAGAGGGACTACAGGATTATGTCAAGGACATTATCAAAACTACTCTTCCCAATGTCCCTGAGTCCGAACTGGTTCTGGACCGCACTCACAGGCTACCCAAGCCAAACTTTCTACCTGAAAAGGTCCCAAGAGACGTGATCACCCGCGTACACTTTTACCATGTGAAAGACCAATTTCTAGCATCAACCAGGAAAGGAAAGAAACTACCGGACCCTTATCAGGATCTAACCCTCTATTCAGACTTGTCTCAGGTGACCTTACAAGCCAGAAGAAGCTTTGGACAGATCACAGCCACCTTGAGACAACACAACATTGCATATCAATGGGGTTTCCCGACAAAACTATTGGTTAAAGAGAACGGAAAGATAATCGCCATAAAGTCTGTCAAAGAAGGTTTTGATCTACTACACAGATGGAGAATACAAACAGTGAACATTAAAGAAGGGAGACTTGCCCTTCCTCCCTCGGAATCACAAAATATGGAATGGTCCCATGATAAGCCGGAAGGTGAGAAATCCTCTACTGCCAGTGGAGGTACCTGATTAGCTTCAGTGGTCTCATGCCACAAACTTTCCCCCCAGAAGGACTTTCTCCTCGGGTTAGAACCTCTACCCTTTTATGGAGGAGAACTTCCTACTAATCCTGCTAAGGATTAGCCTGATGGTCCTCGGACCAATGGTAACAAAGAAGCAGAATTACTCATATTGCTGTTTTTCTTATATACTTTTGTACTTTGTTCTTTTCTATCCTTTTACTTTCCTCCTTCCTTTTATCCCTCTATGGAATGACAACGGTATAAATTTGATGCCTAACAAACTTTTATTTTCCCTATTAAGGTATTTGTTTATAATAGAATGGAAAATTAATCGCAGTTTATGCAATGCTTGTTTATCACTGTTTAAGCTTTTTTATAGCTGGTTTAAAGAGTTATTTAGCTTGTTTAAATTGCAGATAACTCAATTAGTCTACAGTTCCCTGGTAAGCAGAATTGGCCAAAAAATGTTACAGTTGCTATACCTAACAATAGACCACAGACATGACACACAAATTTAATATATTGTCTCTTAATGTGAGAGGAGTTAATTCTAATAGGAAAAGATACCTTATCAATAAATTAACCAAAGAAGAAAAAACAGAAATCCTATGTCTACAGGAGACGCATTTAAATGCCAAAGGGGCGCAAACATTTAAACTACAAAATTTCAAAACAATATATCATGCAACCTTGCAAGGAAAAAAGAAAAGAGCTGTATGCATAGCTATAAGGGACTCCCTAGGATTCGAAGTTATAGACACATTCAGCAGTACTGACGGAAGTTTGGTGGTTATAGTAGGAAAAATTAATTCACAAGACTTCACCTTTGTCAATATCTACTCGCCTAACGAACACCAGGCAACCTTTCTTACTAAAAAATTAAACAAAATAACGAAAATCAAGAAAGGCACATTGATTATAACTGGTGACCTTAACGCAATTATGGATCAGTCTATAGACTGCTCTTATATCAAAAGAAAGAATCCAGTAAGCATTCAAACAGTATTAACGAATTTTGAATTATATGACGTATGGAGATGCTTTCATCCTCAAGATAAACAATATACATTCTTTTCCTCAGTACACCATTCTTTCACCAGGATTGACTATATTCTGACTGATAAAATTTCACTACCTTTATTATCAGAGGTAGAAATAGGAGCACGAGTTTGGTCTGATCATTCGCCCATTTCAGCTAAAATTAGTTTACAAGGCCCCCCTTCGAGTTACAGCTGGAAAATGAATAAATTAATTCTTCAATCAGAAAAAACTTCAAAAATTTTAAGAGAAAACTTAAAGAGGAACTGTAAGCACATAATAGTCTCATTGCCATCATGAAGCCTGTGTCCACATTATGGGGGAAAACCCAGTCTTTTCAGGGAGAAGAAGCAAAAAAATCACATTTATTACAGCTTTAATGCATAAGCCCCGCCCACTTTAAAAACTGATCCGCGGCTGCATATTAATTAGCCTTTGAAAGTACAGCCTTCTGGGTAGTGACAGTTGTTAGAGGGGGAAAAAAAAAATCTTCCGTCATCACTGCAGGACAGGTCCTCGTGCAGAGGGAAACGTACAGAGACAGCACGAGCTGCCTATGATCCTTGGAGACCTCTTCGTGCTCGGATGGTGAGCAGGAATTTCTCTGTGAGCCATCGGGTCTCCTCCTCTCCCAGCCTTCTCCTGAAGGCTGCATTATCTGTCTCCCTCCTGCTTGCAGAGCGCCCTGTATACTCTGTGTATACCTTGCCCAGTGCTGTGCGTCTCCACTCTGCTCCATACTTCAGCTGTCATCAGAGGTGCTGAACTAATGTGCGGCTTCAGTGTTAAGGCCCATACACACAGGCTACAACTGTTGCTGGAAACACATGGCGCGCGCATGTTGCGGCAACAGGTCCTCCATGTGTATGAGGCGCGCGCAAGCAACTGTTGCTAGTCAGAGCTGTCTCCAGGCGATTGACTTGTTCAATCCCCGGCAACAGCTGTTGCAGCAACCGTCTCTAGTCTCAAGTCGGTGCGGTCGTGTGTATGCTAGTCTCTAGCAACTCTTGTGAGTCCGACAGTTCATTGAACCTGCGACAGAAGTTGCTGAGCAACAGTTTCCACTATGTTGCAGACAGGTTGTTGCCGCGTGTATACAATCGTTGCTTGTATACAACTGTCGTTGCTGGAGACTTTCAACTGTTGCTTGTCTTCATGCAACTGCAGACATCCGTGCCTCATGTGTATGTAGCTTTAGTCACATGGTGCACAATAGTTAATTACACCGAGCAGCTCTGATGACAGCTGCAGAGTGAAGTAAGGCACAGCACTGGGCAAGGTATACACGGAGTATACAGTATTACACTCTGCAAGCAGGATGGGGACAAGGGCTGCAGCCTTCAGGGGGAGAGGGGGGTTTGTATTTGCTGGCATGAGCTCATTGCTTCCATCAGCAGACAAGGTGGGTGCATACCCCACTTACTGATTTTTGCGGTCAGACTTTAGGTTTAAATCTTGAATCAAATTGTTAAACCGAATACACTTTTGGCTGTTCGATATTGAGGGAACGGAATTTTGATTTCTGTTTCAGCCCATGGGGATTGACGTCCATTGCAACTCTGAGTGACTAAAAGACGTATTTAATCAATCATTTGGTCAAAATCTGCCCGATATCACTACTAGCATGTGGGGCTTTGATTAATTTGTTTTTTATTGACGTAATATGTTTGACTACTTTTTTAAAAAAAAATTGCTTGATCTATCAATCGATCACAACTCATATGTATAGTGACCTAAAACTTCCACATGCGTTTAAAGGGAAGGTTCGCGCATGTTATCAAAAACAAATGGCACTTACCTGGGGATTCTTCCAGCTCCTGGCAGTCGATCGGTGCCCTCGCCGCAGCTCCTGCGTCTCCCGGTGTCCAGCAGTGAAGAAGCCGACCTCGCCAAGTTGACTTCATGTGCGCTCCACGGCGGGGGGTCACATGGTGCAGGGACGTCATCGGGTCTCTACGCATTAGAGACCAGATGACGTTACGTACCCCATGTGACCCGTGCCATGGAGCGCACATGAAGCCGACCCGGAAGCCAACCTGGCGAGGTCGGCTTCTTCACCGCTGGACGCCGGGAGGGAGAGGAGCTGCGGCGAGGGCACCGATCGACTGCCAGGAGCTGGAAGAAGCCCCAGGTAAGTGCCGTTTGTTTTTTATAAGATGCGCGGATCTTCCCTTTAACCATCACATATGAGCGGGTGGTATAAATCTATTTTGCACTAACACAGCCAGGCCTGGATTTACATCACAGGAGCCTATAGGCACAGATGTCCTGGCACCTTAGACTTCCCCCTCCATGAAACCTATAAACCCCACCAAACCGCACCGCAAGTGTGCTGGCTGTCCCAGCTGTCACTTCTCCCTTACTTCCCTTGCCTGTCATAGGTAGCTACAAGTCTTCCTAATGGTGCCCATACACGGTACAATACAAAACCTTAAATTTTTCTGTTCATTCGACCTAAATGATCGAATCGAAAGTAGACCATTTTTTTTTTTCAATCAAGAAAAACAAACAATTATCACTTTTTTTTTCTATAAAAAGCCGATCAGTCATGTTGGAAAAATCTTTATATTCGATCTAATGGAATAATCTAATGAAATTATCTAATCGTAAAAAAAATTGTACCATGTGTGGGCATTTTCGGTAACTAGAGATACCCTCAGTTATTAAGTAGCTAGTGGTTTCCCCAACTGAAGGGAGATCTGGTCAGTGGAATACCGAGAGCTACATGAGTAACCTCTCATTTACACTGTACTCTGCACTCTGCCCAGGGAGTAAAGGAAGCACTCGGGGAGGGGAGTGAGCCGCCTTTCCATTTTCAAGCCTACAGTGCCTTATGGTAAATCCTGCCATGAACACAGCGTATGAAGGCTGCCATATTTATTTCCTTTTAAGCAATCCTGTGCCTCTAATACATTTTCCCCTATAGACCCTGAGGCCAGAAACCTACTAGGAGAGCTTTTCTGAGTGCTTTGTGATTTGATCCCACTTGAGTGATGTGATTTTATAAAAGCCCCCCATAGCATTGCATTAGCATGAAATCACTGGTGCTTAAAAAGCGCTCCTAGTGGCTTTCTGGCCTGAACAAGCATGCAGATTCGATTCTCTGACTGAAGTGTGACTGCATGCTTGTTTCATGTGTGTGATTCAGACACTACTGCAGTCAAAGAGATCAGCAGAGCTGTCAGGGAACTGGTATTGTTTAACAGGAAATAAATATGGCAGCCCCCATATCCCTCTCACTTCAGGTGTCCGTTAAGCGCCAACAGTTCACTCTTCTCCCAGAAAACGAAGAGTGCGAGCCCGGGTCTCAGGACAGAAGTTCATACACTGACAGTATAGGATTTCTCTCAATTTTGTTTCTGGGGTCACATCAGCAGAAATTCACAGCTAAACTGCAAGTTACTAGCCGGGCAGACGGTATCTGACCTGTGACCTGCCTAATCTCAGGACAGGCTGTTAAGCCTCATACACACAAGGCACAAATGCTGGAGACAAGTGACAAAAAAAAAAAAAGCAGCGACAGTTCGTCCCCAGGTCCCTCTGTGCGGCAGCTGTACACACCTTGCACAGAGGGACAGAGATGCGGCGGAAGCTGTCGCCGAAAGTTTCCTCCCCCCGCCAGAAGCTCCCTTCTGGCTGTGGGTAGCTGTTGCTAGCCCGCATACACACACAGTACGCGTGGCGGACTAGCGACGGTTGATGCGACAGCTGTTGCCGGCGATTGGCCGTGTCAATCGCCTGGCTACAGCTCTCAGCGACAGTTCGGGGGGGGCGCCTCATACACACGGGGGACCTGTCACCGCAACATGCACGTGCCACGTGTTTGTGGCGACAGTTGTAGCCCGTGTGTATGGGCCATTACACTGCAGTGGCTCAGGTCAGCAGAGAGTATGGCGGATAAACCATTTAGAGAGGGGGAGTGTATTAGGAGTAATCGCAGTCACAGGACATGCAGCATTTTGAGCGCATTTGGTCTCAATTAAAAGTATACAGTATAAGCACTGCATAAATCGCTTATCAAAGCAATTATGCAGCGCTTTGGGGGCTGAGCGATCGTGCTTTAAATACTTACCGTTGTCTTGATTTCCTTCTTCCGTTCATACCTCCTCACCCTAAAGGAAGAGTTCACAGGCACTTCTCTGTTTGATCCTAGAGAAGCACGTATCACCTCTTCCTTTAGGGGGATGGGGCTACGGATAGAAGAAGGATGCCTGGTAAGTATAATAATGTTTTATATAAAAAAAAAAAAAAAAAAAAGCGAATCGTAAGCACTGTACATATTAATGTACAGCACTTCCAAACGTCAGGTAATCGCAGCCGCAAATGCCCTAGGAGTCGTACTCAGCGCTGCAGCGATACCTAGTGGGTTCCA
Source organism: Hyperolius riggenbachi (assembly GCF_040937935.1). NCBI lineage: Eukaryota > Metazoa > Chordata > Amphibia > Anura > Hyperoliidae > Hyperolius > Hyperolius riggenbachi. Next base: position 7,962,862 of record NC_090656.1, read on the forward strand.
GGCCTAATAGTCACCAATGCAAACTAGTGATAATCGGTGCCAAGGCACTGATGGTGATTATTATTATTTATTTAGAGCCATCTTCCGCAGTGCTTTACTGTCCAGAGTATATTGTCTTGTCATTTAACTGTCCCTCAGAGGGGCTCACAATCTAATTCCTACCATAGTCTTCTGTCTCTGTATGTATCGTGTATTGTATGTATCGTAGTCTAGGGCCAATTTAGGGGAAGCCTATTAACTTATCAATGTTTTTGGGGTGTGGGTGGAAACTGTAATGCCCGGAGGAAACCCATGCAGACACCAGGAAAACTTACAAACTCCATGTAGATAGTGCCCTGACTGGGATTTAAATCGGGCACCCAGCGCTGCAAGGCGAGAATGCTAACCACTACACAACCATGCTAGTCACAATTTCTACACTACAATTTCCTGCATGTCTGATCTGTTTCAAATTAAGACAGTGGTCAATTTGCGCAGTACAGGTTTCAATAATGATCCAGTTCTCGACTGAAAGCAGATCAGACAGTTTGGAAATTAAGGAATAGTGTGGAATCTCCTGTTGATCTGAATGATAAATCGTATTGTGTGTACTAGAAAGGTGCACTAAGGCTACTTACACACCAGGACGTTGCGTTTAGGGGACGTTATAGGGCACATAACGTGCCCCTAACGCAACGCCTGGTGCTCTCTGATGTGGACGTCAGAGTGAGCCGCGTTGTGCAGCTCACTCTGGCGTCCGTGATGCGTACTCTTGGACGCATGCGGCATCACGTGGTCCCGCCCGGCCAATCGCCGCACAGAGCAGCCGCTCCAGGAAGTAAACACTGCACGTCACACCGTGCATTGAATATTAATTAGCCATGTGCCTGGCCGCTCCCCACTCCTCCCCAACACTACTGAGCATGTGCGCACAGTCTAACGCGGCTTAGCCGCGCATAACGCACAGCATGCAGCACGGATGTGCTGCGTTACAATGTAACAACGTGTGCAGTGTGAATGGGCTGATTGATTTTTCATTACTGTGCGGTGGGGCTGCGTTACAGGCTGCACTAACGTGCACCTGTAACGTCTTAGTGTGTAAGCAGCCTTAAGGTGGGCATTAACGATTCAATCCCCCTGATAATCGATTGTTCGATTCATTTATTATGATCTATTGGAATCGATCATTTTAAGGTAGCCATACACTGGTCGATTTGCCATTAGATCGACCAACAGACAGACCCCTCTCTGATCGAATCTGATCAGATAGGGATCGTATGGCTGCCTTTACTGCAAACAGATTGTGAATCGATTTCAGCCTGAAACCGATTCACAATCTCCTGAGCTGCTGCTGCCGCCGTTCCCCCCGCCCGGCATACATTACCTGAGGCTGGCTCCCGGGCGTGATGTCCCCGTCATGTGGCGGCTCCGGCATCCGCATAGAACTTACGCTATCACACCAGTGACAGCAGAAGTTCAAATAGAGCGCCCTCTAGTTGTACTTCCGCTGTCACTGGCATGACAGCTGAAGTTATACGAGGGTGCCATGACGGGAGCAGTGACGGACGGGATGCCCGGGAGCCAGCCTCAGGTAATGTATACCTGCGTCGAAATGTCCCGAATCGTACGCCGCAAGTGACGCGCTCCCTACCCGCGGGCGATCGACGGTAATTTCCCGCACGGCGCGATCGACGGACCGATTGATATCAGGAGGAAATCAATCGGTCCGATGCGATTAGCGCGAACTATTTGACAGCAGATTCGATCCCAGAGATCGAATCTGCTGTCGATCGGCGGGAAATCGGGCCAGTGTATGGCCAGCTTAAGTCTTCTAAATTAGGTGATTTTAATCAATAATCAGATAATTTAATCAATCTGATCAGATTAATGGAATTGATCTGTTTTTAAGTTAGATTCCATAATTCTGATCAAATTGGTTAATGTTTATTCACCCGTTAAGTGTTCTCGTTTTTTTTCAGCTAGATAATAAATAATGAATGTAACAGACAGCAACTACAGATGGCCATATACTCATCGATTTTCCCTTTGATTTCTTGCAGATTCAGTTCATATGCTGAGAATTCATTACCCAAAATAACATATCAACCAATTTTTGATCGATTTTGTCTAAAACTCGATTGAAAATATGGATCAGACAGAACAGAAAATGTAAAACACTCGTAGGTGGGGTAAGAGCATTGGCAGATTGGTGGCCTAGAGCTTTTCACTGCATCAGACAGTGCAACTTTGCAGTTCGATCAATTTTCAATAGATTCCCTATTGGAAATTGATGTCTAATGTATGGTAACAATAAATTCCTTTAGAAATCGATTATTTTCACACTGGGAAATCTATAAGTATGTATATGTATGGCCAGCTTTACTCTATGCAACATCTAGGCTGAAACTTGATACTTACTGTATGGTCCAGAAACAGAGCCAATCTGATTTTACTCTGCTCCTCTATTCCCTGTTTACAATATACCAACCTTTTTCTATTCATTTACCCTGCTGCAATTATTGTACTAAAACTGCTTTACAACTATTCAATTTTGTTTGTCTATAGAAACCACTTTTAGCCTCCTTCAGCTAGATCTCTAACTGAACTTCTCTCCACACATGCATTGGGCGCCTTCAGATGACATCAGTCAGTAAAAAAAAAAGTGGTTACAGCCTTCACTGTAAAACAGTTCAAACTGCTGGAATGAAGAAAAAAAAACTGTTACTCTGCCAGGAGTAAAGATGATTCTCCCCATGCTAAGTTAGGCATTTTTACTGTGAATCGCTGAGAGGACAAGAAGCGCTATTTTTAACCTTCTCTTATCTCTTTGTCCTTTAATCATAAATCACTCTGCAGGGTCCATTTTGATTTTCTCTTTACAGTTCCTCTTTAAGAGTATTTTGATCTGAACGACTCCACTGAAGTCTCGGGAACCACATTGTGGAACGCTCATAAAGCGTATATGCGAGGCAACTTTATAAAACACAGTGCAATTCTTAAGAAAAAATACAGAGAAAGAACTAATTTATTACTCGAACAAATTAAATCTTTAGAAAAATCAATATTCTTGGGAAAAAGAAACGACCTAATCCCAAAGTTAGAACAAACTAGGCAAGAGCTAGCCAACAACCTATACGATCAATATGATAAATGGCAATCCATATTAAAAGAAAATTGGTACTCTGAAAGGAATACATCTGGAAAATCCATGGCATTAAAGATAAAAGGCCGCAGAATAAAACATAGAATAATTAAAATCAAGAACCCCAACACAAATCTAATGGTTCATCACCCTAACGATATAGCAGACTCCCTAGCTGCTTATTATGAAAAGTTATACAATCTTAGTAAAGACCCCGCAGTATATTCCCCATCCCTGAAAGACATTGATCAATACCTGGACAAGATCAACCTGCCCAAACTTACTGACAGTCAACTTAAACAAATTAATCTACCAATTAATAATCAAGAAGTGGAGACAGCAATAAAATCACTAAAAAAGGATAAGGCACCGGGAGTAGATGGCTTCTTAAATGATTACTATAAACAATATGATGACATATTATCTACACATCTAGTGAATTTCTTTAACGAGGTCATAACTCTTGGTGCCTTCCCCAAAGAATCTTTATCGGCCATAATTTCTACTATTCCTAAAGAGGGGAAAGATCATACAGACCCGAGTAATTATAGGCCTATCTCTCTACTCAATACGGACCTAAAACTCTTTGCTCGTATCATATCAAACAGACTTACACCAATAATACCGCAATTAGTTAACCCAGACCAGGTTGGTTTTGTCAAGGGGAGAGGATCGAGCGACAGTACAAGGAAAGTATTTGCACTCTTGCACCAAGTCAAGCTCTGTCGGACGCCTTCTCTCTTCGTCTCCTTGGACGCGGAGAAGGTGTTCGACAGAGTCAACTGGAAATACATGTCAAGAGTGCTGGAAAAATTCGGATGTGTAGGATTCATCCACAAAGCTATAATGTTACTATACACAAAACCTTCAGCTAGAGTAATCTCCTCAGGTACACTATCAGCGTCATTTGATATTACAAATGGAACTAGACAAGGGTGCCCACTATCACCACTGATCTTTGTCCTAGCAATGGAACCTTTGGCCCAAAAAATAAGACAGACTAAAAACATCCATGGAATTCAGGTTGGAGATACAGATAATAAATTAGGACTATATGCAGATGATGTTTTGTTGTATCTACAAAAGCCTAAGATTTCACTGCAAAACTTGAGATTAGAATTGAAAAATTTCTCAAAAATCTCTTACTATAAATTAAATGAGTGTAAGACGGTTATAATGCCATGTAATGTCAACCCAAAGACGATTCAAGAACTCAAAAGCTCCTGTCCATACACCTGGACTAACAAATCAATTAAATATTTGGGAATCTTTCTCACCCCCTCCTTAGCACAACTATATAAAGAAAACTTTGACCCCTGGATTAATAAAATGAAATGAAAACTGGAATCATTAGCCAAATGTGAATTTTCGTGGTTGGGTAGATCTGCCGCGTTTAAAATGATGCTGTTACCACAACTATTGTATCTATTTAGGAATATACCAATCAAAATCCCCCAAAAATTCTTCTTAACTATCCAAAAACTCATCAATAAATTTATCCTAATGAACAAGTCCTCAAGATTTTCGAATAAAATTCTTACCACACATACCTCAGAGATAGGATTTGGTGTACCTGACATCGAGAAGTATTATAAAGCATCCATTTTGGAGCAATCCAGAGCAATCTGGTATAAAGATGATTCTAAACAATGGTTTAAGATTGAGCAATCACAACTCCCTAGTAATAATTACCTATCATTTCTAGAATCCAGATTGAACTGGAAAATTCCTCCAAAAATATCTAATCCTATCTCTGCTAACACTCTCAGAATCTGGAAAGAAATGGTAAAATTATGTAACACAGATCCCTTAGCAAAAATTAAGAAAATCCCCATATTTAATTTGAGCATGACATGGAAAGATATGTCATTGGACAAATGGATTGAGAAAGGAATAATTTTGATAGAGGATTTGATAATAGACACAAATATCAGATCATTTCAAGATCTACAATCTGCATACAATATCCCAATATCAGACAAACCCAAATATTTTAAGGTTCGTAAATTTTTATCTAAATATATTTCTAATCCTATTGCACTATCCCCCCAAATTGATAAATTACTTGACCCACTAAATTATAAAATGAAAGGCACCTCAGTGTTTTATAAATCACTCTTGAGTTTAAAAGACGAAACACCTAAATGGCAATTAAGGAAATGGCAGGAGCTCTTGAATAGACATAGACCAAGAGGATTGGATTTTGGCATATAAATCTATAAAAAAAAAACCACCCATTGCGTTTCTCACCAAGAAAGTTTTATCAAAACTGTTTGGCAGTGGTATCTTACGCCAGAGAAAATCGCGAAATTTGACAACAAAACATCGCACATGTGTTGGAGGAATTGCAATAATGTTGGCTCGTTAATCCACATTTTCTGGCTTTGTCCAAAAATCACCAGCCTATGGGAATCTATTGAAGATCTACTTAAGAAACTGCCTATGTTCTTGTCAACCATACCACCGAGTATGGCCTTACTACATATTAAAACCATGGACTTGCCTATTAGGGAGAGACTGCTATTTAACCACATAAGTATTACCACTAAAATGTGTATAGCTGAAAACTGGAAAACATCTGTAATCCCTACTCTTGAAGTAATCTTAAAAAGAGTTGAATCAAATCTAATTGCTGAAAGATCTTGGGCGGTACGTTGTGGAGGACTGCGGTCCTTCCTTAACAAGGCAAGTCTTTGGCCAGTTCTGTATCCGGAGACTAGGTTACTAGACTCCTAAAAATCATTACCCCTTTCTCCTCTTCTCACATTTATGATATAATAGATGGCTAATCCTGCTGTATTAGATACTAAATGATACCCGTAACCAATGCTTCAAAACCTGATACCTTAGGTGAAAGCTAAATATAAGAGAGAGTCATTCCACTCTTTGAGTAGTGTAGATTAGTGTAGTGTAGTTAGACTAGTGTAAACTAGTATTGTTAATGTTAACTGAAATACCTGATTGCTACTAATCTTTTAAGAATAAAAGAAGCAATCTACTGCACATTAGTGACATATCCATAGTGCAGATATCACAAAACAGGATATACTATATCCTAGTTGTTGCTTTAAGGAGATTAGATAGATATCAGGGATGCGTCCTTCAGGATCTCTGTAGGTAGGTTTTATTCCACCATTTCCTGGAGGTACAGCTCCCAACAGCTAGAGAAAATCTGGCAATAACAACAATATTTCTACTAATTTACCTGTTTTATTATTGATATGTAGGTACAATACATGGTGTAACACTTAAATGTCACCATAATATACAGAATGTTACTATTTACTCTGTAAGCATATGATCAAAATGTTGTATGTACAAAACTATTTGTTATATGTTATGTCATTAATTTGACTGTATGTTCATTTATTTGAAAAATTTTCAATAAAAAATATTGAGATTTATAAATGCATTTTAACAGGATTAATAAGATAAAAATGGAAAAAAAATCATTATTTCTCAGTTTCAGCCATTATAGCTTTAAAATAATACATGCTACCATAATTAAAACCCATGTATTTTATTTGCCCATTTGTCCCGGTTATTACACCATTTACATTATGTCCCTATCACTATGTATGGCGCCAATATTTTATTTGGAAATAAAGGTGCATTTTTTTAGTTTTGCTTCCATCACTATTTACAAGCTTATAATTTAAAAAGTGTTCGTAGTATACCCCCTTCAAAAACATTTAAAAAATTCAGACCCTTAGGTAACTATTTGTCTGTTTTTTTTTTTGTTTTTTTTAATTGAATTTTTTTTTCTCCATTAAACATTTTATGTGGGTAATATTTTGGTGTGGGACATAAATAGCTCATTTTTAATGTTAGTGTGTGTAAATTGTAATATAAAAAATGTGTAGTTGTAGTTTTACTATTTGGCCACAAGATGGCCACCTTCATTTTTGGTTTCCCTCCTTGTACTTCTCGCTAAGCGGAAGTACAAGGGGGATGCGGAAATCTTTCTGGGCAGAAGAACTGAAGCCTCACAGGTGAGCGTTTCGGTTTTTCTGCAGGGGACAAGGATCAGTGATCGGAAACAATGTTCCCTTTCACTGATCCCAGGGCTACCCGGGGACACCACGCGAGCACAGGAGCGCGCCGAAGTGCGGGAGCGCTGGAAGGCAGCCACCCGGACGTGAGCTTCACGTCTGGGTGGCACAAATGGTTAAGCTGTGCACACACACATCAGATAAAAATCTTTGCAAACCGAGGAATCAATCTGCCACATAGGTTTGTCAGGAAGGTTTGAACAACGGATATTTCTAATGATGCTGTACACATGCAAAAGACACTAGAAAGGCTTTTGTTTATTTACTTCCTTCTTTTTCTCGCATGCACTGTGCACACGGATAAACGCCTTGTTTAACAAATGATTGTTGGCAGACCAGAACTGCCAGGGAAGGATTTGAAAGATTCAGGGCTCGTCTCCACTAGTGCGGCGTGCGTCTCGTAGACGCACGCCGCACTGAGCGGGTGGGCAGGATCGCAGGCAAATCCCATGAGTCGAGCCTTGCACTGCTATGGGATTTGCAGCCTCAGCGGCGAATTCTGCGGGGGGTTCCGGGCGAATCGCTCCCGCAAGCGATTCCGCCGCGTCGCCGTCATCCCCTATGGCAGAGTTTCCCCGTGCGAATCATGTGCTGGGAAACTCTGCAGAATCGCCGGCGAAATCCCCCTAGTTAAAACGGGCCCTAAGACACTTCTTTTGTCGCCAAATTTGTGGTCTTTTGCAAACTATTTTAGGCTCGGTTCACAGTGGCCGAGGCGTTCCCTACCACAGCAGGAACGCAATGCTGCAGATTAGAAAAGCAGTGCTGCACGCACTATCTTGCACATTTCGGGGTTGCATATGGTGTGTTACCCAACAAAAGTCAGAAGAGCACGGATAGACTTTCTAATGTTTAGACTGTATGCGCTGTACAAAGGTGCAATGTGTTATCGCACTGCTGCATGCATTTGTGGCAAAGCACAGCGCTGATCTCATTCACTGTAATGAATAGCCTCAGCAATGCACGGCAACAAGATTTAGTCAGAACTGAAACATCAGTTACTGTCAGTTATATATCAGTTGCTACCAATTATAACTGAAAAGACAACTGATGAGCAAGGTAATGTCCATGTTTCACTATGGCTCAAGTAGGCGATATTGCAGTTTGACAGTGTGTTGACCAGTAAGCTGTTGCTGGAGTCATTGCCATTTTCAAAATAAAGGACAGAGAATTCCATTGATCACAGTGGCCAAACAGGATGCAGGAGAGGAGAAAGAGATTGGTATGTAGACTACACGGGAGGTAAGTATGATGTGTGTATGTTTATTTTGACTTTTAATTTTCAGTCCAGGTTTTCTTTAGGGCTGGTTCAGACGGACGTTTGCAGAGCGTTTACAGCCAGCGTTCAGGGCTTGGTGTTAAACGCTCCCATTCAATGAATGGGAGCGTTTGTACCAAGCTTTCAAGCGCGTTTACACAAACGCGGCGTTTGGGTCCCGATTTTCCCTGGCGTTCAAGGAGCCCCTGGAAGCTACATGTAGCTTCCAGGGGAGGTTAACCGCGACGGCTAATGTCCCCCTAGGGGAAGAAAAAACGCGACCGCATCCAAACGCACACGAACGCTGCTGAACGCGACGCCAGCAAACGCAACGCCTCCAAACGTCCGTCTGAACCAGCCCTTAAGCATACACTCAATAAAAATATGCTTCACTGTAGCAGTTAACACGTGTTATTTGTGGTAATTCACTCCTTGTAGTGTGTCACTATTCCGCACGCCATTATAACGTATCGCACCCACTGAACGTCCCTATAAGTGGTGCAGTGCGGTAAGCAGCTGTTATGCCAGAACGCACTACAGTGAACGTAAACCAATAATGATCGTCAACAGATTGATGATTGATTGCTTATTTTCCAAAGACTTGTATCTCACATGTGTACACAGCTTTAGCTTATGGTTCCTTCCAAGAGACCTAAATTGCACAATGCAGTGTTCTCTCCAGAACTTTTCTCCAGCCGGGTGGCATGAAAAAATAGCTGGGTGGGGTGCAAGGGGAGAATGCAGGGCCGGCACAACTCTGCTTACATACAGCATAGGAGGAGGGTGAGCCGATGACAGCCGGGTGGAGCACCTGTTTAAAAGAGCCTGGGGAGAACACTGCAATGTACTCTACAAAGCTGAGCTGAATATGTGTCTTCACTACAGAAATGCATGATGAGAAAAAAATCATTTGATTGAAATTTCCCTTTAGATACTTAACAGTTTTTTTGTTTTTCAAATGTCCTTTTCCAGATTTGTGTAGAATCCTTTCATCAGCGGGACCTGTGCATCTCACCCAACCATGTTTGACTTATCACTGATTAAGGTGAGGCTATACATTTCCTTAAAGAGGAGCTGTTAGGTATAAGGTCTCAGAGACAAAAAACACATATATCAGTAGCTAAAGATTGGCTGTACTTACATTACATATGCATTTCACTGTCCACGTTTGGATTTCACAGAATTTTTATATAGTATTTGCAGAGAATGATGCTCCTGACAGCTCATGGCAGGTTCCATGTTTGTCTGTCTCCTATGAAGCCAAATGTGTCGTCATGTCCTCCCTGCTTCCTGATGATTCACTCACAGAAAAGCTTGTACTGAATAACACTACTGTGCAGTGAATATTAATTAGCCATGTGGCTAGCAACAATAGCAGACTCCTGCAGTGTACTCTAACGGAACATGTGCCCTGTGATTTTTCAGTGCTGTGAGTTTAGGCTGCTGTAACATGAGCCTGTAACTTCTCACTGTGAAAGCAGCCTTAGGGCGGGATAGGGAAATGAAGGGGAGGACCAAGGGAGTGCACTAGGGAGAAGCAGCAGCCCCAGAATGCTTTGCAGTATCTGTTATGTGTCCTGCCGGCCTCCTTCAGAGCTTGGGAATAACAGCCTTGCTGTTCAGCAAACATCAAAGAAAGAGAGATTTTTAACTTCGGTATTGCCTTTTAGGCTTCCTTCTAAACTGTTTAACACAGGAGAATAGAGGTTTAAATAGCTTTTGCAGCCTGACAGTTACTCTTAAAAACTCAAGACACTTAAGGTGGCCATATATCCAGCGATTTGGCTGTACGATCGATCATTAAATTATTTTATTGAATCGAGAGAGAATCGTGTGTTCTAGTAGGCCCAACTGATGAAAAGTGACTGATATCATGTCACATCGATAGCTTAGTCTATCGAGCAGGATGGAAGATATCAGTCCATCGCACAGGAATCCGTTACTGTTCACATGTCATTCAATAGACTCAGCATTGATTTTTGCATTAAGAGCAGGGAGTCGCGTCATCGGTCAGATCGATTAGGGAAGGTAAATTGCATAGGATATCGCTTGTAGTGTGTGGGCCACTAGTCGAACGACTTCCGATCAACCATACTAAAGTCGATTACTTTGTCGATAGAATCAGAATCGCTAGATGTATGGCTTCCTTTATTCACATAAATTATTTGACAGCTCAGCAAATAAAGTATCCAAATGTTAAAGTTTTTCTGTCAAACGGAGCTTCCTAAAGCCAGCAGTCTGATTTTAAAAATGCAAACGATTTTTTGCCGATTATTGGCAGATCGATAGCCTTTTGTTTATGTAATCTGCTGTCCTGCGTATAGAACCTCCACTGACCTTATGAAGAAATTTTAAAGAGGAACTTTACTATAACTTGATGAATAAAACAAAACTGCTTTTTCTTTTTTTTAAATATTCATTTATAAATTTAGTCAGTGTTTGCTTATTGTAAAATCTTTCCTTTCCCTGATAGCCATATAGTCTCCCCTCCAATATACAGCAACATATAAATTTAAGAAGCATTGATATTATCAGGATAATATAAAAATGTATGTTGAATACTTTTTTTACTGCCTGCTGTGAGTTGTAACAGGTCCTCTTTAACAGCTTGTTCACACCTGGGGCGTTTTGCGCTTATTTTGAGCGCTGGCGACTTTGAAAAACGTCCTAAAACACCTTGTGCAATGAATCCTTATGGGATGGTTCATATCAGCGCGTTTCGTCTGCTTTTCGTTGACAAAAGAGCTGCCAGTACCATTTTCGGGGAGATTTTGCTGCAATGGAATGTATAGGAAAATCGCTTGTTTTTTTGTTTTTTTTTAATGCGGCGATTGCGCTTTTATGAATATTTACATTGCATTTATTGTTTTCCGGGTCAAACAGTTCACTTTCTGACTTGCGACAAGGAGTGACAAAATGGAATCGCTCTGCAAAAGCGCTTTATTCAAAATCATAGCACGCAGTAGAGCACCGGGAGTGGGGGAAATAAAGGCTTAAATTGTTGCCTTCAGTGATTTCGATTTTAGATGTGAAGAAAGCCTCAGACCTCTTTCAGACAGACGACTGCCCTCCACGCTTGCCGCGCAGTTCAGCCTCCCATCTGCCGTCCACCAGTGCTGTTTGGGTGCAATTTAAATGCAGCTGAGTTGGAGCAGTAGTAACATCACGCATGTCAAGTGCTGACACACAGTGGTGTTACTGGGCGGAAGAGAACCGCGGCATGTCCTGTCCGAGCACGGCTGTGGCCACGCTCAGATCTGACTCTTAGGGGGCCGTCTGTACCGAGATCTAACCTGCGCCCGGACCACCTGCTAGCTGCCTGTCTGCAAGAGGCCTAAAGGGCACCTGAAGCAAGAGGTATTAGAACGCTGCCATCGTTGTATCCTGTTAAACAATGCCAGTTTCCCCGCTTTCTTGACAACAGTAGTGTCTGACTCACACATTTGAAACAAACATGGAACAGTAAATCTTGTCAGATTTTTGTCAGAAATGTCTAATCTTCATGCTGTTTCGGGTTCTAAGGCTGAAAATATTACAGGCAGAGGAACAGCAGGACTGCCAGGCAAAATTAAATAACTGCAGTGAGAAACATATGAAGGATGCCACATATATTTCCTTTTACACAATACTAGTTGCCTGGCAGTCCTGCTAATCTATTTGGCTGCAGTAGTGTCTGAATAACACCAGAAAAAAAGCATGCAGCTAATCTTGTTAGATCTGACTAATGTCAAACACCTGATCTGCATCCTTGTTCAAGGGCTATTGCTTAAAGTATTAGAGGCAGAGGATCAACAGGACAGCCAGGCAACTGGTATTGCTTAAAAGGAAATAAACAGCCTCCATAACCCTCTTGCTTTCATTGTCCTTTTAAATAAATGTCAGCCTCCCTATCCCGACTAGGTCTGTTGTCCCTTAAAGTGTACCCGTGACGATATGTGACATGAGATAAACTTGTATGTAGAGTGAAAAATCATACTATTAAAGGAATACTATCGATACCCAAGTGTTCTAAAATGACAGTTTGCGAATAATGTCTAAGTAGCTGTGTAACCATTTTCCTACTTTTCATGTTAAATATCAGAGGCAAAAACTGTAATTTATTGATGGTAGGATTTAGCTATATTGGGACAAATCAATTGCAGAAGGGGTGTCTGCTTCAATGCACAGCCAGAGTTGCATATCAGACTACAGAAAGCAAATATCAAACATATCAAACTCCGAAAGCAAGAACAGTATGAAAAGCTGTGACAATTAGTTACATTTCCTCTGCTCTCCTCAGACAGGTCAGTCAGAAACACAGGACACAGGAGCTGCAGCTGTTGGGAGCTCTCTCTTTCTCTCTGTCACACACAGAGCTACACACAGAGTTAACTGATCAAGTGTGAGGGGAATTTCCCCTCTCCTCATGGCTCAGTCAGCCCTCAGTTTTGGCTCAGTAAAGTTTGAATGTATTTTGATAACAGTAAACAAAGAAGTTGCTACTAAAATGTATACACCAGTACTTAGCAGCACTTCCCAAACAATTCCTGTGTCAATTGAAAAAAATGTGAATCGATTGTATTCCTTTAACCAGGCTCTTTTACTTGATTTATTTTGCTGCCTGAAAGTTAATTTCTAGGCATGGAAGTGACAGCGTCTGTCTTGTCGGTACCCCGTCTGGAATATGGTAATCCTCACTAATAAGCAGATTACAGCCATAAAGTTTTACTGGTGGAATACAACTTCTGAGAACAGATGACGGCAAAATACATGACCTATTGCCTTTTTCTAACTCTGGGACACTTAATAGGCTGCCACTGATTAGAGACCAAAAAACATTCAACCTACCGTACTTTGTAAATGTTTAACTATAAAACCCTGGGATACTTAGTCATTTTTAGGAGTAGGACGATGAATAGAATTGTTTCTCATCAGTTTATTTTCACCTCAAGTTCACTTTAACCGGTCACCAGATCCCTTCCCAGCAGTCCTTATTGATTTGTATTGTGTTGCTTTGAAATCTGCCCCCCAGTAGTCAGAGCTGCTTGTGCGAGTTCCAGGGCTGCTCTGAGTATATGTGACATATTTTGATGCGACTCTTGTGCAGGTGAGAGATCCGAGCTGTTTCTACTGCGAGATTGTGAAGGCGAACAGCAGCCAGAAGTACGAGCTCCTGTTTGAAGATCTGAATATGCTCTACAGCAGCAAGTACCGCAACCTCGAGGAGCTCCGGCCAACAGAGCTTGCAGTTGGCACGGTAACAAACTGCTGCATGAGAAAAAATTAAACAAATGCTGATCTATTGGGTTCGATTGTAATAGATGTATGTTTTAATTTTTTTCTATTCTAGTCCATACTGGTTTCTAGTCTGTGCTGGAATCTGTCTTGCAAAACTCTGTGCTGCACACGTCTCTTTGTGGTTGAACCCTTAAGGTGCCTATTAATGGTTTAATTTATTTCACCAAATGTGATCTTTTGATGCAAATTTTTTTTTTAAAGATTGAATTGTGTGGAAAATTCACCATTTATGAAGGCAATCGATAAGGAACGATTCTTTGGTCGATTGCTTAATAGGATAACCAGGGCTGTGGCGTCGGTACAAAAATCTTCCGACTCCGACTCCTCAGTTTGTGAAACCACGACTCTGACTCCAGGTACCCAAAATTGCTCAGACTCCGACTCCTCGACTCCGACTCCTTAGTCCAATACTTAACAGGGCTGTGTTTTTTGTACAAAAATCATGCGACTCCGACTCCTCAGTTTCTAAAACCACGACTCCAACTCCGACTCCGGGTGCCCAAAATTGCTCCGACTCCTCGACTCCGACTCCACAGCCCTGAGGATAACATTGATCCGAAAAAAAATAATCGTTCAGTAAATGGGAACAATCGATATTTGCCTTCCGATTAGTTACAATCATTCAACCTGCATCGAAAGATTGCATTTAGTGAAAAATTGTACCGTTAATGGGCACCTTTAGACTTCTCTCCTTAAAAAAAAAAAAAAAAAAAACATACCTGTGCCAGCTGTCTTGGCACACTGGTGACTGAATGTTTTGAGCAATACACAAGGCAAGCTCCTCATGGCTGGCACCAAAGCAATCTCTCTCCTTATGTTCTTTTCTTTACACAGCACACTTTCGCATGGAAAGCAGTCAGTGGCAGGTGAAAGTAGTTTTGGCAGAACTGACCTTAAAGCGGACCCAAACCAAACATTTCTTTAACCACATAACAACCGCCTAATGCGATAGGCGGCAGCTGGTCGTTTGTGGGTTTCCATGGAAACGGCCGCTCGGACGGCCGTTCCATGTCAGTTCACGGAGGGTGTCTCCGTGAACAGCCTGCGAGCCTCCGATCGCGGGTCGCAGGCAAAATGTTAACACGCGGGGATGAAATCCCCGGTGTTTACATCCTACTGCACTGCTGTCGCAGCAGCGCCGTAAAGGAGATCGGCCGGGGATCGCCACTGTCTGATAGGCTAAAGCCTATTAGAGATGGTACAGGACGGATCGCCGTCCTGCGCTGCCCATAGGGAGAGGGAGGAGGGAATAGCGCTGCGGAGGGGGGCTTTGAGGAGCCCCCCCCCCCCCCGCCCGGCCACACAGCGGTGATCAGATACCTAGCAGGACAATCCCCTAGTGGGGAAAAGGGGGGGGGGGGGGGGAGTCTGACCGCCCTGCCTCATACCTGATCTGTGCTGCGGGCTGGATAGCCCACGCAGCACAGATCAGTGAAAAATGCCCTGGTCCTTAAGTGGTTAATTCAAAGTATTTAGTTGCAGCACTCTGACACATACAAAGATAAATAAACACTCCTTCAAGCCTATGAGCATTTCAGTGCATGCTTTTCACCCTTCTCTTTTCATAACTAGGGATATACAGGTGGCAGCCATTTGCAATTCCTCCATTGCCAGACACCACCTACTTCACCAGTTTGCCGGATTCTGTCCCAGCAATATGAAAGGAAGGGAGGGGTTCCTCCAATAAATGTAAAATATTTTATATTTGTCATCATGCAGCTGAAAAAAGGCTGCTATTTATTATTATTATTTAGAAAATAGATTTTATTTCTGAAATCTTGTATTTTTAATTTGGGTCCACTTTAATGGTGCTCATACATAGTACAATAAAAACGTTAGATTTTCTTTCCCCATTTATTCAACTAAAACTATTGAATTGAAAACAATCTTTTTTCGATCAAGAAAAAAGAATGATTATCCCGTTTATTTTTTTCAATAAAAATCCGATCAGACCTGTTGGAAAAATCTTTATATTCGATCTAACGGAATAATCGAACTAAATTATCTAATCGAAAAAAAATTGTACCATGTATGGGCACCATTAGACGTTCTGCTGCTGTGGATGTGAATATTTGGCAACGTCTACAGATTTCAGCGGCAGTCTAAGGGTTATGGCTATTAAAAACAAAAGTTTTTAAGCTCAAATTGAATTTGCTTCCAAGTTTGTAATCCTAATTCAAGAGAATGCACTACGTAAAAATCCTCATCTTGCAGCATGGTTCATCACAGGGATTTTTGGGTTCCTGGAGTCAGTTGTTAAAAATGTACCCACTCCTAAGAAGCGTCAACTGTGAAAATTCTCATTTGTATTTAGTCCATAAAAACTAGATAAACCAATGCAAAAACATCTACTTTGTTCTGCTACAAAGCAGTGGCTGATTAATAAAAATCAGTCACACATATCTGATTGTGACTGTATAGCTGGTGTGCTCTAAGAATAAACACTGCACATCTGCCCACTGCATCGATGTCACTAGTAGGGGTGCTCAATGGGAAGCGAATCATTCTGAGTTGATGTATTTTTATGCATATTTTTGAATGAAAAAGTTTGCAGCTTGATCATAGACCAATCAAATTCCATCCATGAAGGATTGGTCAATTTTAAAGCTTTATAGATTTGCATGTGCAATTTGCATAAACCTGCATCAAGTCAGAATTATCATTGACCATCCCTTGTCCAGCTAAGCGGTTATGCAAAGTGACATTCATACAACATTTTTATGGGTATACTTTGCAAAAAATGTAAAGTGCACATAATCATGGAAAAAAAAAGTCCTTTGTATACACCTGTATAAAGTTGAGTTTTTAATTAGATTTTGATGATAGCGGTTCTTTCATGTGAGCCTGACATGAGGAAACTGACTTCAGGTTATATACTTGCCTAAAAAGGAAAGCTCTAGATCGCATAGAGGCTTCCCGCTCCTCGGTCCGGTCAGTCGATCCTACTGATAAAGCTGTTTGATTTGCTGGGTTGACCAGCTCTTTGGAACTGCTTCTTTCCATTAAGTAGTTCCAAGAATGAGTGAATCACTACTGTGGATGCATGCAGGCAGACCACTTTACCAGCAGACAGCAGAGGAATGATTGGCCAGACAGAGGAACTAGAAGGATCTATCCCAAACAGAGCCTTCCCTCTCTACTTGGGTAAGTATCAGTTTTGCTTAAAGAATTTCAGCCTAAACAAACATACTGCCATTAAGTCACATTAGTTATGTTAATTAAAATAGATAGGTAATATAATCTTAGTCTTAGTTCACATTGAAGCTAAAATAGCTTACGTTCCGCTCCATTGAGCGGAACACAACAGCGTAAGCAATGCTTTCCTGATGAGAAAGTTCACATTTCTACGTTCTGCTCAGTTCCACTCCCTGCATTCTGCTCGTTGGAGTGGACGTTCCCGGCCTTCACGGAGAGGAACGCAGCGCAGGAGTGGATGCGTGCCAGTGTGAACCCGGCCTTACCCACCCTGTTTTAATAGAACCGGCAAATGATTATTTAATTGGGGGCATCCATCTTTTTGGTTGAAAGGAGGTGACAGGGAGCATGAGACACAGTTCCAACTGTCCTGGGTTCTGCGCGCGCTCGGCTTCAAATCTCAAATTCAAAATGAAAAACAAATTTGTGCCAAAACAGAACGAGAACATCAGAGATCCCATCACGCTTTGCACAGCATCAGGGGAAAAAGGCCCGGGCAGATTTCTTCTGTGCAGCTAAAAACGAGGTTTGGGTAAGAAAAATAAAGTTCTGATGCTGTGAAACTGTTAAACACAAAGCCTTTTCAGTGCTGCTGAGTAGATCTTTAGTCTGGAGGTTACTTCAAAGGGGTTCCGTGAAGGGTTTAAAAAACAAAAAACTGACACCCTGGGCTTCTATTGGCCCCCTTCAGCTGCCATGTCTCGCGCCGTCCTACGATCCTCTGTTACTCACCGCTGTTCCCGGTCTAATTCTTTTAATAAAACTGTGGCTGCGCTTGTGCTCGCTCCCGTCAGCGGGCGCTTACTGCGCAGACGCAGTACAAGGTTTTCTCGTACTGCACCTGCGCAGTAATCTCCCAGAGGTGGGCGCACCCAGTATGGCACGGGACATGACAGCTGCAGGGGGCCGATGGAAGCCCCGGGTAAGCGTCAGTTTTTTGTTTTTTAAAGAAAACATTTTCAGCTTTATTTCTTCTATCCTATACCTGTTGTAATGTGGTCTGGATTACTGCAGCCTTTTCTAGTTGCACTGTCTCTGTAATATATCTAATCTTCTTTTCTTTGTCATGTTTTGTCGACCCAGGGAGGAATGGGCTGCCTCTTTTGTAATGAATGCACGTTAGGCACGCCCCCTGCAGGCTCTGTGTGCTTTTACTCCTCACAGACAGCTTCTCTGCTCTGTTTCAGCTTGTCTGTGATGCATTTTGTGAGGCTGAGGGGGGAGGGAGCTTCCTGTCACATGCTGAGAAACTGAGAATCCCAGACTGGAGGGCAAATGTGTGTGTATTAGGCCTGAACGATTTTAGGAAAAGATTGAATTGCACGATTTTTGGCAGAAATTGCGATTTCGATTCTGTAGACGATTTTTGCTACACAACTGTCTGCCCCATTCACCACTGGCTCTCACCCGGAGAGGGAGGGGGCATGGTCCGATTTGTTAACCCCTCACTGGCCTCCTCTCCAGGATCTACAGTTCTCTGTTTCATTTACATGCAGAGTGGCAAAGAAAACCGCAGCAAAACCGAAGCTCTGACGATCTGACACATCTGTTTGTCTGTGTGTGTCTGTGTGTGTGTGTCTGTCTGTATGGATAGATAGACAGACAGACAGACAGACAGACAGACACACACCCACCTACCTACCTACCTTCCTGGTTAGCGGCCATGTTTTTTGTTTGTAAACACTGCTTAAAACTGCCGATTAAAAGTCAGGATCGCGGTGGGGAGCAGTGGAAGCTGCAAAGGGGGATCCAGGAGATCAGTGACTCGATTGGTATGTGTTTTATTGTACAAATCGGACAGTACAGATTCTCTTTAAATCCTCCACAGAACCCCTTTAAAGTTTATATCCTTGTGCCATATCTGTGTGGCAGTAACATGGCTGTGGAGTTGGAGCAATTTTTGGGTACCTGGAGTCTGAGCCGGTGGTTTCATATACAGTATGTTCACAAAAGAGCTTGTAGAACAGCTTGTTAATTCAGTCCAGTTTCCTGAAAAGTAAATAGAAGCTAAAAGGCTGATATCTGTCGGAGGAAATACTGACAATAACTTGCTGTTAAGTTCAGTGTCATTACTTCTGTTTGTTTTTCAGCCAAAGAAAGCCATGTTGGTTCTAAACAGTAGATATGACAGTCAGATTCAGTCTAAAAAATATCCATTAAACTGAAAATAAAAATGACTAATTTCTGTTACTAATGTTTTATTTGCCATTGTTACTACACATACAATGATCTCAGAAGTTTATTTCTACTTCACTTTAAAGTAAACCTTAAGTCAACAGTAAAAAATGAGATATATTCACCTGGGGCTTCCCTCAGCCCCCAGCAGCCGATCGGTGCCCTCGCAGCTCCGCTCCGATGTCCCAGGACCCGCCGGCGAGCACTTCCGGTTTGGCCGTCACCGGCCGACAGGCATGGGAACGCGAGTGATTGTTCGCGTTCCCAGCCTGTATATCGCCCCCTATGCTGCTATTCACTAGCGGCCCCTTATGACGTACGACGCTCATGCGGGGGAAGGAAGTACTGAGGCATCGGTAGTCATAACTACCGCTACGATCTTTCGTCCTCTGTCATGCTGCCGCCATCCAGGATACAAGACAGTGTTCTCCCCAGGCCTAATTAGGTGGGCGGGCCGCCCGGCTGTTTTGAAACCCCGCCCGCCTGTTTTGAAACCTGGTCGGCACCATTTTTCAAAGTATTTTGTCATTCTGAGCGGCGATCCTCAAGAAAATGGCTGCCGCACAGGGGACACTTTTTTTAAGCCGACGTTTGCTCACACTGGAGTAAGCTGCGGGTCCCTCCCCTCCCAGAGTGTCTCTCTCCTCTCCCTCCCCGCCTCTATGCAGACGCTTCCTCTTCTCCGGTTTCACTACTCAGCGCAATGCTGTCACGTGCTGCCTGGCTGGGCTCCTTCGGACACATCCTCCAGAGCCAGCGCGGGTGGATTCAATAGAGAATTACATGATGCAGCCAGACAGATCGGGATGAGGACACGCATACATGCTTGAAATTCCTTTGGGTGAGCTGCTTATCTGTGCTGTTTCTTCTCCCCCCCCCCCTCACTAATCACTCCAAGCTCTAACACCTCTCACTTCAGCGTTCTGCATTAACTCCCTCACTGCTGGTTAGGAGTTCTTAGTTGGAATATGTGCACTGTCACTTTCACTCTTTTCTAGGATATGATAGTTTTCTTGCCTTGCAATTCTGCCCACATCACCATAAGCCTGACCTACTCTCCCCCACCCCACTAGCCACCAGCCTGACCTACTTACCCACCCACATATTCCACTAGCCACCAGCCTGACCTACTCACCCACCCACTAGCCACCAGCCTGACCTACTTACCCACCCACCTATTCCACTAGCCACCAGCCTGACCTACTCTCCCCCACCCCACTAGCCACCAGCCTGACCTACTTACCCACCCACATATTCCACTAGCCACCAGCCTGACCTACTCACCCACCCACTAGCCACCAGCCTGACCTACTTACTAACCCACCTATTCCACTAGCCACCAGCCTGACCTACTCACCCTCAACCCACTAGCCACCAGCCTGACCTACTCACCCCCAACCCCACCAGCCACCAGCCTGACCTACTTACCCACCCACTAGCCACCAGCCTGACCTACTTACCCACCCACCTATTCCACTAGCCACCAGCCTGACCTACTCACCCCCACCCCACTAGCCACCAGCCTGACCTACTTACCCACCCACCCACTAGCCACCGGCCTGACCTACTTATCCCCACCCCACTAGCCACCAGCCTGACCTACTTACCCACCCACTAGTCACCAGCCTGACCTACTTACCCACCCACCTATTCCACTAGCCACCAGCCTGACCTACTCACCCCCACCCCACCAGCCACCAGCCTGACCTACTCACTCCCACCCCACTAGCCACCAGCCTGACCTACTTACCCATCCACCCACTAGCCACCAGCCTGACCTACTCACCCCCACCCCACTAGCCACCAGCCTGACCTACTTACCCACCCACCCACTAGCCTGACCTATTTACCCACCCACCCACTAGCCTGACCCACTTACCCACCCACCCATTCCACTAGCCACCAGCCTGACCTATTTACCCACCCACCCACTAGCCTGACCTATTTACCCACCCACCCACTAGCCTGACCCACTTACCCACCCACCCATTCCACTAGCCACCAGCCTGACCTACTCACCCCCACCCCACTAGCCACCAGCCTGACCTACTTACCCACCCACCTATTCCACTAGCCACCAGCCTGACCTACTTATCCCCACCCCACTAGCCACCAGCCAGACTTACTTACCCACCCACCCCACTAGCCACCAGCCTGACCTACTTACCCACCCACCCCACTAGCCACAAGCCTGACCTACTTACCCACCCACCCCACTAGCCACCAGCCTGATCTAATTTGTCACCCATCCACCCCACTAGCCCGACCTACTTACCCACCCACCCCATGAGCCACCAGCCCGTCGTACCTACCCACACCACTAGCCAGCAGCCTGACCTACCTAACACACTAGTCCACCTCACTAGCCACCAGCCTGACCTACCTACCCACTCCACCAGTCTGACCTACATTTGACATTGGGGTAATGGTTTATGCATTGGAAATTTTGAGTAATAGTTTCTACATTGGACATCTGGGGTAATGGAAATGCTGCCTTATTATATATTTGTTTTTTGGGGGAAAACGTTGTGTAATTACCTTTATGGACAATTTGCCTAGCTGTGTTTTGGGGAAAAAAATCAGGGCCCTTTTGAGTTAAACTGTTACAATGCAGTTGGCTACGCCCATGTCATAGCCACGCCCATTTTCCAGCATATGTCATGGTCACGCCCATTTTATGCCACCCGGCTACTTTTTCATGCCACCCGGCTGGAAAAAAATTCTGGGGAGAACACTGCAAGATAACAGCTGTTGCCTGCAATTAGCCCTGGATTGCTTCTCATCTGCCATCCCCCAAACACCCCCCCCCCCCCTCGCTGTACAGGAACTTCTAAGATTACAGCCGCTGCCAGCAATTAGCCCTGGATCGCTTCTCATCTGGCCCCCCCGGCCGCCGTGCAGGAACTTACAAGATTACAGCCTCTGTAATTAGCCCTGAATCACTCCTCTTCCGGCCCCACCCCCTTCCCTTCCTGCACAAAACATGGGGTAGGGTACTTAGTCTAGCTGGTGGGGGCAGCGGTGGCTAGTGTAGCTGGGCACTGAAGCTAAGTTATTATAGCTGGTGGGAACAGCTTGGGAGAAAAGGCCTACAAGACACCCCTGCACCATGGATGCACCCAGGTTTAGTTAAATATATTTTCTTCCCCTGGTTTTGTCCTCTAAACCTGGGTGCGTCTTATAGTCCGAAAAATACGGTAATTGATAAAAATAAAATTTCAGCCCAGTTACAAGCAAAATAATCACTGTTGTTCCTGATTAACTTCACATCAGTATTACTTTTCTTTCCTTAATTGTATTATATTATTGCTCTTTGGGAGCTTAAGGCCTCTTTTCCACTAACTGTTTACAGGCAGTGAAATGCCTCTCAAACTCTCACAACTGCTCGCTGCTGCCTGGTAACTGCTCGCTGCTGCCTGGTAACTGCTCGCTGCTGCCTGGCACCTGCTTGCTGAGCACACAGCTCAACAGTTCGTGGAAAAGAGGCCTAAAAAAGTTACCTAGATAACGTGGAAATAGGTGAAAAAGCTTTGTAAATCATGTTCTATGTAGGACCAACCTGTGAGGCTTCAGTTCTTCTGCCGGACAGATTTCCGCATCCCCCTTGTACTTCCGCTTAGCGAGAAGTACAAGGAGGGTAAACAAAAATGAAGGTGGCCATCTTGTGGCCAAATAGTAAAACTACAGCTACACATTTTTTACATTACAATTTACACAGATAACAACATTAAAAATGACCTGTTTATGTCCCACACCAAAATGTTAACCAAATAAAAATTTTAATGGGAAAAATTTTTTTTACAATAAAAAAAAAAAGACATAAATAGTTACCTAAGGGTCTGAACTTTTTAAATATGCATTTGAAGGGGATATACTAGAAACATTTTTAAAATAATAAGCTTGTAAATAGTGATGGATGCAAAACGGAAAAAATGCACCTTTATTTCCAAATAAAATATTTGCACCATACATTGTGATAGGGACATAATTTAAATGGTATAATAACCGGGACATACGGGCAAATAAAATACAAAGGTTTTAATTATGGTATGGATTATTTTAAAGCTATAATGGGTAAAAACTGAGAAATAATGATTTTTTTCCATTGTTTTCTTATTAATCCTGTTAAAATGCATTTACAGTAAAGTGGCTCTTAGCAAAATGTACCCCCCACAGAAAGCCTAATTAGTGGCGGACAAAAGATATAGATCAATAAATTGTGATAAGTAGTGATAAAGTTATTAGCGAATGAATGGGAGGTGAAAATTTCTCCGATGCATAAGGTGAAAAATCCCCGCGGGCTGAAATGGTTAAAAGGCATTTTATGACAAGTTGTGGAAATTTCACCTAGGAGAAAACTCAGGAGAAAAAGTGAATTGCATATGGCCCATGGTGTATGTAACCCAGTCACGTTTGTACTATGGATTTACTAGTGGTCTTCTCTTTTTGTCATAAATTAGCTAGCATGCCTGTGAGACCTTCCTGAAAAGGCAGTTAAGGCATCTTATTACATTTATGTTGGCAAAAGAATGTTTCTTCTCTGAATGTTCAGTGTATATAAGCTGTGTTTAATGGAACACAAGTAGCTGTGTAATAATTTCTCTACTTTTCATGTTAAATATCAGAGGCAAAATCTGTAATTCATTGTGTGTGTGTGATTTTAGCTACTTTTGGAATGTCTCATTTGCAAAGGTGTGAATCTTTGCATTCTGGCATTCTAAGAACAGTGTAATATTGAAGCAGAGTTATATGAAAAGCAGGTGTCATGTTTCACACACACCATTACAAATGTTTATGTTGCACATTAGATACATTTCCTCTGCTCTCTGTGAGAGAAAGCTCTGCCTGTCTCTGACTGAGCTCTCTGCACATACAGGGTTAACAGATGCACTGTGAGGGAATCTTCTCTCTCCCGCCCCCCCCCCCCCCCTCCTCCCTCCTCATGGCTCAGTCTGGGGTCAGATTAGAGGACTGCTGTCAGAAAAGTGTAACAGGAATAAGAGAACAGTAAACAAAGAGATAAGGATTCAAATATATACACCAGTACTTAGCAGCACTTCCCAAACATTTCCTATCTCAATTGAGGAAAAAAAATATGTTAATTGATAGTGTTCCTTTAACAGCTTGTCAATATTTAGGAACAAAGCATGTAGGCTTATTAGCCAAAAGATTATTTACCTCTAAGTTAGCCAATAAATGGTATCATCCTGATTCAAAACTTCTTCCTATGACAAATTCTGAAATGGTAAACTTCTGCTATAGTAAACTACGTTTCCTGGTTCCTTTGAGTTCACTGTAAATGAATTCTACACATTTTAACCAGTGTTAGATTATTGTGTGCCTGGTTTCTTCTTTCCCGCAGCTCTGTGTGGCATTCTGTGAAGACCTGAAAAGTTGGTGCCGTGCGAAATTAGAAGCCGCCACATGCAGCGAGGAGGGCGGGCTGGTTGAGTGCTTTTTATTGGATTACGGCATCGATTGCCCCATAAAGAAAACAAAGTATGAATATGTTTTCTCACTCTCCAGATCTTTTTGCCTATCTCTGTCTCAACACTTTCTCCTCTCTTCTCTTTTTATTTGGCCTAATATTAATATTTAAAGTGTTCCCAAAGTAAAAATGTCATGACGGGCTCTGTTTTAATGATATGACTGGTGGGTCTCCCGGTTAAATACTTTGGATCAGTTCATCTCGGCTCTGAGAGCCGAGCACCAAATCTGGGCGCCATCATAGCAGCAATGCTATGATGTGCGCCCCGACTAGCACTAATTCGGGGCTCTGGCGGCTGCCAGACCCCAAATTACATCTCCCTCAAAGTTGAGACTACTCGGAGGGGGAATAGTATTTAAAGGGAACCTTAACTGAACGGGGGGTAAAGAGTTTCACTTACCTGGGGCTATTACCAGCCCCCTGCAGCAGTCCTGTGCCCTCAGAGCCGCTCTGGAATCCTCCGGTCCCCCGCTGTCACTTAGTTTCGTTTTTGACGACTCACCAGTCGGCCGGCATGCGTATTATTGGACGCATTCCCTACTGCAATTAGCGCTGTTGCGGACCGCAACACGTACAAATATACGCGTTGCCGCATTCCGCACACATAGATATGTGGCAACGCGTATCTTTGTACGCGTTGCAGTCCGCAACAATGCTAATTGCAGTAGGGAATGCGTCCAATAATACGCATGCCGGCCGGCCGACTGGTGAGTCGTCAAAAACGAAACTAAGTGACAGCGGGGGACCGGAGGATTCCTGAGTGGCTCCGAGGGCACAGGACTGCTGCAGGGGGCTGGTAATAGCCCCAGGTAAGTGAAACTCTTTACCCCCCTGTTCAGTTAAGGTTCCCTTTAACACCGCCTGTGAATTTGGCGGCAGCAGAGAGAGCCGTCATTTGGCTCTCCCCGCGCCGAACTGAGCGGCGCTGAAGTAATATGTACTCAAATACTTAATCAACATATTGCACCCAGGCAGGTGATCGCTCCACCCCCCTCAGAATTGCAGCTGTGGCGTGGTTCCCCTTCCAGCCATCTGCATAGCTGCGGTCTGCCCCCAGCTTTACGTAATTAGTAGCTATGGAGCTGGGGGTTGCCGGCGGAGGTATATGAAGACCTTCGGCAGAGTCTTGAAACATGGCCACAACTGCGTTCCCAGGAAGGGGGAAGGGGTGGAGAGTCCCAATTACGTTGGATCAGATAAGTAGCTAAGACACCTGGCATGATGTGCTCTCTTTTTATACTGGAGGTAATCTTTAAAGTGTATCCGAGAGGATTTAAATAGAAGAATTTATACTTCACTGGGGCTTCCTCCAGCCCTGCGTACTCTCAAGTGGCTCCATTTGTCTTAAATCTTCCCCTGTACAAAGGCTTTAGTAGCAATAGTCGGGCTGTATCGCACATGCCCAGCTTTGTGCGCTCTACCATTGGCATAGAATGTTCCCGGTGACTGAGGTATGCGTGGGGTGATGCCGTTCCAGCTATGATACCCCCGAAGTGTGGCACTGCGCAGTAGCAGGGACCTGTTCGGGGAGGTGCTGTAATTAGGTTAATTTTCAGAAGCAAAATCTAGTTATTGCGATATTGATAAGAGGGAGTTGTGAATATGTTGACAGTATGGCTGATCACGGTGGTGCATTATGTTTGGAAGGGCCACAAGTAGCTTACTATAAGGAGACCCCAATGTCTAGGTCTGTCCTTATGTCTGTATTCTTATGTCTTGTATTCTTCTAATCTGTATTACCAGATTTTTGCTGTTATCACCGATGAATACTTTCTTTTTCTCTAGTATCCGGTTTCCAGTAAAAGAATGTGAGCTGCTTCCATTCAGAGCAGTGAAATTTCAGTTACACTACGTCCAGCCCATATCGCTCTTCTTCAATGTAATTGAGAATAAGATGGACTTCAAGTGAGTTCCCTTCTTGATATTTGTGGGTGACTCTACCTACTGGGAGAAGGGAGCTTCCTAATGTTAATGTGGGTTTCTATGCTTTGTTGTGAGAAAATCTACTTGGTTGGGGGCACTTTGCCCGTTTGGGGGCACTGTGTTTAAATGGGTGAGGAACATTAAAGGACCACTGAAAATCTTAAAAATAAAAAACAAAGGCCATGCTGTGAATCCCCCATGAAGAGATGGACTAGCCCAAAACCTGTTGGTTCTGTCAGTTTTATACTGCCTACTGTAAGTGACCGCAACGTAGAACAGTAATGTTTGACGTATTTTACTCTGGAAAAAATGTACTTCTTAGTTGTATGATTTTATACATATGTTACATTTTAAGATTTTTGCAACAGCGATCCTTTAACACTTGAGGGGAGCAGCAGCTGGTGGTCAGTTGTGTAAGTCGCTTGATGCAAAGTTACACGCCGTTACTGCCATGCACCCAATGGGCCACATGCCACAGATTTTCCAGCAGGTCTGGATCGATGTTTTTGATTGAATTCGGCCCGAAATAAATTGAATCCAAGATCGGGTGGAAATGTTGCGCCACGGAAGTTTGATGATATTTAGTAATTGGATGGTTAATTAGGCCACAAAATCACTAGATGTCTGTCCACCTTTAGAGTGTAGATGTCGGAGGACATCCCACTAACATTTGGGGTTCACTCTGCTTTACGGGACTGCACTGCTTAGTATGGCCCGGTGCACACCAAAACCCGCTAGCAGATGCGCAAAATGCTAGCAGATTTTTCAACGCTTTTTTAAATTTTTCTGAGGCGTTTTGCGGATTGCTGCTGCGGATTTCAGTGTAGTAGATTTCATATATTGTTACAGTAAAGCTGTTACTGAACAGCTTCTGTAACAAAACCTCCTGGAAAACCGCTCTGATCTGCCGTTTTTCAGAGCGGTTTGCGTTTTTCCTATACTTAACATTGAGGCAGAAACGCCTCCGCAATCCAAAAAATGCCTCACCCCGGGAGTATGCGTTTCTGCAAAACGCCTCCCGCTCTGGTGTGCACCACCCCATTGAGATACATTGACCAAGCGTATCCGCAGCCGCAAGCGGCTGCAGAAACGATCAAAAAGCCGCTCGGTGTGCACCAGCCCTGTGTGGGTTCATTCTGCTTAACTAGGAAAGAACTCTGTATATTATTTGTTTTTTTTTTTTGTTTTTTTCATCAGTCTTTATATTTTTCATTTTTGTTTTAGACCATCGAAATCCTGGGATACCGCCGCTGTTCACTACTTTGAGCAGCTCTTGGAGGGTAACTTTCTAACGCATTACTGTGGTCTTAAAGCTTCTTAAAATGTGGCTAGGATTACACTACACCTTTCCTTTTTTTCTGATTGATTGACATTTGAATAATCTGACCAATGTATCATGCACATGCTCACTTTTTCCCATGTATGTAAAAAATAAAACTTGAAAATTGAAGAATTTGCTAGTGTATAAAAATCAAGAAATTGGCAATTTATCATATGCCATTCATTTTTCTTAAAAAGTTGTTTAGAGACAACAGCCACTCACAATTGACTTTTCTCAATAAAATGGGGGGGGGGGGGGGGGTGCAACGTTTTGATTTTTTTTTTTTTTTGTACAACCACCAATTTTTTTTTTTTTTTTTTTTTTTTTGCCATTGAATTGAAGATTTTCTCGTATCTTTGCCATTAAATTGAAGATATTCTCGTATCATGTTTGTTTGTTGCCACCTTAACCACCTTAGAGGGATACTTAAGTCGCCTAATAAAAAAAAAAGTTTCACTCACCTGGGGCTTCTACCAGCCCCCTGCAGGCCATCCTGTGCCCTCGCAGTCACCCACAGATGCTCTGGTTCCCCGCCGTGGGTTAGTTTTGTTTTTGCAGAGTGGGAGTCGGCGGGTCACTGCACCTGCGCAGCTCTTGCCACGAGTATACTCGTTCCCTTCTGCAACATGTGCAGGACCCGAACAAAGATGCGCGTGGCCAGAGCTGCACAGGCGCATTGTCCCACCGACTCCAAGTGGACGAAAACAAAACTAACCCGTGCCGACAGGAGCGCACAGCAGAACTGCAGCGTGGGAATCACAAGATGGTGCCGCACCGGTAGCCACGGCCACAGGGCTCCGGCCTCTTCTTTCTTTTACTATCTCTTTCTCTCCCTGGTCCCCCCCTGGTCTACAGGGGAGGATGCGGAGACACGGGAGAGGACACGCGGAGACATGCGAATACTTGGGCTGGTTCGGGGCACCCGGTCTCGGATGCTGGCTGCGGGCCAATCAGCTGATCGGCTGTTCGGGGACCTCATGCTCGCCGCACCTTCAGCACTGCTCGGCTCGATCCAGCCCTGCTCACCACCGTGCAAGGGAGCCATCCACCACTGCTGGCTGCCACATCGCCTTTGGACCAGCAAGATAGGAGGAACGAGGGCCCGCAGGATCCCACGTGGTGCAGCCGCGGCTCTGCTGCCGGGGCAACCAGACGCAGCCGAGGAAATGCAGCTGCTCTGCGACGATCCGAGGACCCGAAGACTGCCTGTCCCACACTGGTGTAGGTTCAACACCACTGCCAGGGAAAGGAGACACTGCCAAGGACATGTGGCTACCCTGCCATGTACTGAGGGCGCACTACACCCTGGAGAGGCCATCACAGAAACATGCGGGGCCTCTCCAACGCTGTGATGCGGATGGTATGTACACCACCACTCACCCTGCTCCCTGTTCTGCTCCTTATGGCCACTAAGAATCAAGGCCGCGGCCGCTCCACCACTGCAGCCCGTAGGGTATGTGCACCTCCGCTCACCCCAATTCCTCTCCTGCTTCATCAAGCCAGGCTCTGCTCCCTACCACCGAGCCTTAATAGTCACCAGCATCACAGTGCAGCTCTAGAGTACCCATCTGCTCTTATCCACCAGGCCACCAAGACCAGCCTACACAG
The DNA here is from genome assembly GCF_040937935.1 of Hyperolius riggenbachi. NCBI lineage: Eukaryota > Metazoa > Chordata > Amphibia > Anura > Hyperoliidae > Hyperolius > Hyperolius riggenbachi. The sequence goes on from NC_090656.1 coordinate 7,992,280, forward strand.
CACCCCTGGTTCCCCGTAAGCCCTGGAAGGCCTAGTTCCAGTCACCAGAGGACCAGCTCCAGGACAAGTGGTCATCAGTCACCCCGACGCATCACCAGCTGCCTTGAGGGCTCCAGCCATCCCACGGGTCCCTGTCCTCCAGCACGCCTGTGAGCACCACCACCTAGCCCTGAGGATAGGTGAAAGCATGGAAGGATCTCACGGCCGTTCCCCCCACCGCTCACAGCTAGCAGGCGCTGCCAACTGACTCAGATCGCAGCACATCGGGGGTTTCAGCTGCTCCATTCCATGCTCCCAGCCTCTCACTGCACATGGGACACGCCATGGCAGGCCACACCCACCAAGGCCAGAGGATCCTTTTGTTTACCTGGATCCCCATGGGCCCTGGAGCTTGGTCCTTTCTCTGTACGCTTCAGCGGCCAGAAGCACGGGGTCCTATCTGCCTACATCCACCAGAGATCCCTGCACATCAACTGGACTGAGGGCCGGATCCAGGGGTGTTTTTTTTAATCTGCAGCCCATGGATTCTGCCTGTCTCTCTCTTCTTGCCTTGGTCTTCTCTTCATCTCTCTTATCTATCCTTTCTCTCTCTCTTCCACTATCCACACTTTCCAGGACACACTGCGGGGCATCTGGAACTGCTGTGGAGCGAGCGAGCGCCGTCGATAGTCGGCAGGCTGCTCCCCTCACATAGCATTCCAGATATCCCCACGCGTCCTTCACTACAGTTATAGGTGACATGTGTATATATAGGTATATGCTTGTACTACTGTACCTGATTGTATGTGTTTAATTGCTGCATGTGTTTGTACCATCTCCGACCCTGTATGAGCCAAAAATAATTCCCGGGTACAACCCCCGTTGTATTTGGCGAAATAAATTTGATTCTGATCTGATAGACCTCTAGGGGCTGGAAGAATCCCCAGGTAGGTAGAGCTGCACTTATGATATTCTTTACATTAGTATGAAACTTAACATTTCTTCTTGAGCTCTAAAAGCTTATTTACAGCATAACATATACTAGCACACAACAAAAAGTTAGCAGAACAGCATTCAAACAGTTCAACACAACACTTTATCCAGTGGAAGCTTCCTGCCAAGAGGTAATAACATTATCTTATCTTGCATTCTTTTGGCAGCTACAATTAGTATACATTCCTGGCAGTGCTGAAACTCAGCTGCTCTCATAGTAGAAGTAGAGAGCTGAAAAGTGTTCACAGCATACATTATATTATATAAATATAGCCGCTATGCAGTAAAATGCTATGGCAGCAGATAAACTTGTAGCATAGATGATAACGTAGGAAAACCCTTTTTTTTTTTTTTTTTTAATTGAATGTTATGCCAGTTTAATCCCGATTTAAAAACATCCACATTGGAAAAACGTGTTTTTTTCAAGCTGAAGATGTACTGTATTTTTTGGCATATAAGACAAACTTTTTCTCCCCCCAAAATGGGGAGAAAAAGGTCCTTGCATCTCAAAAATAGTGAGTTCCAAACTTGATTTTCGCCTGCTGATACGAACCGCCGACCTGCCAGGACTCAGTGTATCGCCCCCTGGTGTTGTCTCCTTGTTCCCCGCATGTCTCCCCGAGTAAAACGCACTATAAATTACTCCCACGCATGAATACAGGACTAGGCTTGCCTCCTCCAGCACCTTCAAACAAGCCCTCAAAACTCACCTCTTCAAGAAGGCCGACTCCACCTTGTTGATGCCCCAACTATCTGCCGAGAACTTCTCGATGTAGCCCTTCCCCCATCATGTCTCCGCCCCCTGCCTTTAGATTTTAAAGAGGAACTGTAACATAAAAAGATCCCCTGGGGGGTACTCACCTCGGGTGGGGGAAGCCTCCGGATCCTAATGAGGCTTCCCACGCCGTCCTCCATCCGTCAGGGGTCTCGCTGCAGCCCTCCGTGGAGTCCGGGCAGCGGTGACGTCAATATTTACCTTCCTGGCTCCTGCGCAGGCGCTCTGACGGCTGTCGGCTCCGAACTACACGGAAATACCCGATCGCCATCGGGTCCGCTCTACTGCGCAGGCGCAAGTTTGCTGCGCCTGCGCAGTAGAGCGGACCCGAATGAGATCGGGTATTTCCGTGTAGTTCGGAATGGAAAGCCGCCACAGCGCCCCCGCTGGAGCCAGCAAAGGTAAATATTGAAATGACAGTCGGCACAGTCGCCGGCTGTTCGGAGGGCTGCGGAGAGACCCCCGTGGGACAGAGGACGGCGTGGGAAGCCTCATTAGGATCCGGAGGCTTCCCCCACCCGAGGTGAGTACCCCCCAGGGGATCTTTTGAATGTTACAGAGTCTCTTTAAGCATTTGGCATTGCTCTCCCTCTTTGTGTCCCCTAATTGATTATGTATCCTGCCCACAGAATAACGTGAACTTGAATTACTTGAACTAATACTCCAGTGTATGACCTGGCATTGTGCGTCTTAGGCCTGGGACCCACTAGCAGCTCTTTTCTAAGCTCTAGGGATTTGTAAAGCTCTTGCTAATGTAATGTTGTGGGGGATTTTTAAAAATAAATCGCTCTAGTGAGATCACACCCATCGCATTGCGTTAGTAAGAGCTTTTCAAATCACATGTGCTTAGAAAAGCACTGCAAAGCGATATCTCAGTCGCTAGGGATTTTGTGGTAGCACTTTGCAAGCCATTTTGGGAGCCATTTCCCTGCTCCTGTATAATACATTAGAATGGAAACACTCCCAAAATGCTGCATGTTCTGTGATTGCGATTTGCCTAATCGCTATCGCTCTAGCGCAGGGGTCTCAAACTCGCGGCCCGCGGGCCATTTGCGGCCCTCGACACAATATTTTGTGGCCCGCGCCGGCAAAAGCTTCCTTACAGTTCGCTTCAGTGCTCCCAAGTAATCCGCCGCATCCCCGCCACTAAACGAGGGCTGCAGAGCCCCCAAATCACCCAGGGGGCAATCCGCCGGCATTTCCTGGAAGGGGTAGAGCTGTCAGCTTCAGCTCTGCCCCTCCTGACGTCAATTGCGGCGCATCGACGCCTCTGCCTGCCCCTCCCACTCTTCCTTCACAGAGGGGCGGGGAGAGGCGGCGATGTCAGGAGGGGCAGAGCTGAAGCTGAAAGCTCTGCCCCTTTCAGGAAATGCCGGCTCTGCAGCCCCTGTTTTGCGGCGGGGACACGGCGGATTACTTGTAATGGGAGCACTGAAGCAAACTATAAGGTAAAATAGGCAAAATAGTTTGCGTCAGTGTGAATTTGATTTTGAAATACAAGTCAATGCAAGGGGGGAGGGGGCTAGGGGGGACCAGAAGCTGCTGATTGACTTTTTTTGTGAAATCCCTTATGCGGCCCAGCCTCATCCTGACTTTGCCTCCTGCGGCCCCCAGGTAAATTGAGTTTGAGACCCCTGCTCTAGCGGAATCTGTCCCATCCATTTACATTGGCAGAGCATTTAGTAAAATCGCTAGGGATCGAAAGCGACCCCTAAACGATGATAAAACAAAAAACGCTCCAGTGGGTCCCAGCCTTACTGGTTATTACGTATATTGGGCTCTATTCACAAAACTTCTCATAAATGACTTTTTGATCCCCTAATTGATAAAAATAGCGTTTTGGGACATTCACAGGCAAAATAATCAAAGCAAGTTATTCCTGATAAACTTAATTTCAATATTACATTTCTTACCTTAGTTATATTTTTGCTCTTCAGGAGCTTAAAGGACACCCGAGGCAAAATAAACTAATGAAATAAACAATTGTTTCTATCTTCCTTCTGCTAAAAATGACTTTTTTAATATATTCCACAGTTTTTGTTTTGTTTAAATCTACTTTTTAAGCTGTTTTGCTCAATGACACGTTCATCGAAGTATCCCAGAGCTAAAATCTATGAACTATTGACCCTTTTTATCCCTGTCCTGCTCTCAGATGCCATTTTCTGTTAGGAAAGCGATAGTTGGAATTTCTTATCAGTGAGGGTCACACTGTAGTCACTTCCTGTCTCAGGACTGAGTCAGCCACTTACATACCTGATTTAACTCTTTCAGGCAGAGAAAGAAAAAAAGGAACACAACCTAGTTATTTGTGTGCTTAGCACTGTACATACCCATGTCTATCTCATCATGTCACACGTCACCTCAGGTATCCTTTAAAAAAATAACATAGATCAGGTGAAAACAGGTGGAAAAGCTTTGCGAATCACGCCCATTGTGTTGTCTGTCAGCCATATTATGATTTGGCACTAAATAAATCCAATTAGTAATGACTGTGAGGTGCATCAGCAGTGGAGGTGAACTGACAAAGAGAACCCCTCGGCCACATCGAGATAGTGAAGTACGCAATTCATGTTTTTCCCTTTCTTCACTTGCAGAAGCAACAAAGATTGAGGCTCAGTTATGTGCGATGGAGAACAACTGCATGAGTGTGTCTCTGTATGTCACCCAGCAGGACACTGTGGTAAGTGGCAGCAGTTTTTGCCATCAAAGTATTTCTAGGACAGGGCTGTGGAGTCGGAGTACATTTGGGTACCTGGAGTCGGAGGTGTCATAGGTTGAGTCTTGACAAACGGCTATTTTCTTCTTTTAGCTTTGCGTTAATGATGAGCTTGTGGCGAAACGGTTTGCCGGTTACAAGAGTGAGAAAAGCTATACCGATGTGGAACATAAGAATGGGGAACGAATCCTCCCTCTGGTGGAGGAGGTGTCTACTGGTGAACAGAGTTCAGTAATGGAGAATGTGAAAACAAAGATCACTCCAGTCCTCTGGTCATCGTGGACCAAAGTAACTCACAGTGGGAAGCTTGCAGGTAGGAAGGAGACACTGTCTTCCATTCTCTCTCCCCCCCCCCCCCCCCCTACACTGAATTTAAAGCGGACCTCCGGTGTTACTTGCCGTTAGTGGCAGGGACAATATCTCTATGCTGAAATGTCATATTCTGCAGCCAGCGCTCTCTGCTGCCATGCTAACAGCAGAGCTCCGTATCTGTTAGGAGCACATTTCATTGCCTCCTGACCCTGTGAGCTAATCACAGTGATCACAGCTCGGTTTTAGAAAAATAAAAACCTAATGAGGCTTCCCCCATACTCCTAAATGTGCGCACACACGCTGTACTTTTTTTAAACTATGAGTCCATCAGCAGGGGCGTAACTAGACATCACTGGGCCCCCCCCCCCCGAGAAACTTTGGAAGGGCTCCCCCCCCACCCCCCTCGCTATCTGCACAGGAAAACTGAGGACCAACGTGTTTTCCCCATGCAGATAAAAATTAGACTTATTATTATTATTATTATGCTTATTATTATTTAGTATTTATATAGCGCCGACATATTACGCAGCGCTGTACAGTATATATATATATAACTGTCCCTCAAAGGAGCTCACAATCTAATCCCTACCATTGCCATATGTCTATATTATGTAGTGTAAGTACTGTAGTCTAGGGCCAATTTTTTTAGGGGAAGCCAATTAACTTATCTGTATGTTTTTGGGATGTGGGAGGAAACCGGAGTGCCCGGAGGAAACCCACGCAGACACGGAGAGAACATACAAACTCTTTGCAGATGGTGCCCTGGCTGGGATTCGAACCAGGGACCCAGCGCTGCAAGGCGAGAGCGCTAACCACTACGCCACCGTGCTGCAACATCAGGCAATCTATGCTACCCCCAGATCTACTTACCCGGGGCTTCCTCCAGCCCCTTGTAGCCGACAAGTCCCTCGTTGCAGCTCTGCTCCCAGTACATACACACACACACAGCCGTATTATATTACTACATGAGAGCACATGCTATATGGAGGAACAACAATGACATGCTGAACATAAGATATAGTATCAATGTAACTTTGGCAAAACACTGAGAATGTCACAAGCTCTCAATGAAGCAGCAACAGTAAGACATCAATCTCCCCTCCATTGAGCTGAAAAGGGAAAGTCTACAACTTTTTTTCAAAATGTGACTCCTTTGTAAAGACTTTGTCAAGTCTTCAGAACTTAGCTGTAGTGTGAGACAGATGGTTTTTTTTACGAACCCTAGGGAGCAGGGACAGTGTACAAATTCCAAAGTGTATGTGATTCCTTATCTGTGTGGTGGACACATGCAGTCAATATAACAATGCTATGAGAGCAGAATACGTATTTTTTCTCCATGCCTTTAGCTGTCAGTCTCTCAAACTTTTCCCCCCACGGGCCCCCTGTGGCGTCTGGACCCCCCTGCGGAGGCATCCCTTGCAGGGTCTATTGTTACGCCCCTCTCTGTTAGACCCTCCTGCTCGGCGAATCAGTAAAAAAAAAAAAGTCTCATCATTCTGCCAAAAGCTTGTACTCACGTGCAACTTTCGTCAGAACGACCGCCCCACGGGAGGGTCTGACGGACCTGTAGTTTAAAAAAGTATAGCGTGTGTACGCGCCTTAAGCCTCAGGGAGGGATTTGTCTCCTCCAAAAATACAGCTCACAAGTAACACCTACCGTATTTATCCACCATAATCCTGCGCAGTAGCAGCTTTCCAATCTGGCTCAGGCAAAAATACCCGAGCCCTATCAGGACCACTTCACCGCTCAGGCAGTGGAGTGGACCCGATCATACTCTGCTATTACCGCTTGAGCTGATCGGAAAGCTACTACTGCGCTGAATCGCAGTAGGTAAATATTTACCTCGCCAGTGTTCGGGGGCTGCCAGCTGGAACCCGAAGGGTTGGGTTACCATTTCCTGGCAAGGATCTGAACCGGGGACCCAGTGCTGCAAAGCGAGAGAGCTAACCACTATGCCACCGTACTTTATATCAAGACGTGGCTAGTGTTACTTGCAATCCAAGGGTTTAGTGTATTTTCAAAAGCACGCACTTTCAGCTGCTCGGTCCAGCTGTCTAAATAGTGTGCAAACAAATAGGTCAACCTCTTAGTATAAATCCTTTCCAGGGATTGCTTTTGAAGAAAGGAAATACTGAGAATTCCCCATGAGTTGAACTATTCTTAAAATCAGAGGCGCTCACTTCTGCATTTAGACCCATTGAGTTATACTCCTGTTTGCCTGATGAGGCGGGACCTGTTTGCCTGATGAAGCAGGACCACACCTGCGAAACGCGTTGCACTAAGTGGAGTTTAATAAAAAAAATTTATATTGATCTATTGTGACTCAATTGAGTTTTATATTTTTGAGGGAGGCAAGTCCACCTGAACATCCCCCTCTTTTAGACTGTTTATAAACGTTTTTATTCTACTCTGGCGCCTCTGTACACCAAGCCTTGCTGAAATCTTGAGAGAGACCTCTTAAAAACCTAAATGGGGTCAGGTTCTAAAACTCCCCACCTGCACTTGCAGTGGTTGCCTATGGGTAACCCATGTTTGTGATTATATCTAAGATTTTTTGCTTTAAACCACAACCAACTTAACAATACTACACCATATTGGGCTCTCGATTTCTTTGTTCTTCCAAGTATATTCTTAAAATGTATCCTTTCTGTCAGATTTTTACGGACTACTGTAAGATACAGCAATGTAGGAGAAAGGTGATTTGTACATTTTAACTCCTTGCGGGACAGTAGGCTCTGGTCCCTTTAAACAGCTCCCAACCGCCTAATGCCGATGGACGGTGGGAGCGTGTCTGCTGGGGGACCGCCTAATGGCAATTGGCGTCAAAGTGCAGTGGATGGGATTAGCAGGAAATGCTCGCTCGTGTGTTCCTCGCTTGTAAACAGCAGGGATCAGGTATTGGTCTGCCAGCTGCGATCAGAACTGGGAGGCTGAATTTTAAAAAAGGCTATTTACATTTTTACAGCACTGCAATCTAGGGGACTCCCTTGGCACTTAACTGTCCCCAGGAGCGGCTAACAATCTAATTCCTCTAATAGGCTGATGCCTATGAGAGGTTACGGTCGTGTAAGGATCGCAGTCAGGGCCAATTTAGGGGGGAGGGAGGGAAATAAAAAAAGTACGATATTTTATTTAAAAAAAAAAAAAAATCTTTTTAAATTGAAAAAAAAATAAATAAAATTGCAGCAACAGTCAGAGACCACTAAAAAAATGCTCTATTAGTGTCAAGAAAAGGAGGTAAAATTAACTTGGTTACGAAGTTGTATGACGAACAGTAAATCATTAAAGGGACCCTGACCTCAAAAAATAAACAAAATTGGTACTTGGGGCTTTTTGCAGCCCACCGTAGGTCGGGAGGTCCCCCGGCGTGGTCCTGGCTCCTCTCCCGGTCCCTCCGCCGCATACCGCACCGCCGACACCCGGGCCGGTTGTCGGGCTCCCACTTCCTGAAACAGGACGCTCTTCGTCACGTCAGCCGCTGTGCGTCATCACGGCGGCCGGCGTGACAGTACTGCGCATGCACGGTTAATTCGCGCATGCGCAGTACTGTCACGCCGGCTGACGTGATGACGAAGAGCTATTTGTTTGAGCTCGGAGTCCCTTGAAAGTGGCGAAGTGCTGAATCTCTGGTCCTCAAGAGGATCTTTTCCTTTATACACTTCCTGATCACTGTGAGCCAATGAATTCGTCTCCTGATTGAGGTACGGAGCTTGTGCCGGTGGGGGACGCGCTATTGCGTCCCGTGGTCGGGAGTCTCTGGCGTTAACACTATGCCTCATCAGGCTTGGGCAGCTACAGATGCGGTGTAGTTTTAACTAGCGGCGGTCCCAAATCAGTTCATCTGGGGGGAAAATTGAATTCTATGTTTTTATATTTAAACATTTTAGAATCCTAACAATGGTCTTTGAGAACTGCTACAGAAAAAAGTTAATTTTGAGGATGAATGTTAGACATAGGATCCATACACTGATATGTTTTCTCTTTTACCTAGAAACACCTCTGAAGGATGACAACAACAACCACCGGTATAAAAATTCATTGTTCATTTAATATGGCGTTACATTGTTCTGTGAGTAGGTGGTTGACCAACGTTTTTTCAAGTGCTAAGTTGCGATGTCACCGAAATGTAGAAGAGATGCCCACAAGCTGGAGATGAGATCAGCACTGGGATATGCAAGCACACGTAATAAAAGGCCGTTGAGTTTCGGCTTGGGCATGTTTCAATTTCTTCTGTTTCATTTTATTATACTTTAAAGTGTACCAGAGCTGGTATAAAGCAAACGTTTTATACATACCTGGTGCTTCCTCCAGCCCCATGCACACCCATCGCTACCCACGCCGCCGTTCTCTGCTGCCCGCAGCTTCCGTACCGGGTCCTGTCACTTTTGTCAGTTGGAGCTAGTCTGACATAAGCGAAGTGCGCTCTTTGCGTATCTCTCCAGCACATGCTGGAGAGATACGTAGAGGGCGCGCTTCTCCTGCATAGACTGGCTCCGACTGGCTGAAGTGACTGGACCGGTATCGGAGCTGCGGGAGGACTAAGGACGGCGGCGTGGGAGCGGGTCCGTGCACTGAACAGCCTTAAATCGCACCTCTGGTGACCATTAAAGTGAACCCGAGGTGAAATAAAACGGATGAGATAAAAAGAATTGTGTTTATCCTATTTATAAAAATGACTTTTATATTTTAACATTTACAAAGTAGATTGAATGTTTTGTTGTCTCTGCTCAATGGCAGTCTATTAACCCCCTTGGCATTATGATTCTTTCCGGAATTTTTTGCACCCTTTCAGACCCTAAAACCTGGAAAAAAATATCATGCTGTCGGGGAGATCTGCAACAGCCCCTGCAATCACTCACCTCCCTGGCTCCAGCACTGCAGTTATCCCTCCATCCTCCGGGTGGCACTGCAACTCTAAACTGAAATTGCCGGCTGCGACAGCCAGCGATCTCACTAGCAGGAAGCAGAGCCCCGGAGGAGAGGAGGAAGAATGGCGGCCGACATCGTGATCCCCCTTGGAGGTATATAAAACCGCCCGCTGCGCGTTATACTCTGCACACAGCCTCCGGCGGCTACCCCGAGCAGAGGTCGAGATTACCGCTCTTAGCTGCGGTTTTCCTCCCAGACCATAGCTCGGGATTACCGCCAAGGAGGTTAAAGGGACTCTGACCTCTACTCAAAATAAAGTTTCACTTACCTTGGGCCTCCTCCAGCCTACCGTAGACGGCGAGGTCCCCCGGCGTCATCCTGGCTCCTCTCCGCCAACGACACCCGGGCCAGGTGTCTGGTGGCTCTTCCTGTATAATGATGCACCGTGTCATCACGTAGGACGCCGGGGGACCTCACCGCCTACGGTGGGCTGGAGGAGGCCCAAGTAAGTGAAACTTTTTATTTTGAGTAGAGCTCGGAGTCCCTTTAAGTGTCCCAGAGCTTAACCTCCCTGGCAGTATCACAGTCAGGCTCGGGGTTGAAAAAAGAAGCCAGTTGGAAGCGGACCCAAACCAAACATTTTTTTAAATTAAAAATATTGAGTTGCACCACTCTGACACATACAAAGATAAATAAACACTCCTTCAAACCTATGAGCATTTCAGTGCATGCTTTTCACCCTCCTCTTTTCATAACTAGGGATATACAGGTGGCAGCCATTAGCAATTCCTCCATTGCCGGACACCACCTACTCCACCAGTTTGCCGGATTCTGTCCCGGCAATATGAAAGGAAGGGAGGGGTTCCTCCAATAAATGTAAATATTTTATATTTGTCATCATGCAGCTGAAAAAAAGGCTACTATTTATTATTATAATTTAGAAAATAGATTTTATTTCTGAGATCTTGTATTTTTAATTTGGGTCCACTCTCCTCCCTGGGATCCAGACGCTGACATCCATTCTCCTTCCTGTCCTTGTAGGCTATCTCTGTGCAGGGTTATAGCGCCACCTGAAAGTCAGAACTACTGCAGTGCTTTTTCCTAGGGAGGTAAATGCAGGGGCCGCTGCAGGCTCTCTGAGGGCTCGTTCACACTAGGGGCAATTTTTTTTCCCTTTTTGCGAGCTCAGGAGATTTTCAAAATCGCCCTAAAAACGCTTGTACAATGATTCCCTAAAAGAGATTTCACATCTGAGCGGTTCATTTCCGGTCCGCTCAGCAGAGAGGTGCATGCTGCCTTTTTTGAGGTGATTCCGCTTCGGTGGAAGGTATAGGAAAAACGCTCACAAAACCACTTTGTGTAGCGATTGCGTTCGCATGTTTAAGAATAAATACATTGTATTTATTCTTTTCCGGGTCAAAGAGTTTACTTTGTGACTTGCGTCAGGGAGTAAATTAAAAAAACCGCTCTAAAAAGCGATTTGAACAAAAACACACCGCTGACCCAATCGCCGGGAATTGCAAACCCCCCCCCCCCCCCCGGTTTTAGGGCCTAAAGGCGTGCAAATAAAACTGCATCGCTTTTAGGCATTAAAATCCAAAAATAATCATCCCGCACGGAAGGTCAAAACACGTGACTTATTGACCTTTTTCTAGCCTTTCCCTGCCCTCAGAGGTTGTACTCAATTGAGAAAACTTTACTGGCTGTAATTTGCTTATCAGTGATGTTTACTATCTTCTTGACAAGGTACCGACAGGTCAGAGGCCGTCAGTTGCCTGAAAATTAACTCAAGCAGCAATGTTTTGCACTGTACAGACACATGTTTATCTCTTCCTGTCACATGTCGCCTCGGGTACACTTTAAAAACAATTAGGTTCTTTAATAAGGACAAGCTATAACGGGCTGGTTAACTGCATTACAGGTAAGCATCACTGGAGCCCTGTACTAGCTGGTCTCTAGCCCTGCCCCCTTGAAGAAAATGGCCACACCCTTTCCTGTATCTCCAGTACATCAGCTTCTGAAGGATGGGTGGGTTGGGTTTCCTCGTGACTCGTCTGATGCAATTTGTTGTCCCATTATAACTCCTAATTGCGGATAGTTGGTGAGATGCAAATAATTTTGAGTTGATGCAGTATTATGCAATTTTTTTATGCAGCTTGAAAATGCATACATCAAATTGCAATGGGATTCCATTGGTCCATTTGCAAGCTGCATACATTTGTATACTAACTAGCATAATCATGCAATCAAGTCAGAACTATTTGCATCTCACTGACCAGCCCTAACCCTGATTAGAGGATTAAGGAGTTTATAGAGGTCATTAGAGGTGGGCTTTAAGTAAATGCTGAGGGGGGGGGGGGGGGGGGTCTGGGTTGTATGTCCATTGCATTTCATGAAGACTAAAGGATTCCGTGATTTGACCCTTAGGGACCATTTGAGTGAAGTCCACATCCTGAATGATGAGGTTGAACCTGACAAGTCCAATAAAAATCGGCCTGTTTCTCTGGAACCTCCGAAGAGTCTTGATTCTGGAGCCAGTCAGCGTGAGACTGAGTTGTCAGCCATCTCAAATGATGAATCGCAATCAGCCGATCAGATTGGAAGAACATTCCTGCTGAAGCAGGAGTTCCAAGAAAATCAAACTGGAAATAGATCAGTACTTCTAGAGCAAGATTATGAACTGGAGTCTTCTGGAAGCATAAAGGCACCCAGTTCAGTTCCTCTAATGAAAGCTAGACTTCCATCCCAAGGAAATGATTATGAAAGCAAGTTGGCTTTACCAGAGAAAGATGAACTCAAGTCTTCACAAAGCCTAAATTGTCCCAAGTCAATTCTGTTGAAGGGTGGACTTCAATGGCCAGGAAATGGCGGTAGTTTGTCTCTCCCAAAAAAAGATTATCTTGTGTTGTCCGGAAGTCCGACAGTGCATGAATCCGAAGTAAAAAAAAATGGACTTCAGCCCTTAACAAATAAAAATGGAAGTAACTTGGTTCCTTTGCAGAACAATGACCATCCATGCTTGGACACTCCTAGTGGAAGAACATTAGACATAGTGTTGAAAGCTAAAGTCCAGCCCCTGGCTTTCCCTCTTGGGCAAGCATTGTCTTCAAATGATCACCAGAATTTGTCTCCTAGCAGTCAAATATTCAAAGTTCCTGTTGCCATTCCCTTTTCTGCCTGGACTGTCATGGGTAGAGGCCAGAAGCTGGCTGCAGGTAGGACCTTTTAAATGTATTACTCAGCCTGATTAGGTTACTTTAATACTTAAATATTTCACCTTTCTGCAATTTTATATTCTATAATTAGCCTGATGACCTCTTCAGTCTAGTCCCATTGCACTAGATTCAAGGCTGTTGATAGACACATATAGGAAGAAAATGTTGATAGACACTGCTGCTGCATCTATTACGAGGACTACAGTTCCCATGATCACTAGCAGTTACTGTTGGCTATCTCTGTACTCAGCTGAAGATGCGGAACACCAGTAGTTGGAGTTAGTATGCACTCCCACCACTGAGCTCTAGGTGGAGTGGGTTTACAATAGTCAATCCCAGTTGCTTTAGAACAGGCTATGGGGCTTTGGTTTTCTTTGTTTTTTCTTTCTGTGGCATAAACTGTTCCTGCTGCTCTTTGCATCTGGCTGATTTTAATATATGGCTGCCCGAGCAGTCAAAGCTTCTTAGCTGGAAGCAGCTGTGCAGGAGCACATAAACACTGGGCATGCATGAAGGGCGAACTACACATGCCCAGTAAAATGATACATTTGTGCCCAAATGATAGATGGGCCTGATGACTTCCTTTCACTGGGCCTGCACGGTTTTGGATTTGTGCATGCCCAGGTCAAATGTGCTTCTTAAAGTGGATCCGAGATAAACTTTTACTCATTGCATAATTGTGCTCCTTTCATATAGTTTATAGGGCATTCCAACAATACTTTTGTTTTAATGCTCTAATTCTCTATAAACTAAACAAGCCTCGCCCACAGCTTCTCCAGTGCCTTGGCACTCTCAGCCTTAGTAGCAAGGGCTTATGGGAGCTCAGTCTGGGCAGGAGGAGGAGGATACTAGCCAGAGATTTCAGAGGGAGGAGGAGAGGGGAGTGAAGTTTTCACAGGCTGAGGGCTGGAGATGCAGAGCAGCCTGCCTGTGTGTAATGATCACAGGCAGAACATGGCCGCTCTCATTGTATCACAGGAAGAAATAATCATATACTGATGAAGCTGTTTACAGCTAGATTTACAAGTTGAGATTTGAGTAAACTTTAGATAAGATATATAGACAACTTACTTGTTATAGTTGGTTTTTCATCTCGGATCCACTTTAACAGCCTCGGTAAACTTTTTGGCTGCTGTGAATAAAGAGGCAGTACAGGGTATGGGTGGGGCCCAAAGGCGATGAGCAGAATTAAGAGCTTTTGTAGTGTTTTGCCCCACCAGTGATTTTAATAAATTCTAAGATGGCTGCTTTGTGTACGTCTCTTTCCAGCATGCACACGCCCCCTCCTGTCCTGCTCTGATTGGCTGGAGGGCTGATTGGATGGGGCGTGTATGGCGAGATGGCACACGCAACGTCCAGAGAAATGGTGTGTGCGCTCTTGCCCTGCGCAGCGTAGTGGGCGCTGCCAGCCAGTTGTGAATAAAAACCATGATTGAGTTTCCATTATGAAGTGATTGTTGTTTTCTTTTTATATTATTATTTCTACATTGAGCTGCTTCACTTTGCTGTGACTAGAGATTGTCAATGGTATCCTAATAACTATGCCTTGTATGCCACTTTAATGCTAACTGTATACAGTTAAAGGGAACCTGTGACGAAAGAAGCCTCAGGTTCCATACTTGCCTGTCCCCTGGACGGCCTGATAGCCCAGCCGAGTAGTGCTTGGTTGCGCATGTGGTGCCGTGTGTGCTCCCCGTTGCTGGGAGTATTATGTGCCTGAGTGGTATCTACGGGCTGTGCATGTGTGACAAAGTGTGACTCAGCCGGGCTATCAGGCTTCTCAGTGGAAGCCAGCAACAGTAGACAGCTTTTCAAAGGTCTCTGGTGACAGCCTGTGTGGAAAAAAAAATGCTTTGTTTATAAGCTTTAGTAACAATTTGTGTCAGGGCTAGAGTTGTACCATGTAGATAGGTTCCACTTCTCTGTCGCTTTTCAGAGGAATGATTTATGGTTTTTCTGCCCTGCCTGCTTTTTCACAGATCATATGAGATCAGAGGGATTTTTTTTTTAGATACAGAGAAGCATCTGAAGAGAAGGACTTGCACTTTCTCCTTGCTTGGATGCCTCTTCTCTCTCCCCCCCCCCCCCCCCTTCCCAAATCAGATTGAGCTATTCCTGGCTGTAAACTCTTTACACTGCATGAGGCAGAGAGATAGCGAGGGAGAGAGAGAGACAGGAATACAGAGCTTCAGATGATGATTATTTACACACATTTGAAGCTATATTTCTGTTTTCTATCATTCTGAACAGATTCCAGTCACCGTATTACAGCCAGTGAGGATTGTTTCTGTATGCTGGATGTGCTGCACACTGTCCTCCATAGTAATGCCCCACAGCGAAAACTGTTCTCTGTAAATGTCATCCCCTCACTTCTCCGGTACTTCCGGTTGTCTTCCGTACAGCCGGATGTGGCGTCATGCGGCTTCCCGTCGGCAGCTATGGGGGCTCGAATGCATGCTGCGAAAAACTGCAGTATGCTATCCATAAATTCCCCCGTGTTGCATCGTGCCGGATTGCATAGGTCAATTCGCGTCAATGGAAACTACTCCATTGACGTGAATAACGTGAATTGGTTGCAGTTTCTTTGCGATGCTGTGCGGTTTCCGCCTAGCAACGCGTGTAGTGGAAATGGGCCCTTAAAGGGGCCATAGCTGTCCATTCTCAAAGTGGTTAAAGAGAACCCAAGGTGGTTTCTAAGAATGATATCCGCACACAGAGGCTGGGTCTGCTTATATTGCCCAGCCTCTGTTGCTATCTCAATCCCCCCCTAAGTTCCCCCTGCACTCTGCTATGCCCCCATAAATCTCAGCTGCGCGCTGTCGACACACAGCGGGCTGTGGTTACCTCTGTAGTGTCACTCTCGCCGCTCCCCCGCCTCGTGCATAGCTCCGGTCCCCGCCGCGTCCCTTCCCTCCCCGCTGATTGGAGGAAAGGGACGTGGCGGGGACCGGAGCTATGCAGGAGGCGGGGGAGCGGCGAGAGTGACCCTACATAGGTAAACACAGCCTGCTGTGTGTCGACAGCGCGCAGCTGAGATTTATGGGGGCATAGCAGAGTGCAGGGGGAACTTAGGGGGGATTGAGATAGCAACAGAGGCTGGGCAATATAAGCAGACCCAGCCTCTGTGTGCGGATATCATTCTTAGAAACCACCTTGGGTTCTCTTTAAAGAAACTATTCAGGGAAAATATTCCTCTGATCTTCTTTACAGATAGTTAGAATTACCTTCTGGGTCTGTTTCCACTTACTCTTCCCCAAGCCCTGTGTGCACCGCCTTCTGGTGCTTAGCCCCGCCCTGTTTCAGAGAAATGCTGTGGAGCTTCCGTGGCACTCTCTGTCTCAAATAAAGAGAAAGCCATGGCACTTGTCTCAAAGGTGATGGCGCTATGCACTGGACAGTGACGCACAAAGGGTTGGGGAAAGGGGGGTGAGGAAACGGACTCGAGAGGTAATTATAACTTTATGCCATAAGATTGGAGGAATGTTTATTTTACAATGTACAGTCTCTTCACCGCTACAGGTTGTGTTCCCGTTATGGACCAGAGGAATTTTCACAGTTCAGAGCTCCTGCCATTCATTCGCTAATAACTTTACCACTACTTATCACAGCAAAGTTATCTAAATCTTGTTTTTTTCCCACCAATTACCCGTATGCTTTCTTTGGATGGTACTTTTTACTAAGAATTTTTATTCTATATACATTTTAACCACTTAAAGAGGAACTCCAGTGAAGATAAAGTAGTAAAAAAAAGTGCTTAATTTTTTACCATAATTATGTATAAATGATTTAGTCAGTGTTTGCTCTCTCCGATTTACATTCTGACATTTATTACATGGTGACATTTTTACTGCTGGCAGGTGATGTAGCTGCTCCTAGCTGTTTTGGCTGTTAGAGACAGCTGTAAACAGCTAATTCCTGTCTGTGAACCTTGTTACATTGTAACAAACTGGCAAAAGTACCGCGGTACTCAGAGCATCTTGTGGGAGGGGTTTCAGCACAAAATCAGTCATACAGTGCCCCCTGATGGTCTGTTTGTGAAAAGCATTATATTTCTCATGTAAAAGGGGGTATCAGCTACTGATTGGGATAAAGTTCAATTCTAGGTTGGAGTTTCTCTTTAAAGAGAACCAGAGACGTTCAAGAGAAAAATTTTATACATACCTGGGGCTTCCTCCAGCCCCATAAGCCTGGATCGCTCCCATGCCGCCGTCCTCCGCTTCCTCTGTCCGCCGGTACCGGGTCCCGTACTCCCGGCCAGTCGAGGCAAGCGCAGTGCGTCACTGCCGGCGGGCGTGGCCAATTTTCCGCATCACAGGGGCTCCTTCCATAGCCTTACGTATACGCCTCCATACTGCGCAGGTGCATGTGTACGGATATGGAGGGAGCGCCCTGTGATGCGCAAAATTCGTCAAGTCCGCCGGAAGTGACGGGACCCGGTACCGGCGATAGAGGAACCGGAGGATGGCGGCGTGGGAGCGATCCAGGCTTTTGGGGCTGGAGGAAGCCCCAGGTATGTATCGTAGCCTTTCCTATTTTTTGTTTTTCTCAGTCTCTGGTTCCCTTTAACGAACCCTTAACGCCAATAGGCGTCGGCAGGTCAAAGTGGTGTTACCATGGAAACGGTTTGAGCGGCCGTTCCATGTCAGTTCACGGAGGGTGGCTCCGTGAACAGCCTGCGAGCCACCGATCGCGGCTCGCAGCCTAACTTTAAACACTCTGAAAATAATCCCCGGTGTTTACATCATACGGCGCTGCTGCACAGCAGCGCGGTCGCCTTGGCTGCAACAGGATCTGTGCTGTGGGCTGGAGAGCCCACGCAGCACAGATCCATCAGAATTGGCCCAGTCCTCAAGTGGTTAACGGGAATAATAAGAAAAATGTAAAAAAAATATTTTTTCTGCCATTGTAGTTTTAAAATAAAATGTGCTACCCACACATGTTGTTTGCCCCAGCTATTACAATGTTTAAAGTGAACTAAGCAGCTCCTGGCTTCAAATAGCTGCAAGGGCTGCCATTGTTCAGAAGTTTAACCCCTGCTGTTTTTTAACTAGCATTGTCCAGACTAGGTGTGAAATTCTTCAACTGTAACTGATGTTTTCTGTTTGAAGTACAATGGGGGTTTGTTTGTGGTCCGTTAAGTCTAATGAGGTGATTTCTTATCTGCCTTCCACCATCTCCTGCTCAGGGACTGCAGGTCCTTTGTGGACTGACAAAGTGGCAATTTTAACCCTTAGATGTAAAAAAAAAAATGAGGTAAATTGAAAGTTTTTTTTAATAATAAACCACATTTTTAGAATGCTTTTTTAATTTGCTATAGAGCTGCCCTGGGTGTTAAAAATAATGCTCGGTTCACTTTAAACTATGTCCTTAGTACAGTATGGAGGCAATATTTTATTTGGAAATAAAGGTGTATTGGTTTTGTTTACACTAACCCTAATTACAAGCCATTATTTGCAAAAATAGCAGTAATTTAACCTCATGATATCCACATTCAAATGGAGTCCCTACGGTAACAATTTATGTAATTGTTTTGGATGTGACACATGGAAGAGGGGGGCTGCACATAGAATGGGAGGGGGCTGCTGTACATGGATGTTACACATGGGATGGTCAGTGTAGAGAGGAGACAAAAGAAAAAACCCGCAGGGTACCAGGAGCCCTTTTGGTGTATTATCCTCAAATAAGGAAAAAGGATTAAGAATAAATATACTCACAAGTATGGGTTGCTGTAAGGCAACCACTTGTGTAGGCGTGTAGGGAAGTCCCGTCCCCACTCGGTCTTTATGATCGATGGTCGCTACTCCTTAGAAAAAGGCTTCGCTTCTCGTAGGTCACGAAGAACCCCACCGGTGGGGTAATACAAGATCGTTTTCCAACAGGATTAGGAGGCGCCCGTGTGGTGTGTTAGGTGTTCTCTTCATACAAAGAGACTCCACTCGATGAAAGGTTACGACGGTTTATTATAGCACAATAGACAACGCGTTTCGCGGTCCAAGCCGCTTCCTCAGGTCAATAACAGGTGCTGGTAGCAGGGTCCGGAAAACCAGAGCGCCTCCTAATCCTGTTGGAAAACGATACACATGGAATGGGATGTGGACAGCTGCACACACAAAGGTTGGTTATGTGTTTGTGTGTATATGCATGTGTAAGGCCCGGTTCACATTAGCGTTCCAGTCCGGCTTCCCCGGACCCGGAACGCTCCGTACACAGCGGATGGTGAATGGATACATTGTTAATCAATGTATCCATTCACACTCGTGCGCCGTCTGGATCCGATCCGGGAACGCAGCTCCGGGACGGTCCGGCTTTTTTTCCAACATGCGCTATTTTTCCGTCCGTCCCGGTGCAGCTGAGGACCCGGGCCGGATCCAGACCCTTCGCATGCGGCCATGCTGTGCAATGGGAAACGGATGTTTCCCATCACACTGGCAATAGGACCGGATGCTTCCAGCACCGGTCCTATGCCACTTGGGGGGCCCGGACTACACACCGGTATCCCCCATGCTTGCAGTGCCTTTCCGGCACTGCAATGTATCTAGTTCCGGCTACTTTATTGTAGCTGGAACTGATACATTCCGGATCCGCAACTTGTGCCTTGTGGCCGCACCAGAGACCCGTACGGTCTCTTTGCGGCCACCGGACCCCCGGACACTTGCGGACTCGAACCTCAAGTGTGAATGGGGCCTAATTCGCATACATACATACATACTGTACACACACTTACATGAACAAACATACACACACCCATGCTGTACACAAGCAAAAGCACATACTCAAACAGACAAATTCCCAAATATGTGCGCATCTACACACACACACACACACACACACACACACACACACACTTCCAGACACCCATGCACTACTTTTGATCCTGGTGGGACGGGGGTGCGCAGAGGGGCAGGGCCTGGCCAGCTTGGTTTTGCTGGGGGACCCTCTGTATACCCCCAGATCACATGCAGTATTCATGTCAGTCATATTCTTCTCAGCTACACATGGCAGTTATAAATCGTATACTCGTTTCCAGCCACCCTATGTTGTGTTTAGTAATCACCGATGCCGAACCCCAGATTAATGGAGAGCTGGTTATTCTTTTTTTCATGATTAAAGTGATCCTGAAGCCTTATTAAAATAAGCAAAAAGGAGAGGGAAGGCTCTGGGTCCTATATAGCCTTCCCCTTCCTCTCCCCTCCTTCCAGCGCTGGCTCCTCGGTTAGCAGCCTCTGAACTAGGGTTGGAGCCTACTCGCCTCCACAGGAGGAGGCTTCGGAAGTCTTCGGGATCCCGAAGACGGGCAGCTCAGGAGTGGACATGCACGAGTGCGCACTCGGGCATGCGCAGTACTGACCGGCACAGTACTGACCCGCCCATATTCCGCAAGACTTCCACCTTCCAGAGTCACCCATCTCCCAAAGACTCCTGAAGCCTGTGGCTTTTTGGGTGGTAAAATTCCTACCTTATCAATGATGCAAAAAATGTGGAACAGTCTGCGCCTTATGCAGGAAATGAAAGGAATAACGATCTATATACTCCCATTGAACAAAAATAAACGTATACCAGAGATATCAAATCTATCATTTTTAAAATTGTGGGCAAGAGAGGACATTTCTTCTATAGAATACATTTTGGCTGAGGGGGAATTGAAAGCATTACCTGAGATACTTCCACTCATGAGGGGAAGAAAAAAATTATCCTTTATTAAAATATCAATATCTTCAACTTTCCCACGCGCTGTGTAAGCAGAAACTCAGTCTCTGTTACTCTACCCATCACCTATAAATAATCTAATAGCACAATATAATGCAGGGCTGTGGAGTCGGTACAAAAATCTTCCGACTCTGACTCCTCTTCCGACTCTGACTTATGAAACCACCGACTCCGGGTACCCAAAATTACTCCGACTCCTAAGTCTAATACTTATCAGGGCTGTGGATTTTGTATAAAATTCATCCGACTCCCCAGTTTATGAAACCATGACTTTGACTCCGGGTGCCTAAAATTGCTCCAACTCCGACTCCACAGCCCTGATATGTGAGGAGTGGTTTTATATCCTCAAGTTATACATTATACTCTGACAATTCTTGAAGAAATTCCCTCTCAAATGCTATAATAGTTGGGCTCAAGAGCTAGATTTAACGGAGGAAGAGTGGGTAGAAATTCTACTGGCGGTTCCAATGGTTTCTTCAAATGCCT
This sequence comes from Hyperolius riggenbachi, assembly GCF_040937935.1. NCBI lineage: Eukaryota > Metazoa > Chordata > Amphibia > Anura > Hyperoliidae > Hyperolius > Hyperolius riggenbachi. The sequence goes on from NC_090656.1 coordinate 8,013,333, forward strand.
CTCAGAAAATGTCACAATTGAACATTATCTATAGGAACTTGCTAACTCCTAAAAGAATGTTTGAAATGAATCGTCTGGATGATCCAATCTGTCCAAAATGTAGGAGAGCTCGTGGGGACTTACTGCCAGGGCTGTGGAGTCGGAGTCGTGGAGTCGGGCAATTTTGGGTGCCTGGAGTCGGAGTCGGGAAAAAAATGCACCGACTCCTAATGAATTTGTAACTGTAATTAAAATAGAAAATATGATAAAATGTTCTATTTCTCAGATAATAGTCATTAAAAATAATGTATATATACAGTATATATACAGTAATAGCTGTGCTTTGTCCACAAAAATGAAATAAACCAATCAAAATTAGTTACTTGTGCTGCTTCAATAAAGCAGTCCCCGTATTTTTAAGGTCAGATATACATATCTGATTGTGACTGTATATATGATGTGTACACAGGAATCTCTTATATATACTAAATAACATCTATGCTGTAAGAATAAAGCCTGATGTGTAGCCGTGTCACTAATAGAGATGGTCAACGAGATGGAAATAATTCTGCATTGATGCTGATTTATGCAAATGTACGCACTCCCTTTGCTGATGAAATCAAATAATTTTATATGTTATTAAAATTTGGTTTGGTGACTACAAATTAAAGGGTAACTGAGACGGATGAAAAGTAAAGTTTTTTTATACATACCTGGGGCTTCCTCCAGCCCCCTTCAGGCTAATCAGTCCCTCGCTGTCCTCCACCACCCGGATCTTCTACTATGAGTCCTGGTAATTCAGCCAGTCAGCGCTGTCCGGCCGCATGCCGCTCCCACAGCCAGGAACATTCTGCACCTGCGCAATAATGCTGCACAGGTGTAGTATGCTCCTGGCGGCGGAGTGTGTGCATGCGCACTACGCCTGACTGGCTCAAGTACCTGGACTCATAGCAGAAGATCCAGGTGGTGGAGGAGTACAACGAGGGACTGATTATCCTGAAGGTGGCTGGAGGAAGCCCCAGGTATGTATAAAACTTTAATTTCATCTGTCTCAGGTTTACTTTGTTACACAGTAGTACTATACTCTACATATGCACTCCCCACAGAGTTGCAGGGAATCCACTGAGAATGTTGTGCACATTGAACACAGAGGTGTTGTCTATCACCCATAAACCTTGTTCAGATTGTGCATGAAGAATGTGTAATAGAGAAAGAATCTCCTCATTCCCCTGCAGAGTACCTGCACATCACTCTTACATGTACCCACACTTACATTGCCTAGGGCCTGATAGATGTTCTTTGTTCCGGTCTGCACCTTTTACAAGTACTCTTACCAAGGACTAGTTTTAGTCTAAAGGGAATAAATATAGTAGTCTACATATCCTTCTCACTTCAGTTGTCTTTTCAAATTAGAGGAGTCGGAGTCGTGGAGTCGGAGTCGGTGGAATCCTAAACTGAGGAGTCGGAGTCGGTGGATTTTTGGACCGACTCCACAGCCCTGCTTACTGCATATGCTTTGGAAATGCCCTAAATTACAGAGGTATTGGGATGAGGTATTGGTCACAATAGAGAATGTCTTGAAACAGAAAATGACTAGATTCATTCCATTTTGTATATTGGGGTTACTTTCAGGGGTCGGGGCTCAGGAATATACGCAGTTAATGATAAAACGTTTATTATTTCAAGTAAGAAAGCTGATCTTGGTCATGTGGAAAGATCCCAACCCGCCTACAATTAATATGTGGATAAAACAAATGAACTCGTACCTGAAACTGGAAAAACTAATCTATACTCATAGAGGGGCCTCACCCAAATGTGAAAAAATGTGGGCGAGTTGGCCAGGTTCCCCGGTCTTGCAGAATTTGCTATGATACAAGACAGACTGATTGGAGGCATGGGTTAATGTTGGAAGGAGGATTATTGGCTTTCTACACATTCTGGTTTGAGAGAAATAGATTAGACTAAATAATGTGTATGCTAATATGGTCTAATATTGGTAATTGATCTCCTGGTCATAATTGGGAAATGCATGGGGGCGTACACATCGCTGGAACGAGGGGACCATGAGAGGAACTGGAAGGACCCAGAGCCTCCCCCTTCTTGGGTAAGTATCTGTTTTTTTATTTTTGTTTTAATTAGGCTTCAGGTTTGCTTTAGGAACAAGAATTCTCTTCAGTATGCTGTATTCTTAAAGTGAACCAAAGTTGAGTGATACGGAGGCCGCCTTATTTATTTCCTTTTAAACAATACCAGTTTCCCGACAGCCCTGCTGGTCTTTTTGACTGCAGTAGTGTCTGAATCACACTAGAAACAAGCATGCAGCTAATCTTGTCAGATCTGACAAAAATGTCAAAACACCTGATCTGCTGCATGCTTGTTCAGGGTCTGTAGCTAAAAGTGTTAGTGGCAGAGGATCAGCAAGAAAGCCAGGTAACTGGTATTCCATAAAGAGAACCCGAGGTGGGGTTCTAACAAGATTTGCACACAGAGACTGGGTCTGCTTATATTGCCCAGCCTCTGTTGCTATTTCAATCCCCCCTAAGTTCCCCCTGCTCTCTGCTATCCCCCATAAATCACAGCCGTGCTGTCGACACACAGCGGAGTAACGGCAAGTGTAACACTACCTATGTAGTGTTACTCTTGCCGATCCTGCATAGCTCCGGTCCCCGCCCGCGTCCCTTCCCTCCAATCAGCGGGGCGGGAAGAGACGCGGGTGGGGACCGGAGTTATGCAGAAGGCGGGGGAGCGGCGAGACTGACACTACATGCTTAAACAGCCCGCTGCGACACGCTGCTTGTCGACAGCGTGGCTGTGATATCAGGGGCATAGCGGAGCACAGGGGGAACTTAGGGGGGATTGAGATAGCAACAGAGGCTGGGCAATATAAGCAGACCCAGCCTCTGTGTGTAGATATCATTGTTAGAAGCCCACCTAGGGTTCTCTTTAAAAATTAATACATAAGTGAGCCTCCATATCTCTTTCACCTCTGGTTCACTTTAACTTCAATTTGTTCCTTTGACACTAGATGGCGATAGATTTCTTTGCTTGTCGGCATCCAGCTATAAACAGTAGATGGCAGCATATCTAGTTATACATCTATTTATTCTGTGGGGACACTTAAAGAGACCCTGTAACATCAAAAACATCCCCTGGGGGGTACTCGCCTCGGGTGGGGGAAACCTCGGGATCCTTATGAGGCTTCCCACGCCGTCCTCGGTCCCACGGGGGTCTCGCTGCAGCCCTCCGAACAGCCGGCGACAGACCCGACTGTCCAATTCAATATTTACCTTTGCTGGCTCCAGTGGGGGCGCTGTGGCTGCTTTCGGCTCCGAACTACACGGAAATACCCGATCTCAGTCAGGTCCGCTCTACTGCGCAGGCGCCGGAAACTTGCGCCTGCGCAGTAGAGCAGACCCGACGGCGATCGGGTATTTCCGCCTACTTAGGAGCCGTCAGAGCGCCTGCGCAGGAGCCGGGAAGGTAAATAATGACGTCATCTTGTACGGAGGGCCGCAGCGAGACCCCTGAGGGACGGAGGACGGCGTGGGAAGCCTTATTAGGATCCTGAGGCTTCCCCTCCCCAAGGTGAGTACCCCCCAGGGGATGTTTTGATGTTACAGATTCTCTTTAAGCCAGAAAAAAAGAGTTTTACTCACCTGGGGCTTCTACCAGCCCCCTGCAGCAGTCCTGTGCCCTCGCAGCCACTCACTAATCCTCTGGTCCCCCGCTGCCAGCTAGTTGAGTTTTTTCCGACAGGCCCGACAGGACTGGCCACACGTAGCTTTTTCCGCATTCCTGACTGTAATTAGCGCTATTGCGGACCACAACGCGTACAAAAATACGCGTTGCCACATTACCTACACATAAATATGCGGCAACGCGTATTTTTGTACGCGTTGCGGCCCGCAATTTCGCTAATTACAGTCGGGAATGCGGAGAAAGCTACACGTGGCCAGTCCTGATGGGCCTGTCGGCAAAAACTAGCTGGCAGAGGGGGACGAGAGGATTAGTGAGTGGCTGTGAGGGCACAGGACTGCTGCAGGGGGCTGGCAGAAGCCCCAGGTGAGTAAAACTTTTTTATTTTGCTGGCTTAACCACTTGCCTACCGCCCACAGCCGTTTCCAGACTACTCACGGTTTTGGGCCCGTAAAATGCCAGGGCAGTATAGGAACCCCACAAGTGATCCCTTTTTAGAAAAAAAGACACCCCAAGGTATTCTGTTAGGTGTATGACGAGTTCATAGAAGATTTTATTTTTTGTCAAAAGTTAGCGGAAATTGATTTTTATTGTTTTTTTCACAAAGTGTCATTTTTCACTGACTTCTGACAAAAAACAAAATCTTCTATGAACTCACCATACACCTAACGGAATACCTTGGGGTGTCTTCTTTCTAAAATGGGGTCACTTGTGGGGTTCCTATACTGCCCTGGCATTTTAGGGGCCCTAAACCGTGAGGAGTAGTCTAGAATCAAAATGCCTCAAAATGACCTGTGAATAGGACGTTAGGCCCCTTAGCGCACCTAGGTTGCAAAAAAGTGCCACACGTGGTATCGCTGTACTCCGGAGAAGTAGTATAATGTGTTTTGGGGTGTATTTTTATACATATCCATGCTGCGTAGGATAAATCTCTCTGTAAATGGACAATTGTGTGTAAAATAAATAAAAAAAATTGGCATTTAGAGATATTTCTCCCACCCAGCATGGGTATGTGTAAAAATACACCACAAAACACATTATACTACTTCTCCTGAGTACGGCGGTATTACATGTGTTGCACTTTTTGCACCCTAAGTGCGCTAAGGGGCCCAAAGTTATCAGACATGTAGCACAATAAATTTGGACAAAAATGTATACAGAAATTTTACTTTATTTGAAAAATGTCAGCACAGAAAGTAAAAAAAAATCATTTTTTAGGACAAAATTCATGTCTTTTTTGATGAATATAATAAAAAGTAAAACTCGCAGCAGCAATCAAATAGCACCAAAAGAAAGCTTTATTAGTGACAAGAAAAGGAGCCAAAATTCATTTAGGTGGTAGGTTGTATGATCGAGCAATAAACCGTGAAAGCTGCAGTGGTCTGAATGGAGAAAAAGGCTCTGGTCCTTAAGGGGTAGAAAGACTGTGGTCCTCAAGTGGTTAAGTATCCCTTTAAAGAGAACCTGAGGTGGGTTTTAAGAATCCTATTAGCACACAGAGGCTGGTTGTGCATATAATCACCAGCCCGTTACTATACTGCACTCTGCTGTCCCCCCAAAACGCCGTGCTAGTGACACTCAGCGTGTCACTAGCAAGCTGTTTACATACACACAGTTACTCTCCACCGCTCCCCGCCTCCTCTATATCGCCGCTCCCCACCTGCGTCCCTTCCCTCCAATCAGAGGGGAGGGAAGGGACGCAGGTGGGGAGCGACGCTATAGAGGAGGCGAGGAGCGGCGGAGAGTGTATGTTAACAGCTTGCTAGCGACACGCTGCGGTTTTATTTTGGGGGGACAGCAGAGCATTTGGGGGAGGGGGGGGGGGGGCACAGTATAGTAATAGTATATGCACAACCAGCTTCTGTGTGCTAATAGGATTCTTAAAACCCACCTCGGGTTCTCTTTAAGGTATGCACTAATTAGACATTTAAAGAAAAACCATACAAAGGGACTCTGTAGTGACAATAAAGTAAGCATACTGTACACAGTCCTTGATAAAGCACTGAGCATAGTTAGTCAGTGCTGTGTGTTACCTGATCCATATTAGTATAGATCACTGCTCCCTGGCATCAGCGTTTATGCACATCTGACCAGCAGCTTAGTGACCGCAGCTTTACCACGATTCTTGTAACATTTTGGTTTTTTACTTGTAGCTGTCCCCATTTAGATCCTCTCTCATACCACCCCTGTTAGTATTATTATTCATAAACGTTATTTATTAAAAGCAATTACATATTACACAGCTCTATACATTAGATAGGGGAGACATTACAGCATCAAACAATGTCACCAGGGCTGTGGAGTCGGAGTCGTGGAGTCGGGCAATTTTGGGTGCCTGGAGTCGGAGTCGGGAAAAAATGCACCGACTCCGACTCCTAATGAATTTGTAACTGTAATTAAAATAGAAAATTTGATAAAATGTTCTATTTCTCAGATAATAGTCATTAAAAATAATGTATATATACAGTAATAGCTGTGCTTAGTCCACAAAAATGAAATCAACCAATCAAAATGAGTTACTTGTGCTGCTTCAATAAAGCAGTCCCCGTATTTTTAAGGTCAGATATACATATCTGATTGTGACTGTATATATTATGTGTACACAGGAATCTCTTATATATACTAAATAACATCTATGCTGTAAGTATAAAGCCTGATGTGTAGCTGTGTCACTAATAGAGATGGTCAATGAGATGGAAATAATTCTGTGTTGATGCTGATTTATGCAAATGTATGCACTCCCTTTGCTCATGAAATCAAATAATTTGATATGTTATTAAAATTTGGTTTGGTGACTACAAATTAAAGGGTAACTGAGACGGATGAAAAGTAAAGTTTTATACATACCTGGGGCTTCCTCCAGCCTCCTTCAGGCTAATCAGTCCCTCACTGTCCTCCACCACCCGGATCTTCTGCCATGAGTCCTGGTAATTCAGCCAGTCAGCGCTGTCCGGCCACATGCCGCTCCCACAGCCAGGAACATTCTGCACCTGCGCAATAGTGCTGCGCAGGTGTAGTATGCTCCTGGCGGCGGAGTGTGTGCATGCGCACTATGCCTGACTGGCTCAAGTACCTGGACTCATAGCAGAAGATCCAGGTGGTGGAGGAGGACAACGAGGGACTGATTATCCTGAAGGCGGCTGGAGGAAGCCCCATGTATGTATAAAACTTTAATTTAATCTGCCTCAGGTTTACTTTGTTACACAGTAGTACTATACATATGCACTCCCCACAGAGCTGCAGGGAATCCACTGAGAATGCTGTGCACATTGAACACAGAGGTGTTGTCTGTTTACAATCTCCTCATTCCCCTGCAGAGTACCTCCACATCATTCTTACATGTACCCACACTTACATTGCCTAGGGCCTGATAGATGTTCTTTGTTCCGGTTTGTACCTTTTACAAGTACTCTTACCAAGGACTAGTTTTAGTCTAAAGGGAATAAATATAGTAGTCTACATATCCTTCTCACTTCAGTTGTCTTGTAAAATTCCTAAGCGTTGGCAGTTAAGAGACGAATTTCATGTTACATACTTTTCAACAAAATTGTAATATGCAAATTAGAGGAGTTGGAGTCGTGGAGTCGGAGTCGGTGGAATCCTAAACTGAGGAGTCGGAGTCGGTGGATTTTTGGACCGACTCCACAGCCCTGAATGTCACACAGGGATATTATAGCGTTCAGCAATGGTCCACATAATAGTGATGTAACAATGTAGGGTTACGTATTGCAGACAAGTCAATGAGTCCATATTGTGGGGGAGGAGAGCACATGGGGAGGAAGGCCTTGCCAAATAGACTTCACAATCTAACAATCTAAGGTGGAGAGAGGGATGCATAAGGGGGGGTATGGCTAAGGGAGGGGGTTCGGGCCATAAAGGTGACTGGTAAGCATTGGTGAACAGATGGGTCTTTAACCACTTAAGGACCAGGGCTGTTTTCACAGATCTGTGCTGCGTGGGCTCTCTAGCCCGCTGCACAGATCAGAATTGCTGCAGGGCGATCAGACTTCCCCGACCTCCCCCCCCCCCCCCCTTTTTTTTCCCCACTAGGGGTATGCCCTGCTGGGGGGGTTTGATCGCCGCCGCTCTGTGTGGCCGAGCGGGGCGGGCTCCTCAAAGCCCCCCTCTGTCCCTGTCATTCCCTCCCTCCCCTTCGCTCCATGGCGGCACAGGACTGCGATCCGTCCTGTATCGCTTTAGCCTATCGGTGGCGATCCCCGGCCAATCTCCTTTATGGCGCTGCTGCTGCTGTAAACACAGGGGATTTCTTCCCCACGTGTTTACATTTCGCCTGCGAGCCGTGATCAGAGGCTCGCAGGCTGTCCCCAGAGACACCCTCCGTGAACTGACATGGAACGGGCGCTCGCTATGGAAACACCACTTCGACGCCTATCGGCGTTAGGTGGTCGTTAAGTGGTTAAAGAGAACCCGAGGTAAGAGTGATATGGGGGCTGCCATATTTGTTTCGTGTTAAACAATGCCAGTTGCCTGGCAGCCCTACTGATCTATTAGGCTGCATGCGAGTCTGAATAACACCAGAAACAAGCATGCAGCTAATCTTGTCCAAACCCCCTGATCTGCTGCATGCTTGTTTAGGGACTATGGCTAAAAGTATTAGGCAGAGGATCAGCAGGACAGCCAAGTAACTGGCGTTGCTTAAAAGGAAATAAACATGGCAGTCTCTACATAACGCTCTCCTCGGGTTCAAAGTAAGGCCTGCCTGATAAGTTGAAGGTGGGGGTGAGCCTGATGGGGGAGGGAGTTCATAGAGTATGGGCAGCTCTGGAGAAGTCCTCGAGCCTGACGAGTGAGCAAGTGAGGCGAGAGGCGGACATCTGTAGAGTGTAGGAGGAGGGGGGAGAGCAGGTTGGGGAGTATTTTAGGATGAGATCTTATCTGTGTGAAGAGGAGGTATGGTGGATGAGTTTGTATGCCAGGGAGATCAGTGTAAATGTAATCCTGAGGGAGCCAGTGATAGGATGTGCGAAGAGGGGAAGCAGAACCTCCTGTGGATTACCTCAGTCTGGTTTTTGTAGGGAGAAAGATTTGTTGACAGTGGGGTTTTTTTTTCATGGGAGGAGCAAAAAGGGGGAGGGGGGTGCAGAACTGCAGGTGGTCCAGAAATGTACAAATAGTTGGCAGTCCTGGGCTCTGCTTAGAACATGGACCACACAATGGTATTACGGATTGGGAGGTGGAGACAGGCAGATTTTTTTTTTTTAATTTGTTTTATTGAACATGAAAGCCTAAAACAGTACAGCATTTGAATTGTACATAAGTGAAATACAAGTATAATGTCTGCTGCTGTATCGAGCAGGAGCTAATTTCTATAAGTTGTACAACACAAAGCCACAATCAGGTTTATAATATTGACAATTTCCATACTACAGTACTGAGACATTATACATTTCAGTATATAGGATGTTAAACAATATTTCTCTTCAGCCTTTACCCATGCATTGCTTGTTCATTCAATTCTCACATAAAATTATTAACCTACGACTAGCAAAAAGTACAACAACATGTTGCACTTGTCTATTAACAAGTATTTTGACGTCTGGAGCTGGGGCAGGTGGCCCCAGGTGCAAACAGAAATACGTGCCTCTGGATTATTCAACTGTGTTTGTTGAATCTAACCAGTTTTGCCGAATCGTACTGTATTTTTGTGGGCACTTTCGATGTGAATATAAGATCTTTTCGAAATGTATAGTTTCGATCACTAACTTCTTCCACTGGCTCACTTGAGGTGGATTAGGAGCAAACCATTTGAGAATAATTACTTTCCTAGCTAGGAACAAAGTTTCGTATAGGAATATTCTATGATAATGTTGACCATCTTCAGATATCATAATGCCAAACAGACAGAGCTTCGGCTCCAGGTTTATCAAGAATCCAGAAACTGTAGATAAAATTATCGTCACCTTGGACCAAAAACTCTGTTCCATTGGGCATGCCCACATTAGATGCATAATGTCAGCATCCTGTGCACTACATTTCGGACAATTTGCATTATTTCTAAGATTTTTTTAAGAACATTGATTTAGGAGTCCAGTAGGCCTGATTTATAATATAGAGTTGTATGAGCCGGTTGTGGGCAGCCCGGAGATGACTTCTTGCTCATCATCTGTAATTGTTATTTTACATTGTTCCCATTTAGCAAAAATTGACAAAGGCTGTTTAGTGACTTTTGTATTCAACAGGTGAGTATATAAATAGGAGACAAGTCTCTAGGCACCCTGTGTCTTAAAGGGAAGGTTCAGGGAAACCTTTAAAAAAATAAAAATCCATATCCACTTACCTGGGGCTTCCTCCAGCCCGTGGCAGGCAGGAGGTGCCCTCGCCCCCGCTCCAGAGGCTTCCGGTCGTCTTCGGTGGCCGACCCGACCTGGCCAGGCCGGCTGCCAGGTCGGGCTCTTCTGCGCTCCAAGGACGGGCTCTTCTGCGTCCCACGCGGGCGCGCTGACGTCATCGGACGTCCTCCGGGCTGTACTGCGCAGGCGCAGTAGTTTTGCGTTCTGTCTAAAAATAATAAAAATCCGCATCCACTTAACTGGGGCTTCCTCCAGCCCGTGGCAGGCAGGAGGTGCCCTCGGCGCCGCTCCGCAGGCTGCCGGTGGCCAACCCGACCTGGCCAGGCCGGCGGCCAGGTCGGGCTCCTTCCGCGTTCCAAAATGCGCCTCACGGCATCGGACGTCCTCCGGGCTGTACTGCGCAGGCGCAGTAGTTCTGCGCCTGCGCAGTAAAGCCCGGAGGACGTCCGATGACGACAGCGCGCCCGCGTGGGACGCAGAAGAGCCCGTCCTTGGAGCGCAGAAAGAGCCCGACCTGGCAGCCGGCCTGGCCAGGTCGGGTCGGCCACCGAAGACGACCGGAAGCCTCTGGAGCGGCGGCGAGGGCACCTCCTGCCTGCCACGGGCTGGAGGAAGCCCCAGGTAAGTGGATATGGATTTTTATTTTTTTAAAGGTTTCCCTGAACCTTCCCTTTAAGTATTCCAATTAGTGGGTGTTGGGAGATGGGTAATGTGGTGCTTCCGAATTGAGTACGCAAGGCATGCCACAATTGCAAGGCCCTCAGTCCAGCTAAATTCGAGATCTGGAACTTAGAGGTAAGGTCTGCTAGTGACAACAATTTAAATTGAGCTGATGTCACGTCACTGAGGGTTTTTACACTTTTTGTTTTCCAATAGATTGGGTCAGGTAGAGCTAACGATTCAGGAAGTCTTGCAGTATGCCACAGAGGGGTCTCAGGTGGAAAATCTTTATATTTATGGACAGACTTACTGAATCTCCATACTTGTATAGCTAGTAGGTGGATAAATGTGAGTGGCTTAACCGCTCCCTTAGATCCCGTTTCCAGTAGCAAAAACAGATTCTGTTTGGGGGCATAAGATGCCAGGACATTTTCTGACTCCAAGGGGGTCTGTTCTGGCATCCATGATATAAGAAAACGAAGTTGTCCAGCTAAATAATATAAGAAGAAATCCGGTAGAGCAAGGCCCCCCTCATCAATTGGTCTGTGTAGTGTTTGTAGTTTGACTCTAGCTCTTTTGCCTCCCCATATAAACGTGGAGACAATGCTATTTAACCACTTGCCGACCGCACACTCATAACGTGCGTCGGCAAAGTGGCAGCTGCAGGACCAGCGACGCAGTACTGCGTCGCCAGCTGCAGCCTAATTAATCAGGAAGCAGCCGCTCGTACGAGCGGCTGCTTCCTGTCAAATCACGGCGGGGGGCTCCGTGAATAGCCTGCGGGCCGCCGATGGCGGCTCGCAGGCTAGATGTAAACACAAGCGGAAATAATCCGCTTTGTTTACATTTGTACGGCGCTGCTGCGCAGCAGCGCCGTAAGGCAGATCGGCGATCCCCGGCCAATCAGCGGCCGGGGATCGCCGCCATGTGACAGGAGACAGCCTGTCACTGGCTGCACAGGACGGATAGCGTCCTGTGCAGCCCGGCTTACCAAAGGGGGCCAGGTAGGAGAGGGAGGGGGAGCATTTCGCCGCGGAGGGGGGCTTTGAGGTGCCCCCCCCGCCAGCCACTCGCAGGCAGCAGAGATCAGACCCCCCCAGCACATCATCCCCATAGGGGGGAAAAAAGGGGGGCAATCTGATCTCCCTGCCTGCACCCTGATCTGTGCTGGGGGCTGCAGAGCCCACCCAGCACAGATCAATCAAACCAGCGCTGGTCCTTAAGGGGGGGTAAAGGGTGGGTCCTCAAGTGGTTAATTTGGTAAAAAAGGACTTACGTATAGGTACTGCTGTGTGTTGAATTATATATAAAATTTTAGGCAATGAGATCATTTTAAGTAGATTAACTCTACCAATAACCGCCAATGGAAGTTTGCTCCAGATCTTACATTTATCTGATAGCTCCTGTAGGAGAGGAGCGATATTAGCATGATAGAAATCCTTTGGAGACTTTGTAATAGTAACACCTAGATATCTGAACTGAGAGACTACTATTAAAGGGCATTCTTCGGGACTCGGGCTAATCGTAGTCTGATCAAGGGGCATAATGCAAGACTTATCCCGGTTAGTTCTAAGTCCAGAGTACTGGCTGAACTTATTGATTATGTCTACAGCCTCTCTCAGTGACGAACATGTATCTTCAAGGTTTAATATTATGTCATCTGCATATAGTCCAATAAGGTCTGTATAGGAGTCAATTGATAAGCCACGGATTGTCAGAGATGATCTAAATTTTATGGCCAGGGCCTCTATGGATAAGGCAAATAGGAATGGTGAGAGGGGGCACCCTTGTCTGGGTCCTCTCTGTAATTCAAAATAATTAGAGACCTGACCATTAACACATATTCTAGCACGGGGCCTATTATACAACACTTTTATCCAATTAATAAACCTAGGGCCAAACCCAAAGTACTGCAGACACACTAGGAGAAAATTCCACTCTATTGAATCCAACGCCTTCATAGTGTCAAGTGACCCCAAGGCTCTGTCTCCAGTTGTATTATGCATGATTTGGGAGTGGATCAGTGTACGTCTAATATTGATTGATCTACTTTTGCCTGGCATAAACCCGGTTTGATCCGGATGGATATTATCTAGGATGTATTTGGCCAATCTGTTTGTTACAAGTTTAGTAAAGATTTTATAATCTGCATTAAGCAGAGATATGGGTCTATATGACCCGCACTGCAGCGGATCCTTACCTGGCTTGAGTAATACTATAATGGTGGCCTCATTCCAACTGGGTATCATTCATATTTGAAAAAACTTTTAATAACTCTGGGGCCAATTTATCTGTATTTTTTGTAGTAATCGGCGGGTAGGCCGTCTGGGCCTGGGGCCTTGTTATTTTGTAGAGCCGATATAGCTATTTCTACTTCTTCTAACATGAACGGACTATCCAAATCTTTTACTTGTTCCTCATTGAGAGTAGGGAAATTACAATCAGCTAGATATGTGGCAATGTTTTCTGTGGATTTTTTTGAATGAGATGAGTATAATTCTGTATAAAAGGAAACAAATTCTCCTAGTATGTCCGCAGTAGAACCAGCCAACTGACCCCTTCCCCTGCGTATACCAGTGATCACTGATCTTCCTCTATGGCCGTGTGCCATCTGAGCTAGCAGCTTCCCAGTACAATTACCAGACTCAAAAAATTGTTGTTTTGAAAAAAATAACTTCTGCTTAGATTTGTGGTTCAAGAATAAATTAAATTCCTTTTGAGCCATTAGCCATGCCCTTCTGGACTGATCCGATGGACTATACGTGTACCCCTGCTCTAGTTTTGCACATTTAGTTAAAAGTATTTCTTCTTTTTCATTAGTAGCTCGCTTGACATAAGAAATACTAGCATGAAGACATCCTCTCGTATAGCATTTTGAGGTATCCCATACTGTGTGTATAGAAGAGGAAGAGACGTTGTCCCTAAAAAAAAGGTTGTAATTTGGTCAGTGGTTGTGTCAGGTTTTGGAAATAGGGATAACCAAAAAGGATTTAACCTCCATACTGATCTAGTGTGTTCAGTACTAATTTCTACTGTTATGAGAAGAGGTGAATGATCAGATATTCCTCTATTTAGCAGTGTAGCAGATTTCAAACGAGTAAGAGCAAGTGAATTCACTAGCGACAAATATATACGTGAAAATGATTTTTGCGCGGGGGTATAACAGGAATATGCTAATTTATTTGGGTTCAAGGACCTCCATCCATCGGACCAACCCAGTGACATAGCCCATGTAGCCAGATTACTCCTTGCTTCTCCACTCCCAGCTGTCCCCGAAGACATTCTATCCATTTGGTTATGCATCACCATATTAAAATCCCCAATACACAGTATTGATGTATGGCCATCATCTAATATAGATGGAATAATTGGGCGGAACACTTCCAACGAAGCCGGTAAATATACCGCTAGAATTTTAAACGGTACTGTATCCACGTTAGCATAAATATATACATATCTGCCATTTACTTCAGATTTGATGGAAAGTAGTTCCCATTGCATGCGTTTATGCACTAGAATTGAGACACCTCTCGAATTGGAAGTATGGTGGGAATGGTAAGACCACCCCACCCATGGTCTTTGTATTCTTATAGAGTAAATGCGTCTCTTGTAAGATCAAAATATCTGGATCATGTCTTCTTAGAAACGTAAACACTAAGTTCCGCTTCATAGGAGTGCCCAGCCCTCGCGTATTCCAGGACATTACTTTAATCGTTTTACCCATTTAGACTTCTGTATAGAATTGGGGTTCCCAGAGACTCTGCTCCCACATATAAATCTTCTTTCAGCATAGTTACTGACAACACTGTCTGCCCTGGTATATTCCCCCCCCCCCCCCCCCCCCCCCCCCTCCATCCCAGACGCCAGCAGAGAACATATACATCAACCACCTGCAACGTGCAGGGGTGATTGCCAACTATGCACAAAGCATACCAAGTGATAACATGTAGTAAAACTATATGAACCAAGCACATAGGTACATAACTTATCATCTGTAATTGTGGATTACTCCCCTTCAGGGGTATGCAGTAGGGGAGCCCCCTGCAGCTTAACTTTAAGCCAACATATTCCGGACATACACCTTAGTTACATACACTCCTGATGACTCAGAATAAGCATATTTGTATGAACTTTAAAGTGACTCTGTAACAAAAATTACGTTTTTTTTACCATCCTACAAGTTCCTAAACCTATTCTAATCTGTTCTGGCTCACTGCAGCACTTTGTACTATCACGGTCTCTGTAATAAATCAATGTATCTTTCCCCTGTCAGACTTATCGGCCTGTGTCTGGAAGGCTGCCAACTCTTCCGTGCTGGTCTGTTCCTCTATGCACACTCCAGTGTGTGTTTTATTTACATAAGCCAGCAGCTTCTCTGCTATCTTATCAGTGATAGAAGAGAGCTGGATAAAAATCCTCCTCTGTTAGGCTGTGAAAGTAGCTGGCTGACACATACTGAGGAATTACAAACACAGGCACAGGCAGAGCTGTCTGCAGGAAGCCTGTAATGTTCAGTGCATGAGAGAAGAAGGGGACAGAAGGTAAACGCACAAATGATCTTTTGAGATTCAAAAGGAAAGCTGTATACAGCCTGCTTGTGTATGGATGTATTTTCTATGTGTGGACATGCTGTACATCAACCTACTTCCTGTTTTGGTGGCAATTTTGTTTGTTTATAAACAAACTTTTTAAAACTGTTTTTGACTACTTTTAATGCAGCGGGGAGCGGCGAAATTGTGACAGAGGGTAATAGGAGATGTCCCCTAACGCACTGGTATGTTTACTTTTGTGCGATTTTAACAATACAGATTCTCTTTAAAGAATGAAGAAAGGGTTAGTTCAGTTCAGTCCCTCATATGTATGGATGAGGATCATATCCGTATGAGGTATCAGATCTTTCCCCTGTACGGTTTCCAGGCCGTATACGGCAGGCTATCAGCATTAACATAGAGAAGCTGAGCACTATGGCTAATTATATTCTATACCAGCCTTTCTCAACCTTTTTACCCTGAAGGAACCCCTGCAAACAATTTCTTAATCTCAAGGAACCCCCGCATTTATTTTTCCGGAGGCAAGTAGGTGAGGCTGTAAATTTCACTAACTCTTATTACACTGCCACTCATTCGACTGTGCTCATGATTATGCTGATCCCCAATTTAGTGCTTCTTTTTACAGTACCACCTATTATAATGTGCTCTATTACACTTCTTTCATGATGGCGTAAAATGCCAGGGAACCCCTGCAAGAGTCCTCAAGGAACCCTGGTTGAGAAAGCCTGTTCTATATAGCAGTCTGTATGCATGTTGGATTATTATGGCTCTGTACAAATTAACAAGCTGACACATCATTGCATTACAGATCTGGAGGTGTGTTTAGCTTCTAAGGGTAGAATGGTTAATTTGCATACATTCAGCAGTGATGCTCTGGCAGACATCTCAAGCTCACTCCAACCTGAATTATCGCAAATTCTTTCTGTTTTAGGAAAGCAAACTTTTGTTTTTCTTAACATCTTAGTAAGGGGGCTTTTAGGACCATTGTAGTCGCTTACACACTCCAATGAGTTCTGGGTCACCATGAGCTTGCTGATTAGTCTGTACCTCTCGGTGTTACAAGCCCTACTGCATACAGCCAAATTAATCCATGCCATGCACTGATGAGGATCAAACAATCCGAAACAGTCTGTATGCATGTTGGATTATTATGGCTCTGTACAAATTAACAAGCTGACACATCATTGCATTCCAGCGGTTCTGGAGGTGTGTTTAGCTTCTAAGGGTACAATGGTTAATTTGCATATATTCAGCAGTGGTGCTCTGGGAGACATCTCGAGCTCACTCCAACCTGAATTATCGCAAATTCTTTCTGTTTTAAGAAAGCAAACTTTTGTTTTTCTATATAGTAGTGAAAGAGGTTCAGAGTAAGTCTCCAGCAGTAGAAAAAAAAAAAAAAGGTAAGGGCAATCCCATTTAAACAAGATGATATTTAACTGCAAAGTCTAAAGCCCCTTCAGGTGTTTCAAAAAAGTGAGTCTTACCATCGTGGATCACTCGTAGTTTAGCTGGATACGCCATAGAATCGTTCACTCCCTTGTCACGTAGTTTCTTCTTAACCGTTATGAAAATAGCTCTACGTTTCTGCAAAGCTAATGAAAAATCTGGAAAGATCTGTATCTTGACGTTTTCAAATGATATGTCTCCTTTCTCTCTTGCCAAGCGCAGCACTGTGTCTCGGTCTCTAAAGTTGAGAAATCGGGCAATGAATGGTCTAGCAGGGCCACCTGGCTGCGGTGCTTTTCCCGGAATCCTGTGGACTCTCTCCACAACAAAAGCGCTGGAGAGGCCCTCGGATCCCAAGTTTTCTCTCACCCATTTCTCTAGGAATGCCTCTGGATTCGTTCTTCCGCCTTCTCCGGTAGGCCTATCAAACGAACGTTGTTCCGACGAAGCCGGTTCTCAAGATCATCAAGCTTCTCGGCGGTTGCAGTATCTGATTTGTGCAGCTCGGATACCTGTTTGGGGATTGGTTTCACTGTGTCCTCTAGGTCAGAAATCCTTTGCTCGGCTTCGGAGGTTCGCTTACACAACTTCGTCATATCTTCCCAAATGAGGCCTACCTCTACCTTCATCTCCTCGATTTTGGAGGTTAGGGAGGTTTTGGTCTCCGTTCTAGCTGCCAGCAGATTTTCGTATACCTTATTTAAGGTGTGTTCTTCTCCACCTTCATTTAGTGGGACCAGCGTAGGGGGTTCTGTGTCACTATCGGAGCTGTTTGCTACGTTCTCCGCGCCCCTGCTGGGTCCGGCGCCATCTTGTCTTCCACCCTCAGCATACTGGAACCGGGTGAGTTTGTCCACTGCGTTCGGTTTGTTCTTGCGTGTTGTGGCCATCGGAGCAGAGTCCAGTAGTTCCTGGTCTTAATATCAACCAGAAGGCGGACGTCCAGAAAGTTTCTATGTTGTATATTAGCCTCAGATAATAATGCTGCTCGGGAGCTCGTCGCGTGCATCCTACTCCATCGAGCGCCGGCTCCGCCCCCAGACAGGCAGATTTTTGAGGATGCGCCCCTACTCACCATCCCTTCTGCCACCCCCATCAACCCAGCTATACATAGCTCCCAACTGTCCCTCTTTTGGAGGGACAGTCCCTCTTTTGGAACCCTGTCCCTCTTTTTTCCTCATTTTTTCCTATCGATTGATCTATATTTATATATTTTTCTACATAAAAATGGATTTCGTTGACTCTAAATTTTATTCTAATCCTTTAAATTGATGTACCGGTTTTTCTTATTTTCAAATGTTAATATGAGTGAAAGTGAACCAGGATAGAAAGGACCAGTGTGGTTTGAATTATAAAACATATTTTTCTCATGAAATCTTCATAGCATACAAGACCAGGGGTGTGTCAGGGGTGTGGTTAGAGGTCTGGCAGGGGTATGACTTAGAGGACCTTCAGCCTAAACAAACATACTGTCATTAGGTTACATTAGTTATGTTAATTAAAATGGGTAGTATAATCTCTTACCTACCCTATTTTAAAAGAACAGGGAAATGTTTGTGATTTCATGAGGGCTGCCATCTTTTTGATTGAAAGGAGGTGACAGGGAGCATGAGACACAGTTCCAACTGTTTTATGCAGTTTTCTTTGATGGGGCGGAGCTTAGCTTCTGTGCAGCTAAAAATGAGGTTTTGGTAAGAAAAACAAAGTTCTGATGCTGTGAAACTGTTAAACACTAAGCCTTTTCAGTGCTGCTGAGTAGATTTTTAGTCTGGAGGTTCACTTTAAGGGGCGTATATATACTGGTGCCAGCTCTTGAATGATTGTTGCATGTTTATTAAAGCACAACTGCCCTGAGGCAAAGCTACCTAAAGTATGCACAGAGGTCTGTCCATGCTGGGGAACACACACCTCTGTGCGCTGTCCGTTCATCTCGTCCTTCCCCTGTTGTGTATGTACGCACCTTCATATCCAACAACTTTTTAGCCTTCAGTGGCCTTAAACTTTACATTATTGGGGGGTTATATAACTGGGGAGGGACTTGAAGCAACGGACAGATGTGGTCACTTCGGTTAATCTGTAGATCCTGTAAGTTAGCCATGTTCTTTTCTGAGTAAATATGAAGAGCTCTGTTGATAAGAGCGCAGCACACAAAATTAAGCTTTGTTTTATTCACACAGATGTTCCGGGGAGCACAGCTACAGACATCAGGTTAGTAAAATGTTTGCGCTGAGATGACTTCATGTGGTTTATAGATTTTTTTTTTTTTTACAACAAATCATTGTTTAAAGTATAGCTTATTTCAAGGCATTATTATTATTATTGATTTATAAAGCGCCAACGTATTCAGTGTCGCTGTCCAAAGTAAGAAACGTGTACATTATAATGCAGACAATGGTATACGCCAAACAGGGCAGTTTCTAGGCTAAATTTCACCCAGGGCGAGGGTGTAAAAATCGCTTCCCCGCCATGGAGCCAGGTATAGGTGCCCACAGTTTAGGTTAGCTATGTAGGTGCCACCAGTATGAATTAGATAGGTAGGTGCCTACAGTATAGGTTTGGTAGGTAGGTGCCTACAGTATAGGTTTGGTAGGTAGGTGCCTGCAGTATAGGTTTGGTAGGTAGGTGCCTGCAGTATAGGTTAGATAGGTACCTAGGTTATATAGGTAGGTGCCTGCAATATAGATAGGTAGCTTAGATAGGTAGGTGACTGCAGTATAGCTTAGATAGGTAGGTGACAGTATAGGTTAGATAGGTAGGTAGGTGACTGCAGTATAGGTTAGATAGGTAGGTGCCTGCTGTATAGGTTAGATAGGTAAGTGCTTGCAGTATAGGTTTGGTAGGTAGGTGCCTGCAGTATAGGTTTGGTAGGTAGGTGCCTGCAGTATAGGTTTGGTAGGTGCCTGCAGTATAGGTTAGATAGGTAGGTGACTGCAGTATAGCTTAGATAAGTAGGTGCCAGTATAGGATAGGTAGGTGACTGCAGTATAGGTTAGATAGGTAAGTGCTTGCAGTATAGGTTACGTAGGTAGGTACCTGCAGTATAGCTTAGGTAGGTGACTGCAGTATAGCTTAGATAAGTAGGTGCCAGTATAGGATAGATAGGTAGGTGACTGCAGTATAGCTTAGGTAGGTGATTGCAGTATAGCTTAGGTAGGTGACTGCAGTATAGCTTCAATAAGTAGGTGCCAGTATAGGTTAGATAGGTAGGTGACTGCAGTATAGGATAGATAGGTAGGTGACTGCAGTATAGGTTAGGTAGGTGCTGTAGTATAGATTAGGTAGGTAGGTGCTGCAGTATAGATTAGGTAGGTGCTGCAATATAGAGTAGGTAGGTAGGTGCTGCAGTATAGATTAGGTAGGTAGGTAGGTGCTGCAGTATAGATTAGGTAGGTAGGTAGGTGCTGCAGTATAGAGTAGGTAGGTAGGTGCTGCAGTATAGATTAGGTAGGTGCTGAAGTATAGAGTAGGTAGGTAGGTGCTGCAGTATAGATTAGGTAGGTAGGTGCTGCAGTATAGATTAGGTAGGTAGGTGCTGCAGTATAGATTAGGTAGGTAGGTAGGTGCTGCAGTGTAGATTAGGTAGGTAGGTGCTGCAGTATAGATTAGGTAGGTAGGTGCTGCAGTATTGATTAGGTAGGTAGGTGCTGCAGTATAGATTAGGTAGGTAGGTAGGTGCTGCAGTATAGATTAGGTAAGTAGGTGCTGCAATATAGAGTAGGTAGGTGCTGCAGTATAGATTAGGTAGGTAGTTGCTGCAGTATAGATTAGGTAGGTAGGTAGGTAGGTAGGTGCTGCAGTATAGAGTAGGTAGGTAGGTGCTGCAGTATAGATTAGGTAGGTAGGTGCTGCAGTATAGATTAGGTAGGTAGGTAGGTGCTGCAGTATAGAGTAGGTAGGTAAGTGCTGCAGTATAGATTAGGTAGGTGCAGTATAGATTAGGTAGGTGCTGCAGTATAGATTAGGTAGGTAGGTGCTGCAGTATAGCGTAGGTAGGTAGGTAGGTGCTGCAGTATAGTTTAGGTAGGTAGGTAGGTGCTGCAGTATAGAGTAGGTAGGTAGGTAGGTAGGTGCTGCAGTATAGAGTAGGTAGGTAGGTAGGTGCTGCAGTATAGAGTAGGTAGGTAGGTAGGTGCTGCAGTATAGAGTAGGTAGGTGCTGCAGTATAGCGTAGGTAGGTAGGTGCTGCAGTATAGATTAGGTAGGTAGGTGCTGCAGTATAGCGTAGGTAGGTGCTGCAGTATAGTTTAGGTAGGTAGGTAGGTGCTGCAGTATAGAGTAGGTAGGTAGGTAGGTGCTGCAGTATAGAGTAGGTAGGTAGGTAGGTGCTGCAGTATAGAGTAGGTAAGTAGGTGCTGCAATATAGAGTAGGTAAGTAGGTGCTGCAATATAGAGTAGGTAGGTAGGTGCTGCAGTATAGATTAGGTAGGTAGTTGCTGCAGTATAGATTAGGTAGGTAGGTAGGTAGGTAGGTGCTGCAGTATAGAGTAGGTAGGTAGGTGCTGCAGTATAGAGTAGGTAGGTAGGTGCTGCAGTATAGAGTAGGTAGGTAGGTGCTGCAGTATAGATTAGGTAGGTAGGTGCTGCAGTATAGATTAGGTAGGTAGGTAGGTGCTGCAGTATAGATTAGTTAGGTAGGTGGGTGCTGCAGTATAGATTAGGTAGGTAGGTGCTGCAGTATAGAGTAGGTAGGTAGGTGCTGCAGTATAGAGTAGGTAGGTAGGTGCTGCAGTATAGATTAGGTAGGTAGGTAGGTGCTGCAGTATAGATTAGTTAGGTAGGTGGGTGCTGCAGTATAGATTAGGTAGGTAGGTGCTGCAGTATAGAGTAGGTAGGTAGGTGCTGCAGTATAGAGTAGGTAGGTAGGTGCTGCAGTATAGATTAGGTAGGTAGGTGCTGCAGTATAGAGTAGGTAGGTAGGTAGGTAGGTGCTGCAGTATAGAGTAGGTAGGTAAGTGCTGCAGTATAGATTAGGTAGGTGCAGTATAGATTAGGTAGGTGCTGCAGTATAGATTAGGTAGGTAGGTGCTGCAGTATAGCGTAGGTAGGTAGGTGCTGCAGTATAGTTTAGGTAGGTAGGTAGGTGCTGCAGTATAGAGTAGGTAGGTGCTGCAGTATAGAATAGGTAGGTAGGTAGGTGCTGCAGTATAGAGTAGGTAGGTAGGTGCTGCAGTATAGAGTAGGTAGGTAGGTAGGTGCTGCAGTATAGATTAGGTAGGTAGGTAGGTGCTGCAGTATAGAGTAGGTAGGTAGGTAGGTGCTGCAGTATAGAGTAGGTAGGTAGGTAGGTGCTGCAGTATAGATTAGGTAGGTGCTGCAGTATAGATTAGGTAGGTAGGTGCTGCAGTATAGATTAGGTAGGTAGGTGCTGCAGTATAGAGTAGGTAGGTAGGTAGGTGCTGCAGTATAGAGTAGGTAGGTAAGTGCTGCAGTATAGATTAGGTAGGTGCAGTATAGATTAGGTAGGTGCTGCAGTATAGATTAGGTAGGTAGGTGCTGCAGTATAGCGTAGGTAGGTGCTGCAGTATAGTTTAGGTAAGTAGGTAGGTGCTGCAGTATAGAGGAGGTAGGTAGGTAGGTGCTGCAGTATAGAGTAGGTAGGTAGGTGCTGCAGTATAGAGTAGGTAGGTAGGTAGGTGCTGCAGTATAGAGTAGGTAGGTAGGTAGGTGCTGCAGTATAGATTAGGTAGGTAGGTAGGTGCTGCAGTATGGGCCTCAGAGTTACACAAAAAAGCAATATTTTTATTGAAATTATTTGATACTGCAGCCTGCAGGACAGAGAGCGCCCCCGCCCCTCCCCCCTCTCTGATAGCGGCCACACAGAGGCAAAGTCAGGTCACCAGCGCAGGTGAGCAGCAGCCAGCAGCAGGTCACTTACTGTCTGTGACCACCTGCTGAACGAGAGGCGCCGATCCAGCCAGGCCCGGGGAGAAAGCACGCAGGGCGGGTCACCAGGAGGGGGACCACAAACGCATCATCCCGGGAAGACAGCCAGTACAGTACTCCGCCTCCTCCTCCATCGGCACTCTGCCTGGCCTGCACGTCGTGTCATCACGTGGTGGTGACGCACATGACGTCAGAGCGGAAAAAGAATGAAGCAGGACGCCCAGGAGGAGTGTGGGAAGGTCGCATTGTGATCGCGCTGGCGTACACCGCGCATCACTTGCTCAGCGGCTCCCGCAGTGTCTCTCCCTGCCGGCGCCCCCCTTCCTTCACATGCAATCTGCGCTCAGTGCGGTCGCCCGGCCCGCACGGTGATAAAAACGGCCCTGACGCCAAATATTGACACTGGTACGATACAGCTTACAATCTAAATGATTTTGGGGGGGGGAGTGAACTAATCAAATTCTACGGCATAGTTGGCCATGATTTATATCACAATGCACAGAAGCTGTGCCGCTATCCGTTGCGGTGCTGTGCCCATTCACTAACACTGAGCACTGCATTTGGATGAACAATGCCTGCAGCAATGTGTTAGTATGAGCACAAATCCTAATACAGTCCATGCGCTTCTGATGTTTTCGAGTATTGCATATAAAACACATTGCTGAAATGCACACAGTGAGGCTAGATTCACAGTGGAGCCTGAACCCTTCCTTTCCCTCTGCTGTCAACCTCTTGAACTCACTCCACTCCCTAACCCCCGACCCTTCCCCCATTGCTCTACTAGGCTGTGGCAACTGCCCGCTGTTGTTACTGGCAGTCTATCCACTGATTCACTGCCTCCTTCATATTTTTCCATGGGTACAGTGAACAGCAGCAGATACCTGTATTTTGTATGTATATTTTTGTGTGTGTGGACTTGAACACTTCTGCATATTGTGTTCCTGGGCCCTCTATTTCTCCTACTTGTGTTAGCGCCACACCCAATTCCGGGAACAATCCACTCGTGCTTAGTGAATAAATGTTGATGCTGACACAGACTTTAATCCAGAGCCTGCAGGCAACGAGTTACAGTAACGTGATCAGTTACAATGCAGTACTGTAAACAGGCCCATAGAATTGTATGAGAAGTGAGTTGACCTGCAGAATTGAGCACTGAGAACTAGCCCCTTGTGCGTATCCGTGCTGGAGAAAGGATAATGCCCGCAATCCCCCTGGCTGAGCGATGTAAAGGTATACAATATGCAATAAATCTGTGGTCTGATAAACCAAATGAGCGCACAATATGTAAAAATCAATCAGTTTTATTAAGGACGTATCCCAAATCTATAAAAACAGACTGCCAACGGTATTGGGGGATGGTATATATGGTTTATTATACAGTCAATAACAATGATGTGCAAAAAGTAAACAGGCTATAAAATCATCACAATATAACACCACCAAGTCAGCTGCCTGAATCAAAGCCTCTCCTTCATATTCCTGCAGCAATCCTGTGAATAAATATGACCAGCAGTGACACCGTGAAACGTGAGAAGAGTATTCTAGCCTTACCACCCACAGCTATGGAGTTATGGGCCCCGCTGCGAGTTTTACATGGAGCCCCCCCAAGCACTCTATATGTAACAACTGATATGGCGCAACAAAACCTGCCAAGATCTACTGTATTAGAGGTGCAAAAAGGGGATGGGAAACAGTTTGTTAATGATTACTACTATTTAAAGCATCTATAGAAGTGATTATTACCACCACAGAACCAATAAGCAGCTTATACTGTGGTTGAGGGAGGGCCCCTCTGGCCCAAGGTCCCCGATGCGATGGTTACCTCTGCAACCCCTATTGCTACGCCCCTGCCACTCAATTTGCACTTAGCCCCCTCAGCCGTAAGGCAGTAAAACGACCTCACATGTATCGTACCTCCACGGTGCTACTTCAGAGATAGAAATGCCTAAATTGGGAAGTCTTAAATAGTAACGCTCTCCCGCCGCCGTGGAAGACTAATGGGAGGCATGGCCACACCTCCTTTCGGATCGCTCTGTCATCTCTGCGTGATGACGCATGAATTGAGCAGCGGTGTCCGGATGAAAATGCATATAAGGGCTAGTGCAAAGGCGGCAGGCGGGGATTAAATGTGATAAGTAATACACAAGTGTACTATTTATACTTAAATATATAGCAATATAAATGAAAAAAATAAAGTAATATATAAATGCAAGAAAGCGGATCAAGAACATACACAGATAGAGATATATAATGTATGTATATATATATATATATATATGTGTATATATATATATATATGTATGTATGTATGTGTATGTATGTATATATGTATATATATATATATATATATATATATGTATATATATATATATGTATGTATGTATGTGTATATATATATATATATATATATATATATATATATATATATATATATATATATATATATATATATATATATATATAGCGCGCCACCATGTGGGCAATGTTGATATTACAACAAGACTGAAATGCAAGTTATAAGCCCCATCTACACGATACGATTCTTTATACGATTCATTCTTTATACGATTCAATTGCGATTCTATTTACGATCCGATTAAATCCAACATGTCCGATTGGGATTCGATTAGATTCAATTCGATTTGCCATTGTTTTGCAATGGCATATATAATTGAATTGAATCGAATCCTGATTGGACATGTTGGATTTAATCGGATCGTAAATAGAATCGTAATTGAATCGTATAAAGAATGAATCGTATAAAGAATCGTATCGTGTAGATGGGGCTATAGAGCCAAGCAGATATTGTCAAAAGATAAAGACCATGAGGACATCCAGTGGTAAAAATGGGACTGCGGTTAAGCTGGCTGAATATACAGTACATTAACAATAATTGATATTAAAAGGCCAACTCTTGGTTATGACGCCTCGGAACAAGTAAAAAGCGCTACTTGTGTGCAAAAATGTAAAGGTATCTATTGTGACACATGTATGGACTGATTTATTGATGAAAAAATTACCTATATTTTGAGACCACTTTATTAAAAAAAAAAATTTTTTTACTTTCAACCCACGTTAAATACCTGCGTTGAGCCTTTGTACGTGCTAATCTCTCTATTCTTTTGGCAGTTGCCCTCTCTCCAAGACTGGCACAGGAGAGCCTTCTCCATCTGTTTCAGATCAGCAGCAATCTTCAGATACAGAGCAGAAGAAAGTCCCCCTGGCTCCAGTGTCTCCGTGGCCGCCACTGAGTGACATAGACCGGCAGAGAAGACTTTCTGCACGTAGGCATACGCTTTCTCCTTCACTTATACTGTCAGATTCATACCTGCTTGTGGTCATCCTCATCTTCATCCTTCATCCTTTGCATACAAGTCAGACCATTGATAATCTACGGCAGTGATGCTGTGGCCTTATAAACAAGCTTACATTATAAAACATTTTTTTAGTTAAAATATTACAGTCCTCCTACTCCATTGACCATTATTTTCAATTCAAAACCACAAATGTTGAAAGAAACTTGAAGTGAGAGGGATATGGAGGCTGAAATGTAATTTTAAACTATACAAATTGGCCGGCTGTCCTACTGATCTAATGACAAGATTAGCTGCATGCTTGTTCCCGGTGTGATTTAGACACTACTGCAGCTAGAGAGATCAGCAGGACAGCCAGGCAACTGGTATTGTTAAAGCGGACCCAAACCAAACATTTTTTAATTCGAAATATTTAGTTGCACCACTCTGACACATACAAAGATAAATACACTCCTTCAAGCCTATGAGCATTTCAGTGCATGCTTTTCACCCTTCTCTTTCCATAACTAGTGTTATACAGGTGGCAGTCATTAGCAGTTCCTCCATTGCCGGACACCATCTACTCCACCAGTTTGCCGGATTCTGTCCCGGCAATATGAAAGGAAGGGAGGGGTTCCTCCAATAAATGTAAAATATTTTATATTTGTCATCATGCAGCTAAAAAAAGGCGAATATAATTTAGAGGCTTCTATAATTTAGAAAATAGATTTTATTTCTGAGATCTTGTATTTTTAATTTGGGTCCACTTTAAAGAGACTCTGTAACAAAAATTGCATCCTGTTTTTTATCATCCTACAAGTTCCAAAAGCTATTCTAATGTGTTCTGGCTTACTGCAGCACTTTGTACTATCACAGTCTCTGTAATAAATCAACTTATCTCTCTCTTGTCAGACTTGTCAGCCTGTGTCTGGAAGGCTGCCAAGTTCTTCAGTGTTGTGGTTCTGCTATGAACTCCCCCTTCCAGGCCCCTCTCTGCACACTGCCTGTGTTTTATTTAGATTAGAGCAGCTTCTCTCTTATCTTTTACAAGCTGGATAAATCGTCCTCTGAGCTGGCTGGGCGTTCACATAGTGAGGAATTACAGACAAGGGCAAAGCTGTTTGCAGGAAGAAAAGAGCAGCCTGAAACTTCAGTGCATGAGAGATGCAGGGGGAAAGAAACACACAAATGATCTCTTGAGATTCAAAAGGAAGGCTGTATACAGCCTGCTTGTGTATGGATGTATTTTCTATGTGTGGACATACTGTACATCAACCTACTTCCTGTTTTGGTGGCCATTTTGTTTGTTTATAAACAAACTTTTTAAAACTGTTTTTAACCACTTTTAATGCGGCGGGGAGCGGCGAAATTGTGACAGAGGGTAATAGGAGATCTCCCCTAACGCACTGGTATGTTTACTTTTGTGCGATTTTAACAATACAGATTCTCTTTAAGGAAGTAAATGTGGCAGCCTCCATATCCCGCCCACTGCAAGTGTATGTTAAGATAATTTGATTAAACAGATTGAAATATGTATTTATTTTTTTTATTTTCTTTAGAGATGGAAGAAAAAGCTATTTCACAGATTGGGTATGGAATCTTTTTACTTTTTTTCTTTTATATGTCTGGTAGTTTCTGTTAAGGCCGGTTTCACACTTAAAGTGTGCGCTACCCACACCGGAATGCACTACATCACATACATATGACCCTGCATATGTATTCCCTGTCCTGAGATACTGACAACTAAGGGCATGGAGATGAAAAGCTTTCTGTTGTCTGCACAATTGTTCTAATGACTGCATCTGCTCAGCCACTAATAAGGAATCATACAAAGTTTTGCAGACAAAGATTTTTTGAAAGAAAGTGCAGCAGGGCATTGTGTACAGCACCCCGCCTCAACCTCTCCACCCCTCCCCAAGTGCTGTGTACTGTAGTGATGCTGGAGGAGTCTGCAGAGCCCCGCCCCCAGCCTCTCTACCCCTCCCCAAGTGCTGTGTACTGTAGTGATGCTGGAGGAGTCTGCAGAGCCCCGCCCCAGCCTCTCTACCCCTCCCCAAGTGCTGTGTACTGTAGTGATGCTGGAGGAGTCTGCAGAGCCCCGCCCCCATCCTCTCCACCCCTCCCCAAGTGCTGTGTACTGTAGTGATGCTGGAGGAGTCTGCAGAGCCCCGCCCCCAGCCTCTCTACCCCTCCCCAAGTGCTGTGCACTGTAGTGATGCTGGAGGAGTCTGCAGAGCCCCGCCCCCAGCCTCTCCACCCCTCCCCAAGTGCTGTGTTCTGTAGTGATGTTGGAGGAGACTGCAGAGCCACGCCCCCAGCCTCTCCACCCCTCCCCAAGTGCTGTGTGCTGTAGTGATGCTGGAAGAGTCTGCAGAGCCCAGCCTCTCCACCCCTCCCCAAGTGCTGTGTACTGTAGTGATGCTGGAGGAGTCTGCAGAGACAGTTCTGCTCCATCAGAGATGGACAGAATGAGTGTAATAAGCTGATGCTGGCAGCACACTCCTCTGTCGGTTTTCTGTATGCATTTCCTGCGGGGGGGGGGGGGGGGGGGAGAGAGAGTGGGCCCCATCCAAAGATTTGCAGGGGGGCCCAGTGATTTATAGTTACGCCCCTGGCTGCAATTCATCAAGCATTACCACATTAGATAATGCTGAACACAGCTGACTTTACCGAGCACGTAGCAAAATGTCAATTCATAAAAGCTGTTACCGCATGGCAATTAAATTACCGAGTAGTGCTGTAAATACATGTCAGTAAATGTCAATTCATCAATGTTACAGCATTCGGTAACACATTTGGCGATTACCTTCAGCTCTCCACTGTCGGTAACTAGCTTTGAATGCCTTCTGTGTGGATGTCCCCATGATTGACAGGAGCAGACAGCCAATAGAAAGAGCCCCTGCCTCCTGCAAGTGCCGCTGATAGGTTGTGAAGGCTGCTCGGGCGGAACCAGCTTTTAGACCCCCCCCAGGCAGTGAGCAGAGAGCTGACTAGATGTTTTCCCGTCACCCTTCGGTAGTGTAACCCTTGAGTGCCTGATTGAACATGCAGAGATGCTAGTGGGAGCTGCTGGGGAAATTACCTAAGCAGGGAATGTGTAATGTTTCTTGTCCGTTCATCTAAGCTGTGGCAAGTAAATGGCATGATAAGACTAATGGGGCTGATTAAGAGCAGATTCAGAGCAAGCAGCAGCAGTATAACATTCACATCTAAAGGGATGTCAGGGATGCCTATTTTCTGTTGTAATGCCCTCACTGCAGGGAACAGCGTAACAACACAGATACTTCGGTAACGTACCGAACGTCTACCACACTTGGGAAAATAGTGATGAATTAGCACACACCAAATGCGGTATTTTAACGACTTGCTTTTTGTTATTGAACAGCCTTTGATGAATTGAAGCCAATGTCTCCATAAAATACAGTAGCGCAATGCAGGTTTAGCATCCTAGTGTAAAAAGGGCCTAAATGTTACTGCTCATTGCATATGTGTCATAGTGCTGATTGTCACTGAGCTCGTGTGATGGGACATCGAGGCCAGAGAAGATTGATTCTACATAAATTCTCATGGAGAATTATCAAGTGACTGCATTGAAAGTGTCTGACTGGGTAGTTGTGATGAGGTCATGTGTCTGCTTACTATAAATGGGGTTCCCAAACTTTTGAGACCAAGGTCTATATTACCGTTCCTGAGATTGCCAGAGGGCTGGACTAAATGATAGAAAACCTGAGGTGAACCTAATGGAAAAAATGGGATGCCTATGAATACAGAAAGACTCTGGATCCTCCCAAGGCCTCTGTGTTCTCCTAGAGACCACCGCCGCTCTCAAGGACCCTCTTGAAGTTCGTGTCCACGCTCTCCGCTGTGCACAAGCAAGGACATGCTACACCCGCGCCAGTGCGGCACAGACCTAAGTGATGCAGCAAGGCACGTTTAAATACGCCAGATGCATCATACAACTACGTTCATGCAGGGCTGTCCTTAGGTTTCTAACACACACTTCATTGTGCCCCTCTCGCCCAATTCATTGTCCCCCCTCCACCCACTTTTTTTTTTAGGTGTTCCCCAATAAGGATGAGTGGGTAACCTCAAAATGCAACTTGCCTATATTGCCTCCTCTTTTGGCTGGGCTCCACGCTGCCCTCCATCCTCCCAAGACTTCTTTCTTCACAGCAGAAGTTGTTCTGTAAAGGAGGAAGTCTCGGGAGGATGTAGAGCAGCGACCAGAGGCAGTGGTCATAGGGGAGTTATCTCCCCGTGCCCTCCAGATAGGGTAGTTATCCCCACGTGCCGTCCACCAGCACTAAGGTTGTTCTACCTCGGCTGAAACTGCATTTCTGAGGTGCCTCTTCAACGTCCTTGTGACTCTCCACCATTTTCAGCTGGATGGCTATTGTGGTACAGTTCCTACCTTTTCTCCTGCACCTGCTGGAGGCAATGGACTACTACTTCACCACAGGTCATCCACTGATTCTCCTGCAGAGCTAGGACAGGGATAGGAGGTGGCAAAACTAATGTGTATGTGACCACATGTTCTTTAGTAAAAGTGTGTGTGTGTGTTGGGGCGAACAAGGGTACTCAGTTTAGCTGAGCCCTGAGTTTGTCTGAAAGAAAAAAAAAATAACACCTCCAACCATCTGCTTGACTCGCCTGGTTTGGCTGAAGATAAGCGGAGGCATAGATTCCTTGCTTTACACTTGTCGTTACAGGTCTTCTATGTCCTAGGTTCTCAACGTGCGGACGGGGTACTCCCTATAGTTCCGAGGGGGATGGAGGGGTCCTCGCGCTTGATATACTTAACGAAAAATAACAAATTTAGAGTTTTAGAAAATGATAAATCTTATTTAAACACCAAATTAGTGTTTAGCTAATTAACGGCAATAGTAAATGCTTGAAAATTGTTTATAACCAATTATCATGTGCTACGATTAAATATATATTTGTCAAGGGGTACTTGTGATACTGTTTACTATGCTGGGGGTACTTGGTGAGTACAGGGTTTTAAAAGGGGTACATATCAATAACATTTTGAGAAACACTGTTCTATGTGACTTCCTCTGGGTGTAATCTTTAAGTTGCTGTCAAACTTTTTTTTTTATTATTTTTTTTACAGAACAATGAATAACAATAAATCAGCCTGGATTCAGAAATATAATTGGGAGAAAGACATGGCCAAGTGAGTTTTCCTTCAGCAGATGGGGTGCTTTATCTTAACTTATCTTTATCCTAACAGCCAGATGGCAGCATTGTAAACAAAAAATAAAAAAATAAAAATTACTCTATCATGATCTCTTCTGAAAGAAAACCTGTACTGAAAAAGATTTCCCCTGGGGGTAGTCACCTCAGTAGGGGGAAGCCTCCGGACCCTATCGAGGCTTCCCCCGTCCTCCTGTGTCCCATGGCGGTCTCGCTGCAGCCCCCGGAATGCACAGGCGACAAATACGACAGCCTGTTCAAAATGTACCTTTTCAGACTCCAGTGGGGGCGCTTTGGCGGCTCTTCTGACGGAGATAGGCGAAAATAGCCGATTTCCTTCGGGTCCGCTCTGCTGCACAGGTGCAGGAGAGGAGACTTGCGCCTGCGCAGTAGAGCTGCCCGACTGAGATCGGCTATTTTCGCCTATCTCCGTGGGAAGAGCCGATACTGCGCCTGCACTGAAGCCACGGAAGTAAATATATCGCTGCCGCCGTGGGACTGAGAGGGACGAGGGAAGCCTCAATAGGATCCGGAGGCTTCCCCCACCCGAGGTGAGTAACCCCCCAGGCGAAGTTTTCTCATTACCGATTTTCTTTAAAGAGATCCTAAAGGGGAATAAAGTGCCCCCGGGGCATACTTACCTCGGGAGGGGGAAGCCGCGTCCTTCTCTGCACCCCTTTTCCAGCGGTGGGACCCCTGAAATTCCACGGAATAGTTCTGTTTCTGCTCAGGCTCCAAAATAATAATCGGTGGTTCACCGCAGTCCATCGGAGTCCCACCGATGGACTGCGCTGGCTTAGGAGGGCGGTGGAAGCCTCAATAGGATCTAGAGCAGATGGTGTCAAACTCGAGCACAAAGTTGGCCGAAATTGTACACTGGGACCTAGTCGCTGGCCATTCTCAGTGTCTAGTGGCCTACTCCCTCCTTTATAAAGTTCCCTGGTGTCTAATGGACCTCCCTCTTCTACTCAGTTCCCTGGTGTCTAGAGGCCCCCATCCTCACCTATACAGTTCCATAGGGCTTCACCTCCAGTGTAGCTTCCCTGGTGGTCTAGAGTGCACCAAACATAATGCAAAGTGGGGAAACCACTTGAGGGTCAAATTTAATGGCTCTGAGGGCCAGATTTGGCCCGCGGGCCGGAGTTTGACATATATGCTCTAGAGGCTTCCCCCTCCCAAGGTAAGTATCTGGTTGTTTTTTTTTTGTTTCTTTCGGATTCTCTTTAACATCAAAGCAGTTTTTTTAGGTAGTCAAGGTTGCCGCTGCCAAGAATGTAGCATGTACAGCCTTCTATTAAGGAATTAAGTCCCAAACCCTTGTGGTCTGCATTCTTCGTGTGTGTTCGCACTTTAATGTAGCAAGCTGACTGTTCGCTGTTCCCAATTAAATAGGGAAGTTGTTCACTTGTGCAGACTTGCACTGCTGCTTAATGTCTACAAGGAGTTCTTGTGTGGTCCAGTTGCTTATCTTACTGCTGTAGTCTAGGGTTAAGAACAGTTACCGCTTATTCGGACATGTTGTTTCATTCACAGGGGCTTTTGTTGGCTTGGGGGTACACTTGTTCCCTTTCACCAATTGATCCCCTGTATGTGCCATGGGGAACGAGAGGGGCGCGCACCTGCTGCAACACTGGACGCGAATATGCGTCCCGATATACTTCAACAGCTCCTATCTGGACGACTATAGCCCAGATAGGATTAACTGGTTAATAACTTGTCAGAGAGTCATGGCAGCTGGTTAACAATGTTCTATATTTCAGGTTTCTTTCCTTCTTAAATCCTCATCCTGTGCAACCGTCCAAAAAGGAGAAGGAGCAGGTGGGTTTGTCTTTGCTGTTCTCTTTTATAAGATATTACCCTGTTCGCTGCATGCCAGTGTTAGACACATGTGAAAGCAGGATGGCGATGTCACTTCCTGCCTTGGACAGGAGGCGGGGCAATCTTCTTGCTTCTGGTATCAGTACGCTGTCCCACTATATGGAAAGTAAGACACTACCAGTACATGGGACGAGATCTCTAGGATGTTCTCCAAAGCGTCTCCCCAGTGATATCCATTATCAAAATCAAGTTTTCAGTGTGTGTTTACTGTATTTATTGGACCATAAGACCCTTTCTCCACCAAAAGTGGGGAGAAAAAGTCAGTGCGTCTTATGGTCCGAAAACTACGTTTGGACCAGTGCCAACATACTAAGGGTGAAACGTGGTGCAGAGGGGAGAGCAAAGTCGCATCAAAAAATACAGTGAATATTGTGTATAATGTGTCCTGCTCTGTCCCCCCCAGCTGTTGGGCTATCCCCCGCTGCACCGACAGTACCTCTGTGTAGATGTGTACAGTAAATCGGTACCCATGCATCTGCACGCTGCTCCATAGTTCATTAGCGCCAATAGCAGGGCAGTGGGGGTGGACCAATTTTGGGTACTCTGAGTCTGTGTTTTCATAAACTGAGGAGGCTGAGTCGGATGATTTTCGTACCAAATACACAACTCTGGTAAGTATTAGACTAAGGAGTCAGAGTTGGAGCCATTTTGGGTATTCAGAGTTGGAGTCGATAGTTTTATAAACTGAGGAGTCAGTTGGATTCGTATGATTTTTGGACCAACTCCACAGCCCTGGTCAATAGTCTCAAAGGCGGGACCAGGGCTTGTCCATGGGGTCAATCACAGCACTCCCTGAGGACATGGGGACAGGTAAGGACATGTGACACAAAGGGGCTTAATAATAGGGAGAAAGGTCCATAAGATGCTTCTGCACCATGGATGCACCAGGTATTCATATACAGGTAGTCCCCGACCCACCGATACGAACGGCATGGATTCTGTGTTTCCATGGGAACAAGTCAAAAACATTTTTTCAAATTGGACTTGTATTTTATGAGAAAAACGATTTTAAAAAATTCAAAGAAAAAATGGCTTTTAAACTTTTATATAAGCAGGTAGAGAGGGCAGATGTGACACAGAGGGGGACGCTGGAGGCACAGGGGGCACAGAGTCTTAAACTAACCAATATAACGTAAACTTGCTGGATTATCGCACAGTGAAGATATTTTTTTTTATTGGGGGGGGGGGGGGGGGGTGAGACTATTAATGTGGTGATGTTTTTATTTTATTTTTTGCTAATACAGCCACAACTCGTGAGAAAACCTCTGTCTGCAGAGTGTGTTGGCAAAACCATAATGGCTTATCCAACCTTGGAGTCTGCATGCATAAACTCTTCAATTAAAAAGGTAAGGGTCCGCATGTAGATAGTTTGAGTCTGAAAGAACCAGCGTCTTTTGGTTTTTGTTTTAAAGGAGGTTGTAACATCCTAAAATTGTGTTAAGCTTTTAAGCGCATTTTTTTTTTTTTTTTACTACAGTAACAAGCTTATGTCTGTTGCAAATGTCAAACTTCCCATTTCAGATAAGACAAGGACACTGACCAAAGGGTGATTTTGAAGAGTTCACAGTGATGTAAGCCTGTTATCTAGGTGGTTTTTACTGTGGGAGGGACAGTAAGATGTAAAATTAGCAGTAAATCACTTGGCACGACAGAGAAACAGTGAAGATGGAAACCAGCAGAAATATGCTTTCCTTTTTTTCATGTCACATTTCTCTTTAATGTGAGTGAACAGCATAAGCAAGCTAGGTAAATAATTTCTTATTGTTCCTCCCCCCCCCCAGCTAATATGGAGTTCCATCCCACTTTAAAGCTTGTCTCCTGCAGTTAAAGGGAACCTTAACCTTAAAGAGACTCCGTAACAAAAATTTCATCCGGTTTTCTTCCATCCTACAAGTTCCAAAATCTATTCTAATGT
Source organism: Hyperolius riggenbachi (assembly GCF_040937935.1). Taxonomy (NCBI): domain Eukaryota; kingdom Metazoa; phylum Chordata; class Amphibia; order Anura; family Hyperoliidae; genus Hyperolius; species Hyperolius riggenbachi. The sequence continues at coordinate 8,048,140 of NC_090656.1, forward strand.
GTTTTGGCTTACTGCAGCACTTTCTGCTATCACCATCTCTGTAATAAATCAACTTATCTCTCTCTTGTCAGACTTGTCAGCCTGTGTCTGGAAGGCTGCCAAGTTCTTCAGTGTTGTGGTTCTGTGATGCATCTCCCCCCTCCTGGCCCCTCTCTGCACACTGCTGTGTGTTATTTAGATTAGAGCAGCTTCTCTCTTCTCTCTTATCTTTTACAAGCTGGATAAATCCTCCTCTGAGCTGGCTGGGCTTTCACATACTGAGGAATTACATACAGGCAGAGCTGTCTGCACTCTGCAGGAAGAAACAGCCTGACACTGTGGAAGAGTGGAAGATAGCTGCAGGGGGAAAGAAACACACAAATGATCTCTTGAGATTAAAAAGGAAGGTTGTATACAGCCTGCTTGTGTATGGATGTATTTTCTATGTGTGGACATGCTGTACATCAACCTACTTCCTGTTTTGGTGGCCATTTTGTTTGTTTATAAACAAACTTTTTAAAACTGTTTTTAACCACTTTTAATGCGGCGAGGAGCGGCGAAATTGTGACAGAGGGTAATAGGAGATGTCCCCTAACACACTGGTATGTTTACTTTTGTGCGATTTTAACAATACAGATTCTCTTTAAGAGGGATGTGGATGTTTCCTTTTAAACAATACCAGTTGCCTGGCAGTCCTGCTGATCTCATTGGATGTAGTAGTGGCTGAATCACACACCTGAAACAAGCATGCAGCTAATCCAGTCACTTTAGTCAGAGCACCTGATCTGCATGCTTGCTGAGGGGCTGTGGCTGAAAGCATTAGAGACACAGGATTAGCAGGAGAGTCAGGCAACTGGTATTTTAGAAGCAAAAATCCATATTCTTTCTCAGTTTAGGTTCCCTGTAAAGTCCATGTGTAGTGCGTCATCATTAGCTTGTTTTTGATTGGTCAGAGCGGGGCTGCACTCCTCGTGCTCCCTGAAGCCTGTGTTTTCTGTACTATTAAAAATCTGAGCACATATGGGTTCTCAGGCCGCCTTAATATGCAAAGTATCAAAATTTATTATAAATAAGTCAAAGACATACAGTAACTCAAATGATCACAAAGGAAACAAAGCACACATGATTCATAACTAAAATTGCGTAAGCAAAGCTACATTCTGGCCATCAATCAGCCACCATGATAGGTGTATCAGCTTGGTAATGCATGGAGGAATTACCCATTCACACATCCCAAGCATGCCGCGCTTCCACACTGGTGCCATGCAGTATTGGTTGAATATGGTGGGGGCCCCCCTCCTCATGAGGACAATAGTTCAAATTCCTGTTATAATCCACCTCAGCCGATTAGTAAGTAGACATAGGGGCTGACAGAAGTAATTCTCCCGAAATTAATACAGTTTGTATGTTTGTCAGTGAGGAATAAAGGATGGGTCTCACCACATGATGTCACTGATGCCCGTCCTGCTCTCCTGGAGCTCGTGTTCTTTTTCCATGTACCACTGTGGGGTCACCTGATGGAAGGAAAGCCGCGTCTCGGCCTGTACTCCCCAGCGATTTAAGTGCCCGGTCCTGGCAGTCTAGTTAGCTGCTTCATCCGTAAGGCATGCGAACGTGACGGGACGCCACTCCATGTGTTCACCAACGCGGAAGCACGGCCGAGGGATCAGGCTGCGTGGCTCCGCCCACCGACGTTTCGCGTCACTTGCGACGCTTCATCAGGGTGTGGCTTCTGTGTACGCAAAAGCTGATTAAAAACAGTTCATAGAGCCCGCCTCCTCTCTACGCTCGCGCCGTGATTCACTATACAGCGTGCGCTGGGATGGGCTGACGGCCCTATATGGGCGCATTGATTTCGAATCAGTATTTTTCCTACAAGACAGACATCGTAACCCCATCATAATAAAGGCCACTGCGACATCAAGAGTCCATAGTTCCACGTAAATAGGGGACATGAAACGAAAGTTATTCCAAGTGTCAGGTGAATGACTGTGTTCCGCTTTGCCATACAGGATCAGTGGTAACTACAATCAGTCCACAGGTTTGTGCCTAATCCATCAACAGTGTTCATCTATACAGTCCTAGGATAATGTTAGATTGATCAATTTTGGATCTATATATTTTATTCATAATTTTGTTTTCTGTACTATGGCAGGAGTGTGCCAAAGCTTTAGTTTGGAAGGGTTTTCTTGTCTCTTTAACGCTTCTCCAGGTCACAATTTCTTCACTTGGGTATTAAAGTAAAGGTGTAAGAAAAACCCAAACTGCCCCTGGGGGGGTGCTTACCTGGGGAAGCCTAAGGATCCTAATGAGGGTTTCCCCTGCCTTCTAAGGCATCCGGATCCAGGGTTTACTCCGCCAAGCAGTCTCGCACCATAATATTGACAGGAGTCAGCTTGCACCTGCGCAGTAGAAGAGACTCGATCCGGCTGGAGCCTAAGCGGAGAGAGCTGCTACTGGGCATGTGTGCACACTGACCAGCGCCAACGGGGAGATCCTGGCGGGGGGGGGGGGGGGGGGGGGGGGGCGTGTCCTAGCACTAGATCCCTTCTACTAAGGGGAAGGCCTCTAAGCTGAGTACTGACCACCCAACAGGCCCCCTTGATGATGAGTCCAGCGATTGCTCTTCTTGCTCGTAATGTTACGTGATGGCCGTGCACAGGAAGTAAAGCAACCACGGTACTTTGCCCAGAGTCAGGGATTTTAAAGATCTGATCCGCCATGACTGTTATTGGCGTGCACTGCTAAATGTCGTTTGAGATTGCACACCTGTACACCTGTACACATGTCACAAGATCGCGGAAATGACTGCTCGTCACTGAAAAAAAATGCCAGGAAAATCACTTGGTGTGTACTGGCCTTTAGGATCATGAGGCTTCCCCCTCCTGAGGCAAGCACCTCCCAGGAGTGCTTTTTTTTCTTACAGGTTTACGGGCCACTTTCACAAATTATTTACTTTTTTAATGTTACTCATAAAGTGGATAAACTTTCTTTATATCCTAATCTCGTCCCAGCACTCACCACGGTGACTTGGGTCAAACTAACTATGTTTAGGGGTGTATAATCAGCCTCTCCTACTGCTGATAAATGTCAGTTAACTTTTAGGTATGCAAGGGAAAGTTTATCTCAACTCAGGACCTAGTTAGACTATAGTGTAGCCCTCACTGATAAGGAGTTACAGCCATAAAACACTTTCCTTGCTGAGAGCAGGGGATAGATAATGTAAGGCCAATAGCTTATATGTTTTAGCTTCTGGGACACTGAAAAACTGTCAGCATATCAGACAATACAACATAAAACATTCTTCGCTAATATACAGGAAAAAGAATTTTTAGGAGAATAGATAATGGTTTCTCATCAGTTCTTAACTTGGGTTTCCTTTAAACCCCTGGAAACTGCCCAAATGCTTTACACATTGCATGCGGTGCTCCTGCCATTACGCATCATTGTGAATTAAGCCAGTGTTGTCAGAAACTAGAATGATTCACCCTGGTTTGTTTTTACATGTTTTCAGCGAATAGTGAAGAATGGCTACAATGGTCCCAACGTGACACAAACTTACTGCTGGGCGCCGATTGCTGACGGATCTGACACGATTGTCATCTCTCCAGAGGGATCAGACCCCATGTGTTATATCCCTTCTGTACTGACCTACCTGAACTGTGCAATGATGGTGTACAAGTCCATGCCAGCTAAGCATGGGGTAAGAACAAGCCCCCTCTCCTATCTCTGCCTGTCTCAATTGTCTGGTTGCCCAAAATTCCAAAATATAATAACCAAAAAGTGTACCTGAGACGAGGGAAAAGAAATTGTACATACCTGAGTCTTCCTCCAGCCCCCTTCAGGCTGATCGGTCCCACACCGTCTTCACATGCCGTTTGGACTCTTTGCTAGATGGCTGGTAATTTTGCAAGTCTTTGCGCAGTCCGGCCGCTTGCACTCCAGTGACTGAGGAGTGTTCTTCGCAGTAGTACTGCATGGGCGCAGAACTCTCCCAGCGATGAGGTGCGCACGGCCAGGCTTCACATGCGAAGTGTGCCCTGACTTGTGAAATTACCGGCACGCCAAGCTGTGTGGGAAGACTGCGATGGACTGAGCAGCCTAAAGGGGGCTTGAGGTAGCCCCAGATATGAGTAAAAAAAAAAAAGTTTTGCACTCTTCTCAGGTCTCCTTTAACCCTGGAATGGAAAATTCATTTAATTTTCAAATCACATCTCTGCCCAGGAGGACAAATCTGCAATGTCTGCTGACTTTTTGCTGACAGCTAGCAGACATTAGGTTCATTGGGTTGCTGAAAACAGGACTGAAGAGTCACAAAGAAAAAAAAAAAGTTTCACTTGGGGCTTCTGCCAACCCCCTTGGAGCAGACCAGGGCCCACAATGTTACTATACGATCCTCCTTTCCCCGCCCGTCTCACTTTCACTTCACACAGTGGAACCCGACTTCTAAGACTAAGTCCACTGGCCACGCATATCCTCGTACACTCCCACCAACGGGAGCGTAAACGAGTGCACTCATGGCCAGGGCATGGTGGACACCAATGGAAGAAGTGAAAGTGAGCCGTGGTGGGGGAACAGAGGATTGTTTGAGAACTTCGTGGGCACAGTTCGGCTGCAGGGGGCTGGCAGGAGCTCCAGGTAAGTGACTTTTTTGCGACTTTTCAGTTCCACTTTAAGGGAGTTGCTGCCTCCTGATAAATCTGTCCCAGCGATTGCTAGTCTGTGTTAATAATATTTGAGTACTTTGTCTATTCATTTTCAAAACCTGCAGTATAACAGCCATTCTGTAATTTCAGCCACGTGTGGTTGTTCTCTGCTCAGGATGGGACAGGTGTCACGCAGTGCACAAACTATTGGTGGAATACGGTAAAAGTGTCCGGCCACTGAACCCAACACTGGTACTGGTAGGACTGTCAGCAGAAGACATTGGAGGCCTTAACTTCCGTAAACCATGTGAGTTCAGCTTCCTGCACCTGTTAGTCATTCCGTGAGGGTATTAACCACTTAAGCTCTCAGTCGTTTCCACTTTATGCATCCGAGCAATGTTCACCTCCCATTCATTAGCCTATAACTTTATCACTACTTATCACAATGAACTGATCTATATATGTTTTTTTCTGCCACCAATTAGGCTTTCTTTGGGGGGTACATTTTGCTAAGAGCCACTTTACTGTAAATGCATTTTAACATTAAGAATAAGAAAAAAACTGAAAAAATTCTTTTGTCAGTTTTCGGCCATTATAGTTTTAAAATAATACATGCCTCCATAATTAAAACCCACGTATTGTAATTGCCCATTTGTCCCGGTTATTTCACCATTTAAATTATGTCCCTATCACAATGTATCGCGACAATATTTTATTTGGAAATAAAGGTGCATTTTTTCCGTTTTGCATACATCACTTTTTACAAGCTTATAAAAAAAAAAATAGAGAGAAATATTTCATCTTTACATAGATATTTAAAAAGTTTAGACTCTTAGGTAAATATTTGTTTGTTTTTTTTTTATAGTAATTTTTTTTTTTATTAACCTATTTTGGTTCCTGGACGTAGTTTCTACGTCCAGGAACCATGCGCGCTACCACGGCTGATCGCGTGCACGCGCATTCCCGGCCGCGGATTCGGTAGCCAGGGAATCAATGTATCGGGCTATGGTGCCCGATCATTGATTCCTCTCCCCCGATGAAAAAGCGACAGCTTCTCTCGGAAGCTGCGCCTTTTCTGGCCGTTCCCTTCCCGATGCGTCACTGTAAGCGTATGTTACGCTTAGTGACGTCATGTAAACAAACTCATGGCCGCCATCTTGTGGCCAAAAAGTAATACTACACCTGTAAAAAAAAAAAAAAAAAAAAAAAAAAATTTAACACACATTTACATTATAAATCTATTGTTTACCTCCCACCCTCCCAAAACTACCCAAATAAAATGTTTACTATAAAAAACAAAACAAAAAACATTACAATATTAAAAAAAAAAAATGTAATTATTTACCTAAGGGTCTAAACTTTTTAAATATCAATGTAAAGATATAATATTTCTATATTTTTTTTTTATTTTAAACTTGTAAATAGTGATAGATGCAAAACGGAAAAAATGCACCTTTATTTCCAAATAAAATATTGTCGCCATACATTGTGATAGGGAGATAATTTTAACGGTGTAATAACCGGGACATATGGGCAAATGCAATACGTGAGTTTTAATTATGGAGGCATGTATTATTTTAAAACTATAATGGCTGAAAACTGAGAAATAATGAATTTTTTCCGTTTTTTCTTATTCTTCCTGTTAAAATGCATTTACAGTAAAGTGGCTCTTAGCAAAATGTACCCCCCAAAGAAAGCCTAATTGGTGGCGGAAAAAACAAGATATAGATCAGTGCATTGTGATAAGTAGTGATAAAGTTATAGGCTAATGAATGGGAGGTGAACATTTCTCACGTGAAAACGACGGAACCTGAATGGGTTAAACATTTTATGTGGGCATTTTTGGGAGGGTGGGATATAAAAGTGTTTTATTTGGGGAAATATTTGTGTATTGTAATGTTTTTTTACTTTTACTTGTAGTTTTACTTTTTGGCCACAAGATGGCAATCTTGAGTTTGTTTACATGACGTCACTCTAAGCGTACAATGTACGCTTAGAGGGACATAGCTTCAGAAAGAGCTAAGCTTCCGAGAGAAGCTGTCGTTTTTTCAGCGGGGGAGAGGAATCAGTGATCGGGCTCCATAGCCCGATACATTGATTCCGTGGCTACCGAATCCGCGGCCGGGAGTGCACGCGCACGCACGCGATCGGCCGCGGGATGTCCTCCTTGACGTTATTATACGTCAAGGAGGACAAAGTGCTTAAAGAGGAACTCCAGTCTAAACAAACATACTGTCATTAAGTTACATTAGTTAGGTTAATTAAAATAGGTAATATCATCTCTTACCCACACTGTTCTAAAAGAACAGGCAAATGTTTGATTTCATGATGGCAGCCATCTTTTTGGTTGAAAGGAGGTGACAGTGAGCATGAGACACAGTTCCAACTGTCCTGTGTCCTGATCACCTCTCCCAGTTGCTAGGCAACGTGAATAACAACATAGGAAATCCCATCATGCTCTGCACAGCATCAGGGAAACAAAGCCCGGGCTTTTTTTCTTTGATGGGTGGAGCTTAGCTAAAAATGATGCTTTGGTAAGAAAAACAAAGCTCTGATGCTGTGAAACTGTTAAAGAAACACCAAGCCTTTTCAGTTCTGCTGAGTAGATTTTTAGTCCGGAGGTTCACTTTAAAGTGACACTGAGCACAGAGCAAATAAGTTATTTAATAAAGAATTCCTGGAATTGATTGAAACGTGTGTCAGTGCTGTATTGTTTCACACAGTTATGTACAGGTTCCAATGTGACGGGTTGTGTAATTTGGTGAGGGACAAATAAAGAGAAAGCTCCACTCGATCCTAGCGCCCCCCCAACACCACCACCACCACCAAACCATCTATTGGATGCTGGTCATACTGTAACCGCTCACACAACACCCTCCTTTGTGTTATTTACTGGCTAAAAAGAATGATTGACCATCACAATACCTCAGCAACAGACAATGGCTGCAGTTCATCAAACATCACCGCATTCGGTAATGCTTAAAACAGCTGATTTTTTTCGGAGCATTTTGTAAAATGTTAATTCATTAGCCACCCTGGCGTTCTATTAAGATCGCCAGGGCGGCTGCGGGAGGGTTTTTTTTTAATTAAAAAAAAACCTATTTCATGCAGCCAACTGAAACGTGGCTGCATGAAAGCCCACTAGAGGGCGCTCCGGATGCGTTCTTCTGATCGCCTCCGGCGACCAGAAGTAACAAGGAAGGCCGCAATGAGCAGCCTTCCTTGTTACCTCAGCCGCCTCCGATCCAGCCCCTAGCGCTGGCCGGAACTGTTTGTTCCGGCTGCGCTGGGCTCGGGCGGCTGGGGGGACCCTCTTTCGCCGCTGCGGCGGCGATCAGGTAGCACACGCGGCTGGCAAAGTGCAGGCTGCGTGTGCTGCTTTTTATTTCATGCAAATCGGCCAAGCAGGGCCTGAGCGGCAGCCTCTGGCGGTAATGGACGAGCTGAGCTCGTCCATACCGCCCGGCTGGTTAAGGCTGTTACTACATGACAAGCAGAAATTACAGAGCAGTGAGGAAAATTACCAACTTGAGCATTAAACACCTCAACAAAAGTCAGCAAATGTCAATTCATTGAGATTACAGCATGCAGTAAAGGCCAGTATCCTGTTCAATAATTACTGACAGATGTGATATATCGAAAAACAATGTGGAGACTGTAAAGCGAGCCGTGATTCACGGAAGCAGAGAAGGGATAACCTATGATTGACAGGAGCAGAGAGCCAATAGCAACAGCCTCTGTCTCCTGCAAGTCACTGTGATTGGACATGATGCCTTCTCAGGTGGAACAAGCTTTTCTACCCCAGGCAGAGAATCGAACAAAAGTGGTTTCCCCTGCAGCCCTTTCGCTGTTTAACCACTTAGGTTCTTGTTTGAAGATGCGGAGGAGCTAGTGGGGAACTCACTGGCATGTGTAATGTCTCCTGGAAGAAGTTCTTCGCTGTGGCAATTAAATAGAATGTTAAGAAAGAGTAATTCAGAGTGAGCAGAGGCAGTATAACAAATGTACATTCTAAAGGGATGTCTGGGATGCCCCTTTACTATTTTAATGCCCTCACTGCACGGAAACGCTTGTAACAAAACAGAGACAACTCTACACTCTTCTGCTGTTACCGAACAGGTTTTTGTTACTTGGGAGGTTTTCATGCCTGTAAATATTAAACAGCCTATTAAAAATAATAATCAAAATTGTGGCAGTGACAGTACTAAATGGTAGGGCATACACTCCCCAGAAAGAAAAACTCCATATCAATATTCAAAAAAACATATCAAAATGTATTATTCAAATCGTTAAAAAAAAAAAAAAAAAATATATATATATATATATATATATATAAAAATACATGGGATGGCCACCCCGTCACGACACATCCACTCAGATCACCAAACCACACAAGCAAGCACACGCCGGCATCAATCTCTAATACAGGGGGATGTATAGAAACTAAATCTGTTTACATGCAAAAGGCATGCAGTGTCCACCTATAAGGATGGGACTCATAGCAGACACAGTCCAGCAGTGTTAGCACAGTGTGTTATGCCGTGCATACACTGCTCGTCTTATGCGCCAGATTTAGCCAGTGGCTCGATGCCGGCGCATCGCCGCTCGTCCGCGCGGATCGATTGCCACTCGTTCCCGCCGGCGCTTCCTTATCACCGCTCGATTCCCTGCCATTGTCCGCCGGCGGGAATCGAGCGGGCGCGGGTCGAGCGGCATGATCGGGCCAGCTGAATATGATCAGCTGGTCGATACACGGTACAGAAACGTACCGTGTATCCCCAGCATAAGTATAGCAAGAAATCATGCAGCATGCAGTTTATCCTCAAAGCACAGAATAGCAAGCGTGGCCGTCACCTTATCAGCCAGGTTATTGTCTCAGCAAAAACCTCTCCCGAAAACAATGCCCAAAACTTCATGTCATGAGGGTATACAATGCAGTTCATCTCAGCATGATGCCACAATTGTGTGCAGTAACTTATCTCACCATACCCCTGGATATCAACAGGGAGACGCTCAGACTTGCTGGAAAACCATGGTATGCAGTCCACAGAGTCTCAGATAGCAGGTCCTCCATGCATATTTCCAAGCAGAGTGTGGATCAAATGTGGGCTGGCGTGAGCTCCCGAGCTGTGCTCATCTACAGTCCCAAACTGTGCTGTGTGGCAAACAACGCTGACGCCGTCCTCTGTGCAGAGCCGGGTGAGAGGGAGCGGGGGTCGGGACGGCGTGGCGTCCCATGCAGAGGCAGGACGGTTTCCCCGCCTATTAAAAATTCCTTTGCATAAATTGTGATAATTAAAGTAGAGACTCCTCAACTTGTCTGCAAATAAAGTTTAGAAGAATCTGTCCCTATTGCAGAGATTCAATCCCTTCCTGTCGGGAGGCAGTGGGGAGAGGATGATGGTTATCCCACAAACCTCAAGTAAGACCCAAAGTGTAACTAGAAGGTGGACATTTTTTTTTTATAGGAGCTTCACCTTAAAGAGTGACAATAACGTAATGAGTAAAAGTGCTTAATTTTTAGAACAAATATGTATAAATGGTTTAGTCAGTGTTTGCCCACTGTAAAATCTTTCCTCTCCCTGATGTCACATTCTGACATTTACCACATGGTGACATTTTTACTGCTGGCAGGTGATGTCACTAGAAGTAGCTGCTGCTTGCTTTTTTGACAGTTGGATACAGCTGTAAACGGCTGTTATTTCCCACAATGCAACAAGGCTCTCACAGTGTGATGTCAGTCGTGACATCACACTGTGGGAGGGGTCACCGCAATATCGGCCATATAGAGCCCGCTGATGATCCATTTGAGAAAAGGAAAAGATTTCTAATGGGAAAGGGGGTATCGGCTACTGATTGGGATGAAGTTCAACTCTTGGTCACTTTCTCTTTGAATCGCTTCCCATGTGATCTGCAGCTTAGCCTGATGGCCTTGTTTTTCGCTCTACAATAAGGTGAAGTGATTGTCACAACTCCGCATTGTTTGCTGAGATGCATGGAGCACCACGGACTCTTCCTCCTCCGCCTCTGCCACCTGGTCCTGGATGAAGCCGATGTGCTCTTCACCAAGGCGGGGCCGCAAGTGAGTACCTGGCAGTAATACAGATGTTAAGATGTGGTGTGTCTGTGGTGGTGTGGTTTTTTTAAAGAGAGCCCGAGGCGCAAAAAACGCCACTCCTGTGGGCTGCAATAGCCCACTTTCACTTGCATGACCTCTGGGTAGCGTGCAGGGAGGCAGGGGAGCTGCAGGAGGCGTGGCCAGGGGAGAGAGCTGCCCAATGGCAGTTTAGGAAACCCTGTAAGAATGCCACTGTTGGGTGTTTCAAACGGAATTTCTCTCCCCTCTGTTTACCTCAGAGTTGGCGACAAATCTTGTCGCTAAACTTGGCGGGTGGGGGGGGGGGGGGGGCAGAGTGCGGTGGTTGGGGGACACTGAGCCATGTCATTAGACAGAGACCATGGCTCTGCCGCGCCCCCCCCCCCCCCCCCACACACACACACACAGGAGAGTCAGGCAACTGGTATTATTTTAAATGGAAAAATCCATATCCTTCTCAGTTTAGGTTCACTTTAAAGGAATCATCAGGCAACCCTCCCCCCCCCCCCCCCCTACTTACCCGGGCTTCCATCGGCCCTTCCAGCCAACATGTCCCACGTCGCATCTACTCTTGCACCCGCCAGCCCGGGGGCCTTGCCGGTGCAGAGGTCGAACTCTTCTAGTGTGCCTGCGTGAGCGCTGTGGACAACGTGGGGTTGATTGACAGCGGTGCTGGAACAGTAAGGATGACCTTGAGGTCGGCCACTGCACCGGCGGGACCCCTGGGTAAGTAGAGCGGGGAGGGGGTTTGGGGGGTAAATGCCTCGTAACTGTGACAATCCAGCCCCGCGATCCCGTCGAGATCTGCTCCCGTTAGCGTACGCAGGAAGTACGGGCGCAGATGGACAACGAGACCGGTTGCTGGATCGTCAGAGGTAGAAGAAAGAAAAGGCGACAGAGCGTGCCAATCCCGTCTAATCTGCTCCCGTTAGGATACGCAGGAAGTACGGTGAACAGACTGACAAAGATTGGTCGCGCAGCTGCCGATAATATGTAATGGGACAAACATTCACCAATCCCGTATTACTAGGCCACTGTTGCCATGCAGGTCTCATGCACTAGAGACTGCTGGAGGCAAATTCACCGTGTGCGTAGTAAACTGTTCAGATCGGTTGGAGGTGCCCATACATGTACAATTCTGATTGTATATACAATCGGTAAACTAAAAATATCGATTTTGCGCTGGAAATCGGGTAAATACACTGCCACCACTGCCTGATTGGATGAATGGAGCAGACAGTCTCCAACTAGGGCGAAGAGACTCCAACGCTATCATAATACGGTAGCCAGCCCAATCACGTTCAACACGCTCCAGTCACCGTTCGGGGAATAGTCACTTCCGACGGCTTAAAGACTGTGAGCAATGTGACGTTAAAGAAAGGTTACTGGGTTCCTATATGATGCAATCTCGAACTGTATTTACAATCGAGAAACGAAAGTTATCGATTTCACACAGGAAATCTGGTACTAGCTGATCCTAAAAGGAAGAAACGGTTATTTACAACCTAGCTAGCAAATCAACAAGTTATAAGCAAGTAATAAAACAATGCGGTAGTATGACTGACTCTTCAGAGGGCAGATTCGTTATAGCAGCAATCAGATGACCAGAAAAGGCACACGACTGAACGATAAAAATCGTTAGTTTATTTCTAAACTACATACACACAGCTTATTTTAGAACAGATTGATATGACAGAGAGAAGAGAGGAAAAGAAACAGAATGTCCGATTATATACAGTTCAAATACCGTTATTGGTAGTCCATGCGGCAATCGCAAGTCTTTGGCGTAGAGTCCAAAATGGCGGTTGCCATGCGGCCAACAGGCCTTTGTTAGAAATAGTTCCAAGATGGAGGTTTTGGCCCGTGTCCTTGCGGTCTGCCAGGATGTTACTAGCATCAGATTAAAAGGTAAAGGACCCAGAGCTTTCTGGGCTCTCTGTGGTTATAGCCCCCACTCCAGCAAGGAGGGGTTAGGGGGCGTGGATCACACACCTCTTTGGAACAGGAGGTCTCTGCCACTCTCATAGAGACAAGAATTTACCTGAATCATGATAGGTGTGCTCATCTGCAAACCATACAAGTTATGTTAAATCTAATAACATTTTTAGGTTTGTCAGAATTTATCAAGAACGTTGATACCAAACTTGGGGGGTCAGACCCCTGGGGTATTAGAGGGTTATTTTAAAACAATCTTATGCTAGATCTGGCAGTACGATTGGTCCGTAAACCTGTCAGAACCAGCGCCCGGTGGAATCCCACAACCTGTGCAGATTTCAGGGGCAGGGAGATCTGCTATGCCAGGAATTATGAGGGAAATATGGAGAACATATGAATATTGGGATTCCTGAGGTCACAGCAGGTCAGCTGCTTCCAGAGAGAAACTGATAAGATCTGGGCATTTGCTAGTTGTGTGTGGAGGTGAGAATGTTGGAGACACCATTCTGCTAGAAACTTGGGATTTACAATATATGTTAGCCTTATCTGTGATGGATGGGCTGTATAACCCCCAGCAAGACTAGATGACAAATTCCACCCTTCCAGAGAAGCTATGTAATTAGAAGCTACCAATGAGCCAGGGTTTGCTACATTTGACCAGGGAGAGGAACGGTTAACCCCTGGCTTTCCTGATCTTTTTGTAAATTAAGCCTTTCCCTATCTGTCACTTTTTAATAGTGGCGACAGGGAATATTTTATAAGGCTCTAACTACTTTTTTAGGACGAATAAACGTTGATTCGTCACAGTAACGCATGTAAAAGGTAAAACAAGTGAAATGTTTGTCATCTTATCAGGAGCTACAGGCAAAACACCTAAAGGTGGCCATACACTGGCCCGATTTGCCGCCGTTTCGACCGCAGATTCGATCACTGGGATCGAATCTGCTGCCAGTCGTTCACGCTACACGCCGAATTTCGATCCATTCCGTCCGATCCCGTCGATCGCGCCGTGCGGAAAATAACCGTCGATCGCCCGCTGGTAAAGAGCGCATCGCTAGCGGCGTTCGAGTGCCCGACGACCGACGCAATAGAGCCACATACATTACCTGCTCCGCCGGCGCAACTCCCGGGTCTCCGCTCTTCTTCTCAGTCTCCGCTCTGGTCTGGTCTCCGGCATGCTTCCCTTCTTCCTGTCCCGGCAGGAAGTTTAAACAGTAGAGGGCGCTCTACTGTTTAAACTTCCCCCAGACAGGAAGAAGGGAAGCATGCCGGAGACCAGAGCAGACCAGAGCGGAGAAGAAGAACGAAGACCCGGGAGTTGCGCCGGCGGAGCAGGTAATGTATGCGGGATGGGGGGAAGCGGCGGCAGCACCACCACCACCACCACAGATTGTGAACGGTTTCAGGCTGAAATCGGTTCACAATCTGTTTGCAGTAAAGGTAGCCATACGATCCCTCTCTGATCAGATTCGATCAGATAGAGATCTGTCTGTTGGTCGAATCTGATGGCAAATCCACCAGTGTATGGCTACCTTAACAGACTTTTCTGAGGTTACAGAAGTGTGATAAGAAGATAGAAGGGCAAACTGTTCAGCAAAGAAGCAAAATAGTTATACTATTCAGAAATGTGAAGAAAGTTAAATAAGGTGTTTTTTGTTGTTGTTTTCCACCCTAATTTCTGCTGTTGTGAAGCAAACAAATCCACAATATTATTTTTACGTAATAAAAAATTGATTTTGAGCTGATAAAAATGTTAATTTTATACTGAAATACTCCTTTAATCTCCTTAGTGGTAACTAGAGCTAGACTTGGGGTGGAAAACTGCAGCTCAGAGCGGTAACCCCAAACTACACTCGTGGTAGCCGCCAGAAGGTCCATGCAGAGCATTGAGCACAGCAGGTGTTCTCGCTCACCTCCCTGGGGATCCAGATGCTGGCAGCCATTCATCTTCCTGTCCACAGAGGCTCTGCATCCCCCTGGGCTACAGAGCCACCTGGAGGATGGAGGGAGAACTGTAGCACTGGATCCCAGGGTGGTGAGTTATGGCCCTTTTCCACTAGCAGTCGCTAGCGTTCGCGCTGAACGCTAGCGATTGCTGAATCGAAAAAGCTAAAAATTTACCGGCGATTTCCCGACGTTTGCGGCCGCGATTTTGCTATGCTATGTACTGCATAGCAAAATCGCGGCAAAAGTCGCTCCGCATCGCGATCAAGTAAAAAACGAATCGCAGTAGTGGAAATTACCTACCCGATTCCTATGTTAAAAAGCAAACCGTAGCGATTTTAAAATCACTAGCGGTTTGCGGTTTTGCGATTAAGCAGTCGCAAACGCCCTAGTGGAAAAGGGCCCTAAGTGCTGGGGCTGCTCCAGGCTTTTTTTATTCTTGCTTTTAGGGTCTAAAAGCACATGAAAAAATTGTACCGCTTTTACACCCTAAAATCAGGAAGTAATTGTACCGCCAGGGAGGTTAAATGCCAAATTAAATACAGCATGAGGTAAAAATCTTTTTGAATGTAACTATTTGATACTTGCCCAAACTATTACCACAAGTGTGAAAATCTTAGTAGCACGGAGTCACGCGGATGGTTTCAGCTTACTACGCAGGCGCAATGCTGCCATGCATGAAGAAGAGCGCGATTGGGATTCTGAAATCCAACAAGCTTATGTTTGATTTCTTTCTCAGGTCCGTTTGTGGCAACAGTGGGGGCCTGCACTATGCAGAGGCTTCCTCTACCAAAAATATTTATTTTTCTAGGTTTCTCCTCGGGTACACGATAAATGTTTGACCTGCACTGATGATTGTTGAGATGTATTGTAGCATGGCTGAGATATGTTGCAATGTTTCTTTTTGCTTGTCTCCTAACTGTGGTGCCATTCCTAGATGTCGGCCATATTGGAAGCCTATAAGAACATCGTGTCGGCGGAGGCCAGGGTGGATGTTCCTCAGCAGCTTGTCGCTGTCGGAAAGGCGTGGCATCCAGAGATGCAAGTGTTGTTAAATTATGCAGCCAGCCCTCAGGTCATCATCACCAGTATAGACCAGGCGTCTCTGTTTGCCAATGTCCAACAGGTATTGTGAATTGTGCAAGAAACTGTGAAACCTGTAGTGAGCTGAAGATGTTATGTACAGATAAGCCAGGCGTTCCTGTACAACAGAACATACCTCTTCTCCAAAGTTAATGCTTTTCTCCTGTCCGAAGGTTCGATACAATAGACTGATCGAATTTTACGGCAGTTTATTTAAAAAAAAAAATGTGGTTGTCTTGAAAATCCAAAGCTGCTTTTTTTTTTTTTCCCATTTGAGTGAGAAATCCCACTGGATTTCTTGTTTTTTTTATTATTTATTTATTTATTTTTTTTTTTTTTGTTTCTCTCGACTATAAAGGTGGCCACACTCCATATAATTTTTTACATTTCTTTTCAATTCAAGATTTACAATCTGTTTTTTCTGATTGATTGTAACATTTGAGCAATCTGACCAATGTACCACACACATGTTCAATTTTTCCCCGATTATGAAAAAAAATTAGAAAACTCTGAAAAAATGTCTTGCTTCTCAACATTACAAAATTGTCAAACTACCACACACCATACAATCTTGCAAAAAAAAAAATTAAAAAAAATCATCAGACATTTCTGCCACTCCCGATGGCAAGAGCCTTGCCAGAGGTTTTGAAAAAAAAAACACCATCTCCCTCTCCATAGGGGAGGGAAAAGCGATCACCTGCCTGGATGAATTACCTCTGATCAGGTAAGGAATCCTTAGAACCCACCCTGCCCCCCCCCCCATTCTGGTCGTGTATTTTTGCAGTCATTTTTTACTATAATACTCTTTAAAGGGAGTCTGAAGTGATTGGAAAAGATCAGATACTCGCCTAAGCAGAGAGAAGACTCTGGGTCCTATAAAGCCTAAAGGTGGCCATGCATGGTAGCATTTTTTCATCTAATCTTACCATTTCTATGTAGTATAAGGATAAATTAAGTGAATATACTGAAAGTATAATTTAGGCAGTTCCTTTATATTACATAGAAATGGTAAGATTGGATAAAAAAATTGTACCATGTATGGCCACCATTAGTGGTCCTTCTATGGCTCGCTCTATCCTGTGCTGGCTCACCTGTTTAAATATCCTGCTCCTGCGCATACACAAAAATACGTGCTCGCACATGCGCAGTACGGAGCGGCTCGTCTTTGGGAGCACTCGGACTCCTGAAGACTGTTGAAACCTCTCACAGCGGCAGATCAGTCTCCGACCCATGTCCCTGCTGGAACGCAGGGACCATTGGAGCAACGGTACGGCTCTATAGGACCCCCCCATATGCATAGCGCCGCCCCTGCTCAGTGACGCACTCCCTGTTGGGCAGCGTGCAGTAACGGTCATATGCATAGCACCACCCCTGCTCAGTGATGCACTTCCTGCTGGGTGCCGTGCAGTGACGGTCATATGCATAGCGCCACCCCTGCTCAGTGACACACTCCCTGCTGGGCAGCGTGCAGTGACGGTCATATGCATAGCGCCGCCCCTGCTCAGTGACTCACTCCCTGCTGGGCAGCGTACAGTGACTGGGTCTTGTGCACAGCGCCGCCCCTGCTCAGTGACACACTCCCTGCTGGGCAGCGTGCAGTGATGGTCATATACATAGCGCCGCCCCTGCTCAGTGACACACTCCCTGCTGGGCAGCTTGCAGTGACGGTCATATGCATAGCGCTGCCCCTTTCCCAGTGACGCACTTCCTGCTGGGCAGTGTGCAGTGACGGTCATATGCATAGCGCCGCCCCTTTCCCAGTGACACACTCCCTGCTGGGCAGCGTGCAGTGACGGTCATATGCATAGCGCCACCCCTGCTCAGTGACACATTCCCTGCTGGGCAGCGTGCAGTGACGGTCATGCATAGCGCCGCCCCTGCTCAGTGACTCACTCCCTGCTGGGCAGCGTGCAGTGACGGTCCTATGCATAGCGCCGCCCCTGCTCAGTGACGCACTCCCTGCTGGGCAGCGTACAGTGACTGGGTCTTATGCACAGCGCCGCCCCTGCTCAGTGACACACTCCCTGCTGGGCAGCTTGCAGTGACAATCATATGCATAGCGCCGCCCCTGCTCAGTGACGCACTCCCTGCTGGCTAGCGTGCAGTGATGGTCATATGCATAGCGCCGCCCCTGCTCAGTGATGCACTCCCTGCTGGGCAGTGTGCAGTGACTGTCATATGCATAGCACCACCCCTGCTCAGTGACGCACTCCCTGCTGGGCAGCTTGCAGTGACAATCATATGCATAGAGCTGCCCCTGCTCAGTGACGCACTCCCTGCTGGGCAGCGTGCAGTGATGGTCATATGCATAGCGCTGCCCCTGCTCAGTGATGCACTCCCTGCTGGGCAGTGTGCAGTGACTGTCATATGCATAGCGCCGCCCCTTTCCCAGTGACACACTCCCTGCTGGGCAGCGTGTAGTGACGGTCATATGCATAGCACCACCCCTGCTCAGTGATGCACTCCCTGCTGGGCAGCATGCAGTGACTGGGTCATATACATAGCTCCGCCCTCCGCTCAGTGACAAACTCCCTACTGGGCAGGAAGTACGTCACTGGTATTCCCATTGGTCCTTGCATGCCCGCCGCAATGCATTGCGGTTTACTCGAGTTGCCCGCAGACTTCCATTACCCCAAGCACTGTGCATTAAAGGACTACTATAGCAAAAAATCTAAGCAGTTAAAATCTGACAGAACTGACAGGTTTTGGACTAGTCCATCTCCTCATGGGTGATTCTCTGGTTTTTCTAAAGCATTTCCTGAACGGAAGTTGCCAGGTCTATCTGCCGAAATAGTAAGATACCAGCCAGCCTCCCTACTCACTTGTACACTATTTTTTCAGTTAGACTTTCCAACTGCTGTTCAGGAAATACTTTTTGAAAATAAAGGAAACCCTGAGAATCCACCGTGAGGAATTAGAATTTGACAGAAGCGACAAGTTTTGGACTAGTCCAACTGTTTACTTTTTCGCTGCAGTGGTCCTAAGCACGGTGCTTGTGGTAATGCGATGCTGCCTTTGCGTCAGATCAGATACTTCCGGCGCACCGCATAGACTTTCGTTGCTTTTGTGGCCTGTTGCGGTAAAATAGGGTAACTCAATGTAGGCATTACCTGCAAATGTAGGGCCCTATAATAAAGATATACTGTATTTACTTGACTAGAAGACAAAAGTGGGGGGAAAAAGTCATTGGCCTCGATTCATAAAGCATTACCTCATGCGGTAATGCTGAAAACAGCAGACTTTACCGACCACTTAGCAAAATGTCAATTCATAAAGTCTGTTACCGCATGAAAAGCTGACATTACCGACCAGGGAGATAAATTACCGACTTGGCTGCAGTTACCGACAACACATGTCAGTAAATTGTCAGCAAATGTCAATTCATAAAGCCTTCAACAAGCTGTAAGCCTGGCGGTAGTTACCGACACCTCTAGTGAGGCGATAACAAGTTACCGACAGCTCTGACAGCTCTGATGAATGCAAAAGTGCAGAGAGCCGAAGTCTGTTTGAGTCATCAGTGGAGAGAGCCAGAGAGCCCTCTGTGTGAATCATTTCTGCACGCAGGGAAAGACTGTGCGACTCATCTGTCTAAGTCATCAGTGGGAGAGCCAGAGAGAGCCGTCTGTGTGATTCATTTCTGCAGGGCAAAGAGAGGATCGAGACACTGCTCTACTCTACCGCTCAATGGGCTGCGGTAATTTACCGACCTCCAAGGGCAGCTGGGGAAATCTTTATGAATTAGCACACAGACCGGGAAAATACCGCACTCGGTATTTTCCCGGTCTGTGTGCTAATTCATAAAGATTTTTTTATCGCACTGCTGTTTATGAATCGAGGCCATTGTGTCTTATAGTCCAAATGCAGGGAGTGCCTGACTAGTGAATGCCTGCCAATACCAACCTCCAACCCACCGCAATGTCAGGGACTCCCTGTACTGTGCCCATACAGAGGAGAACACGGGGACACAAGGGGGGGCATAGAGGAGAACATAGGACGACGCATGGAGGACACAGCAGCACACAAGGGGGCATAGAGGAGGACACTAGGGGGACACAAAGGGGCTTAGAGGACGCAGGAGGACACACGGACGCAGGACACACAGGGACGCAGGGGACACACGGGGGGGGGGGGGGGGGCAGAGTAGGACACGGAGTCACAAGAGGTACAAGGAGGCACAAGCTGCCCCTTCACCATGGATACATCAGGTTTAGTATATATATATATTTTTTCCCCTGTTTTTTGTCTTCTAAACCTAGGTGCGTCTTATAGTCTGAAGAATACGATATATCTGACACAAGTTCTGTTATACAGGACATGTGCTGTCTCAAATTCTAATCAGCACTCTCCACAAGGTTTGGGACCTAGAAAACACCAACTTTTCATTCCTCTTCAGTTTGCAGTACAGCCATTTTCACAAATGTACCTGAAGGTTTTCAACAAAACTTTAAAGATTAAAAAAAATCTTGGCTGGATATGTAACATAATTTTAAGCGGAATGTGGTTTGTCTGTTTTCCCACGTAGGTTTTATACATGGGGTTGGAATGTGATAAGATGTCTATGCTGCTCCAGTGTGTGGATTACAAGCCGCTCAACGCTCAGAAGATCCTCATCTTCACAGAGTCTGACGAGGAAGCTGAACAGGTGTACAGAGTAAGTACTAATGTCAGTGTCAGAGCTACTCTTTATGTTACAATTGTGTCTAATGCTGGATACACACCATGCGTTTCCGCGTTTGATGCTGCCGTCGATACGCGTCGATTCGATTATTTCCGACATGTCCGATTCAAGCTTCGATGGATCGTTAGGTCGATTTGCCATACTTTACATGGCATTTGACCTAAAAATCATCGAAATTCGTTCGGAAATGTTCGGAAATAATCGAATCGACGCGTATCGACGGCCGCGTGCGACGCGGAAACTCATGGTGTGTATCCAGCAATAGACTGATACAGACTTTCTGCAGTCTCCCTTTTGCAGCCATCCCGGTTGGCTTCAAGGGCATAGAGATGATTTGCATATTCATGGGAAACTAGTTGCTTACTTAAAGAGGAACTCCATTAAAAATAATGTAATAAAAAAAAGTGCTTCATTTATACAATAACTATGTATAAATTATTTAGTTAGTGTTTGGCCATTGTAAATTTTTTCTTCTCCCTGATTTACATTCTGACATTTATCATATGGTGCCATTTTTACTGCTGGCTGGTGATGTCAGTGGAAGGAGATGCTGCTTGCTTTTTTTTGGCAGTTGTAAACAACTATAAACAACTATTTCCCACAATGCAATGAAGTTCACAGACAGGAAACTGCCAGGACCATGGTCCTCACAGTTTCCTGTGGGAGGGGTTTCACCACAATATCAGCCATACAGAGCTCCCTGATGACCCGTTTGTGACAAGGAATAGCTTTCTCATGTAAAAGTGGGCATCAGCTACTGATTGGGATGAAGTTCAATTCTTGGTCACGGTTTCTCTTTAAAGTTAGCAAGAGGGCTATGGAGGCTGCCCTACTTATTTCCCTTTAAAGGGAAGGTCCAAGCAAAATAAAAAAATGAGTTTCACTTACCTGGGGCTTCTACCAGCCCCCTGCAGCCATCCTGTGCCCTCGTAGTCACTCACTGCTGCTCCAGTCCCCCGCTGGCTGCTTGCCGACCTCGGAGGTTGGCGGGCCGCATTGTGTACATTTTTACGCATTGAACCAGTAATGCGTAAAAATGTATGTGTTAATGTTCCTGCACTAGCGGGAATGCGTAAAAATGTACGCAATACGCCCCGCTGACCTCCGAGGTCGGCAAGCTGCCAGTGGGGGACTGGAGCAGCAGTTAGTGACTACGAGGGCACAGGATAGCTGCATGGGGCTGGTAGAAGCCCCAGGTAAGTGAAACTCATTTTTTTATTTTGCTTGGACCTTCCCTTTAAATAATACCAGTTGCCTGGCATCCTGCTGATCTATTTGGCTGCAGTAGTGTCTGAATCACACCAGAAACAATCATGCAGCTAATCTCGTCAGATCTTACAATAATGTCAAACACCTGATACACTGCATGCTTGTTCAGGGTGTATGGTGAAAAGTATTAGAGGCAGAGGATCAGTAGGATAGCCAGGCAACTGTTAGGCAACAGGCTTAAAAGGAAATAAATATGGCAGCTGCCATAGCCCTCTTGCTACAGTTGTCCTTTAAAGGTCCAGAAGCACAAATACATTGTTTAAAGAAGGCAAATTATACTGGATTGACACTAAGAGCTGCAGAAGGTATCGGCGATATGAAAAACACAAATTCATTTGGGAAGTTGATATTTACCGTATATACTCGCATATATGCCGAGGCACCCACTTTCCTGCAGAAACAAATAAAAAGTGATTGACTCGTGTATAAGCCCCCTCCCCAGTATAGCCCCCTCTACAGTAACCAGATGTGCCCCAGTACAAGTCAGCCCACCTCCACATAGCCAGATGTGCCACAAGGATGATACAGCTGTGTCAAGGCACCACTAGATGGCATCATAGGTATGAGACACAGCGATTGCCACACAGGAAGAATCCCCGATCATTGCACTGCTGACACACTGCTGGCACGCTCTGCTCCACAAGCCGGGGACACAGGTAGTCTTGAGCAGTGCACTCTGCACACCATGTTGCAGGGGATGGGGAGCACAGACACAGCAGGGAGCCAGCTGGTAAGAGCAGGATCACTAGTGCAAGATCCTTACACTCCTCTGCCAGTAACACAACCTGCTCCACCATCCATTCTGCTCCACTGACTCGCATATAAGCCGAGGGGGTAACTTTTCAGCACATTTTCTGTGCTGAAAAATTAGGCTTATACGCGAGTATAGACAGTAATCAGTACAATGCATTGCAGATTTTTGATTTTAATGTGATTTTACATGCGACTCCAATTTTTGATGCAATTTAAAAAAAAAATGCTGCGACTTTTCTGCGTTTTTCCTTCTTGTGTTTCTAGCATGCACTGAAAATTGGAAATTGGATTTGCAGTGTAAATGAAGCCTGTTGAAGATTTGGTTGTTGTTTCTATACATATTGAAGTTGGATCTATCCAAACTGGCAGGAACTATATTTGATGGGTCCATTTTTCCATGTACAGTAAAGACTGGTATCCTGTACCAATGGGGATTAGCTGATGGTGGTTAAGCGTTTTTCCTGGTTGGTTGAGTTTGTTTAAAAAAAATAAAAAATAAAAATAGGCCTAGCTAATAGAGTGCTACACTCCACTATATATACATTACATGAACTCTGCTTTAAATGTTAACATACAGGAATTGAAGGTATATTTAGCTTGGAGCTGTGAAACCCTGTTTTTAAAGAGAACCAGAGACAAAGCACCCTCATGTATTTTACCATATATATCAATGGTAACATGACCGTAAACACCTACCCTGCTCTCTGTTTCATACTGCACTGCTAAAACTGCCTATTATCAGCTCTGAGAAGAATCCCCAACTGAGCATTCATTCTAGCTTTGCCTAGAATGTTATAGCTGAGTCAGTCTTCTGTGATGTCTTTCCATGCCCAAGTCTACCCCTTTGTGGCCCTGCTTTCCTGCTATGTATCCTCCTAGCAGGAAAGCAGATCCAGGGGGGGGGGAGGGGGCGGGCTTGGGCTTAGGCTTGAAAAGACATCACAGAAGACTGACTCCGCTTTAATCATTTGGGGGCAAAGCTAGACTGAATGTTAGGGATTCTTATCCAGGCTGATAAAAGGCAGACTGGGCAGTGAAGGATGAAACAAAGAGCAAACATGAACATGAAACAAAAAACCGGCACAAATGGGCAAATAAAATACATGGGTTTTAATTACGGTAGCATGTATTAACTTCAAACTATAATGGCCAAAAAATTAGAAATAATAATTTTTTTCCATTTCTTTCTTAATTTTCCTGTTAAAATGGATTTAGGATAAAATAATTCTTAGCAAAATGTACCACCTAAAGAAAGCCTAAATGGTAGCGGAAAAAACAAGATCTAGATCATTTTGGTGTGATCGTGATAAAGTTATTGGCGAATGAATGGGAGGTGAAAGTTGCTCGGATGCATAAGGTGAACACATTAGGCTGAAGTGGTTAACATACTGCGCACGCAAGAGGACTGACGGACTACACATTCAAAACAAGTACAAGTCTTTCAAACAACTTGTACACACGCACCAACTGCATGATATCAGACCAACATAGACCCAACAGTTGGATCAGGCAAACCGCCTGTTATCAGTTGCTCACCAAGTTGTTTGCACGCGTACACACACCTGATTATCATCCAACAGACTAAAGTCAGATGATAACCAGGCCATTGTGTACTTAGCTTTACAAAGAAATGTTTTTTTTTTTTTTTGTTTAACCCCCTTGGCGTTACGATTCTTTCAGACCCTAAAACTTGGAAAAGATCATGCTGCTAGGGAGATCTGCAGCAGTTTTACAATCCCTCACCTCCCTGGCTCCAGCGCTGCAGTTATGCCTCCATCCTCCGGATGGCGCTGCAACTCTAAAGTGAAATTGCCGGCTGTCATCTTGACGACAGCCGACGATCTCACCAGCAGGAAGCAGAGCCCCGGAGGAGAGGAAGGAGAATGGCGGCCGACGTCGTCAGGATCCCCTTGGAGGTAGTAGAATCGCCTGCTGCGCGCTATACTCTGTACAGACCTCCCGGCGGCTACCCCGAGCAGAGGTCGAGACTACCGCTCTTAGCTGCAGTTTTCCGCCCCGACCCTAGCTTGGGATTACCGCCAAGGAGGTTAACGGTTATAATGCTGTGGTGTATCTTTTAGAGCAGATAGAAGTTCTTAGTTCAGGTCCACTTTAAACCTTTTTCTCATTTCAGGTGCTGCAGATTGGCTCAGTGTACAGCTTCCTTCTGAACACCAAACTAGTGCACAACTTAACCTTTGTTTTGGAGCAGTGGAATAAGGCTCTCAGTCCAGGAGCCATATTGACATTGGGTGAGTCAGAAGTAATTTAGTGTGCCTTTGAAATGAAAGGGTTAAAGTGAACCTCCAGACTAAAAATCTACTCAGCAGCACTGAAAAGGCTTGGTGTTTCTTTAACAGTTTCACAGCATCAGAACTTTGTTTTTCTTACCCAAGCCTCAATTTTAGCTGCACAGAAGAAAACTTCCCGGGCATTTTTTCACTGATGCTGTGCAAAGCATGATGGGATTTTTGATGTCCTCGTTCTGCTGTTTTGGTGTAATTTTTTTTCTTTTAATTTTGAACTTGAGATTTAAAGCCTAGCGCGCGCAGCTGGCAGGGGTGATCAGGTTACAGGACAGTTGGAACTGTCTTATGCTCCCTGCCAGCTCCTTTCAACCAAAAAGATGGCTGCCCCCATGACAAAGATGGCTGCCCGCATGAAATCAAACATTTGCCTGTTCTTTTAAAACGGTGTGGGTAACAGATTATATTATATATTTTAATTAACATAACTAATGTAACGTAATGACAGTATGTTTGTTTAGGCTGGAGTTCACCTTTAAGGTGTGTGACTCTCGTTCTGTGCAAGAAAAGGATACCATATTTTTCGGACTTTAAGACACTCCTGACCATAAGACGCACCTAAGTTTAGAGGACAAAAACCAGGGGAAAATATATATACACAAACCTGGTGCATCCCTGGTGAAGGGGCATCTTGTGGATTATGCTCCCTTGTACCTCTTCTGTCCCCCTGTGTCCTCCTCTGCATGGGCACAGTACAGGGTGTCCCTCACATTGCGGCAGGTTGGAGGTTAGTAATGGCAGCCATGCACAAGTCAGGAACTCCCTGGATTTGGACTAGGACACAGTGACTTTTTCCCCCCACTTTTTTTTTGGGGGGGGGGGGGGGGATTGAGTCTTATAGTCTAAAAAATACAGTATATTGCACACAAAATAAATCAAGAGACCATTAGAGATAAAATGAAAAATAATTTAAAAATTCACGGATACTGGAATATTGATCCGAACAACATTTCGGCAATTTACATGTGCATTTAACAATTCTGGACCGGGCTAATTGAATTCTAACCCGTTTGGAACAACGTGGTTTCAATTAGCACGCTACCAGCAATCGTGCCGCTGCAGACCACTTGCTCTGCCATCGCTATGAGAGCAGAACTGTATGAGCCGGTCAGGAGCTGATGTCATTAGCTCCTGGCCGTGTGATCACTGTGAGCCAGTCTCATTGGCTCACATTGATCACAGGGTCAGTAGCCAATTAAATCTGCTCCTGACCGGTTCACAGAGCTCTACCATCATAGGGATGGCAGGGCAAGTGGGCTGCAGAGACTGAGAAGCAGCACGATTGGAGGTAGCAGCAAATTAGTGTTGCGTGACGTTGTTAAGCCCCATTTTTAGTTCCAGTGGTCTCTAGTCCTTAAAGGGCCAGAGACCGCTGGTACCAAAGTGGTTAAAGAAGCAAAAGATTTGTTTTCAGTTATCATAGACCTCATTAGGAACGCTTGTATAATACTATATTTTATTTGGCAACACCACCAGCTTGTATTAAGTCTAGACTGTCTCTTCCTTGAGCCTTTAACTACTTTTGGACTGCAATGATTGAAATCTACGCCCTGTTTTGGTGGCTACCTGGCTGGCAGGGCGTAGGTTTGAATAAACCGACGACGCACGCTTTCGCCGCTCCCTACGATCTTGCCGCTGTTTCCCAGGCGCTTCTCACTCGTTCTGCTGTCTCAGCCCTGTGAGCGGGTCAGTAGCCGCTTTCATTGGCTCCTGGCCCTGTCTATCAACGTAAGCCGCTCCCATAGGCTTACATCGATAGACACGGTCAGGAGCCAATGAAAGCGAATCCTGCTCGGCTCACAGGAACTCTGCCGGCATAGAGAAGGCAGAGTGGGCGGCCCAGGTTCCCGACGTGCGGCGCTGACAGTGATTGTGGCGGGTATGTGCGGTGATTCATCGTTATCCGTCGGTATTCCGCTGCTTCTGGTACCAGCAGTCTCTGGTCCTTAAAGAGAGTCTGAAGCGAGAATAAATCTCGCTTCAGACCTCATAGATAGCAGGGGCATGACTGCCCCTGCTAAACCGCCGCTATCCCGCAGCTTAACGGGGGTCCCTGATCCCCCAAATCTCCTCCGTACAGCCGGGGAGCGCTTCCTGGTTGGGGCAGGGCTAACTGCCGCAGCCCTGCCCCACGCGTGTCTGTCAGCGCGTATCTCCGCCTCTCCCCCGCCCCTCTGTCTTCCTTCACTGAGAGGGGCGGGGGAGAGGCGGCGATGCGCCGCTGATAGACGCGACTGGAGGCAGGGCTGCAGCCGTTAGCCCTGCCGCCAGGAGCGACCAAGTCTGCGACCAAGTGTTGCTTTGGGGGTGAAGGGACCCCCGTTTAGCCGCGGGATAGCGGCGGTTTAGCAGGGGCACACATGCCCCTGCTAACTATGAGCTCTGAAGCGAGATTTATTCTCGCTTCAGAGTCTCTTTAAGGAGGCAGAGACCGCTGGTACTTAAGTGGTTGAATAAAGTAGATATGTAAAATAGAAATATAAATACAATTAAAAACCAAAAGGATCTCTTGACGACCACCAAGGCAGAACAGAAACCATTAAAAAGCAATCACATTACAGCGACTATTCCTGTTAAAAGTGCAATTGTACAGTAAAAAAAAAAGGAAATCATTGAAATGGAAATAGAATAGACCAGTGATGACGAACCTTTCAGAGGCAGAGTGCCCAAACTGTGACCCGAAATCGACTTCTTTATCGCCGAGTGCCAACATGGCATTCTATATTGAATACTGGCTGCCCGGCCCCGTGTGATCCCCGGCTGGGTGCAAAGGCAGGGGCACCTCTAGCCATTTTGTCACTCCAGACGAGAAAACCTTTGCCCCGTGTAATTGTAATGTGTCAATGGTTAACCAGAAAATAATCGTAACGCAGCAATGTTTCACAATAAAATAATCGTAATGCGGCAATCTTTCACCAGAAAATAATCGTAATGTGGCAATCTTTCACCAGAAAATAATCGTAATGCGGCAATCTTTCACCAGAAAATAATCGTAATGCGGCAATCTTTCACCAGAAAATAATCGTAATGCTGCAATCTTTCACCAGAAAAGAATCGTAATGCGGCAATCTTTCACCAGAAAAGAATTATAATGTGGCAATCTTTTACCAGAAAATATTCATAACGCAGCAATGTTTTACAATAAAATAATCGTAATGCGCAAATCATTCACCAGAAAATAATCGTAATGTGGCAATCGTTCACCAGAAAATAATCATAACACAGCAATGTTCACCTGCCAGAAGTCTTTTCTCTGGCGGCAGCGGTGCAGCTACCTGATGATCTATGCCTGCAGCCAGCCGAAAGTCCCGCACTGACGTCTGACGAGCAGAGCGGTGAGTGGGTGGGGCGGAACTCCCCGTGCACGGATGCTAGTCCTGCTCCGCCCCCTCTAGACACATGGCTAGTTATCGGCGGCGGGGTCATAAAGATTAGTGGTGGTGGTGGCGGACACAGCACGCGTGCCCACAGAGATGGATCCGCAAGCCGCCTTGGGCACGCCTTAGGTTCGCCATCACTGGAACAGACCATCAGGATCACACAGTGCATCCGGATAATATTCACAGCACACCACTTTTTGCACATTTTATGTTCTGTTACAGCCTTATTCCAAAATGGATTAACCCTCCTGGCGGTTTATTAAAATCCGCCAGGGGGCAGCACAGCCGTTTTTTTTTGTTTTTTTTACGCAAAACACCATATAATGATGTGAAAAAGAATGTACGTAAGTATTCGCGGCCTTTGCTCAATACTTGGTCAGTTGACCTTAGGCAGCAATTACAGCCTCAAGTCTTTTTGACTGATGCCACAAGCTTGACACACCTATCTTTGGCCAGTTTTGCTCATTCCCAGGGCCGGATTTACCATAAGGCACTGTAGGCACGTGCCTACAGGCGCCTGATGATGGAAAGGTGGCTCACTCCCTTCCCCTAATGCCTCCCTCCTTCCTTCCCTATACAGAGTCCTGATGAGAGTGTAAATTAGAGGTTACTCCACCTGCTCTCTGCATTCCACTAATGAGATCTCCCTTCAGTCAGGAGCACCTCTAGCTACATAATACTTGGGGATACCTCTTGCTAACTAATATTAAGGTTACTTGAGGCTATCTAACACTAAGGGGCACCTGTAGCTACCTACGATGGGCAGGGGAAGTAAGGGATTAGTGACAGGTGGGACAGCCAGCATACTTGTGATGTGGTTTGGTGGGAGTTTGTATGTTCATGGAGGGCGGAGTCTAAGGTGCCAGAACATCTGTGCCTATAGGCTCCTCTGAAGTAAATCTGGGCTTGTCCATTCCTCTTTGTAGCACCTCTCAAACTCCAGCAGGTTGGGTGGGAAGTATCCGTTGCACAGCAATTTTAAGATCTCTACAGAGATGCTCAATCAGATTCAAGTCTGGGCTCTGGCTGGGCCACTTGGGGACGTTGAAAGCGGTGTCCTGAAGCCAATCCTTTGAAATCTTGGCTGCTTAGGGTCATTGTCCCACTGAAAGATAAACCATTGCCTCAGTCTGAGTTCAAGAGTGCTCAGGAGCAGGTTTTTATCCGGGATGTTTCTGTACATTGGTGCAGTCATCTTACTGACTAGTCTCCCAGTTCCTGCCACTGAAAAACATCACTGCAGCTGCCGCCACCATGCTTTACTGTAGGGATGATGAGATTGGCCTGGTGATGAGCGATGTTAGTTTCCTCCAAATGTGACGCCTGGCATTCACACATAAGTTAAATCTTTTTCTCTTCAGACTAGAGAATTTTAGACTAGAGAAATTTGGAAAATCATAAAACATTTTTCTGACATGTACAGTATGTCTACAGCATACATGCCAAAATCTGGCCCGCAGAGCAATCAAATTTGGCCCACAAGTTGTTTTCCTACGTTGAAGCCCCAAATCATATGGAGGAAGGAGGAGTTAGGCCCTAGACACCAGGGAACTGTATAGAGGAGAGAGGCCCAGTAAACACCAGGAAACTGTGTATGGGTGGGCCACTAAACACCAGGGAACTGTATGAGGGTGGGTGGGCTACTAGGCACCAACCAGGGAACTGTATGAGAGGAAAGGGAAGGGGAGGTGGGTGGACACTAGGGAACTGTATAGGGGAGGGAGGTGGACACTGGGCATTGAGGTTGGCCCACAACTTGGTCCTAGTGTTCACTTTTAACCACCTTTGTATTTTACACCCCCGGTCTATAGCAAATTTCCCATCAGTGGATGAATGCAGTTCCCTTTTGATTCTGATGTATTCAGTGTCTCACTGGAAGCGAGTGTCAGCTGTCAGCTGGTTTAGAGGATGCTGTAACCATTCTGTTCTGACACCTCTTGTTCTGCTTGCAGTGGTCACCGATGACTATGCTCCCTTCGAAGAGATCACGGATGCCACGTGCATCATTCATTACAGCTTTCCTCAGAACATTCATGTGATGAACAGCCGCCTCTTCTCTTTCTGGGATTACATGCAGAGAAAGATTGACAAGGTAGGAAAAGGACGCCACCTACATTTTGGTCTGTTCCACAACCATTTTTGTCTGTCAAACTGACGTAAAGAATACCAGGGGGGGAATATAGTGTTGTTTTACTTACCCCCAGGGCTTCTTCCAGCCTCTATAGGTTTGTAGAGCGGCTGTTTGGCCCGGTACAGAATCCAAGTTGCACAGTGCTGCACATTCGCTGCTCCTGCGGCAATCATCCTTGATCGTGCTCCTGTAGCTAAGGGTGCTCTGTGCATGCGTACGAGAGCCGGGAGGCGCCGGTTACAGCCATTATGTAGCTTATCCTGCTGCTGCACAAGTCCCGGCGGCGTTGACTACTATTCCCCCTCCAGGTCCCTGTGGATAATGAGGGAATGATGTAATTCAGCTTCCAGCTGTTGCTGGAGGCGAATTACAGTGCTTTAAAAGTAACTTCAGCTCTGTCTTCTGACTGCACCGAAGTTACTCACTGAGCGCCGCTGTAGCTGTAATTCCTATTACGGCCTGTGGTGGCGCCGGCTGCACCCAAATCTCCTGCGCTGTTATTACAGCGCTCACATGCGCACTACGTGGAAACTCTGGCCACGGGAGCCCGATGAGTCTCGTTACCAGGCCTGCACCTGCGCAGTAGTGAGCGGCTTGGCCAACTTGCTTTCTGTACCGGGTTGAACTGCGTATAAAGGAAGAGGACAAAGAGGGACATACAAACCTAAGGGGGCCGGAAGAAGCCTTTAGGTAAGTAAGAGCACACTATATTCATTCACTATATATTGCTGGTAGCCTTTAGGCCAGTTTTACATTTATGGAAAGAGGTGCGATGCATCCCCCCCACCCGCAGAGTGCGCCAGCAGTGTCATATGCATAGTGCTGCCCCCCCCCCACGCCCCTCACACAGTGATGTACTCCATACTGGGCAGAGTGCGCCAACAGGGTCATATGCATAGTGCTGCCCCCCTCCCCCACGCCCCTCACACAGTGATGTACTCCATACTGGGCAGAGTGCGCCAACAGGGTCATATGCATAGTGCTGCCCCCCCCACGCCCCTCACACAGTGATGTACTCCATACTGGGCAGAGTGCGCCAACAGTGTCATATGCATAGTGCTGCCCCCCCACGCCCCTCACACAGTGATGTACTCCATACTGGGCAGAGTGCGCCAGCAGTGTCATATGCATAGTGCTGCCCCCCCCCCACGCCCCTCACACAGTGATGTACTCCATACTGGGCAGAGTGCACCAGCAGTGTCATATGCATAGTGCTGCCCCCCCACGCCCCTCACACAGTGATGTACTCCATACTGGGCAGAGTGCGCCAACAGGGTCATATGCATAGTGCTGCCCCCCCCCCACGCCCCTCACACAGTGATGTACTCCATACTGGGCAGAGTGCGCCAACAGTGTCATATGCATAGTGCTGCCCCCCCACGCCCCTCACACAGTGATGTACTCCATACTGGGCAGAGTGCGCCAGCAGTGTCATATGCATAGTGCTGCCCCCCCCCCACGCCCCTCACACAGTGATGTACTCCATACTGGGCAGAGTGCACCAGCAGTGTCATATGCATAGTGCTGCCCCCCCCCCCCCACGCCCCTCACACAGTGATGTACTCCATACTGGGCAGAGTGCGCCAACAGGGTCATATGCATAGTGCTGCCCCCCCCCCCCCACGCCCCTCACACAGTGATGTACTCCATACTGGGCAGAGTGCACCAGCAGTGTCATATGCATAGTGCTGCCCCCCCCCCCCCACGCCCCTCACACAGTGATGTACTCCATACTGGGCAGAGTGCGCCAACAGGGTCATATGCATAGTGCTGCCCCCCCACGCCCCTCACACAGTGATGTACTCCATACTGGGCAGAGTGCGCCAACAGGGTCATATGCATAGTGCTGCCCCCCCCCCACGCCCCTCACACAGTGATGTACTCCATACTGGGCAGAGTGCGCCAACAGGGTCATATGCATAGTGCTGCCCCCCCACGCCCCTCACACAGTGATGTACTCCATACTGGGCAGAGTGCGCCAACAGGGTCATATGCATAGTGCTGCCCCCCCCACCCACAGAGTGCGCCAACAGTGTCATATGCATAGTGCTGCCCCCCCCCCCACGCCCCTCACACAGTGATGTACTCCATACTGGGCAGAGTGCGCCAACAGGGTCATATGCATAGTGCTGCCCCCCCACGCCCCTCACACAGTGATGTACTCCATACTGGGCAGAGTGCGCCAACAGGGTCATATGCATAGTGCTGCCCCCCCCCCCACGCCCCTCACACAGTGATGTACTCCATACTGGGCAGAGTGCGCCAACAGGGTCATATGCATAGTGCTGCCCCCCCACGCCCCTCACACAGTGATGTACTCCATACTGGGCAGAGTGCGCCAACAGGGTCATATGCATAGTGCTGCCCCCCCCACCCACAGAGTGCGCCAACAGTGTCATATGCATAGTGCTGCCCCCCCCCCCACGCCCCTCACACAGTGATGTACTCCATACTGGGCAGAGTGCGCCAACAGGGTCATATGCATAGTGCTGCCCCCCCACGCCCCTCACACAGTGATGTACTCCATACTGGGCAGAGTGCGCCAACAGGGTCATATGCATAGTGCTGCCCCCCCCCCCACGCCCCTCACACAGTGATGTACTCCATACTGGGCAGAGTGCGCCAACAGGGTCATATGCATAGTGCTGCCCCCCCACGCCCCTCACACAGTGATGTACTCCATACTGGGCAGAGTGCGCCAACAGGGTCATATGCATAGTGCTGCCCCCCCCACCCACAGAGTGCGCCAACAGTGTCATATGCATAGTGCTGCCCCCCCCCCCACGCCCCTCACACAGTGATGTACTCCATACTGGGCAGAGTGCGCCAACAGTGTCATATGCATAGTGCTGCCCCCTCCCCCCACGCCCCTCACACAGTGATGTACTCCATACTGGGCAGAGTGCACCAGCAGTGTCATATGCATAGTGCTGCCCCCCCACGCCCCTCACACAGTGATGTACTCCATACTGGGCAGAGTGCGCCAACAGGGTCATATGCATAGTGCTGCCCCCCCCCCCACGCCCCTCACACAGTGATGTACTCCATACTGGGCAGAGTGCGCCAACAGGGTCATATGCATAGTGCTGCCCCCCCCCACGCCCCTCACACAGTGATGTACTCCATACTGGGCAGAGTGCGCCAACAGGGTCATATGCATAGTGCTGCCCCCCCCCCACGCCCCTCACACAGTGATGTACTCCATACTGGGCAGAGTGCGCCAACAGGGTCATATGCATAGTGCTGCCCCCCCACGCCCCTCACACAGTGATGTACTCCATACTGGGCAGAGTGCGCCAACAGGGTCATATGCATAGTGCTGCCCCCCCCACCCACAGAGTGCGCCAACAGTGTCATATGCATAGTGCTGCCCCCCCCCCCACGCCCCTCACACAGTGATGTACTCCATACTGGGCAGAGTGCGCCAACAGGGTCATATGCATAGTGCTGCCCCCCCACGCCCCTCACACAGTGATGTACTCCATACTGGGCAGAGTGCGCCAACAGGGTCATATGCATAGTGCTGCCCCCCCCCCCACGCCCCTCACACAGTGATGTACTCCATACTGGGCAGAGTGCGCCAACAGGGTCATATGCATAGTGCTGCCCCCCCACGCCCCTCACACAGTGATGTACTCCATACTGGGCAGAGTGCGCCAACAGGGTCATATGCATAGTGCTGCCCCCCCCCACCCACAGAGTGCGCCAACAGTGTCATATGCATAGTGCTGCCCCCCCCCCCACGCCCCTCACACAGTGATGTACTCCATACTGGGCAGAGTGCGCCAACAGGGTCATATGCATAGTGCTGCCCCCCCACGCCCCTCACACAGTGATGTACTCCATACTGGGCAGAGTGCGCCAACAGGGTCATATGCATAGTGCTGCCCCCCCCCCCACGCCCCTCACACAGTGATGTACTCCATACTGGGCAGAGTGCGCCAACAGGGTCATATGCATAGTGCTGCCCCCCCACGCCCCTCACACAGTGATGTACTCCATACTGGGCAGAGTGCGCCAACAGGGTCATATGCATAGTGCTGCCCCCCCCACCCACAGAGTGCGCCAACAGTGTCATATGCATAGTGCTGCCCCCCCCCCCCACGCCCCTCACACAGTGATGTACTCCATACTGGGCAGAGTGCACCAGCAGTGTCATATGCATAGTGCTGCCCCCCCCACGCCCCTCACACA
The DNA here is from genome assembly GCF_040937935.1 of Hyperolius riggenbachi. Taxonomy (NCBI): domain Eukaryota; kingdom Metazoa; phylum Chordata; class Amphibia; order Anura; family Hyperoliidae; genus Hyperolius; species Hyperolius riggenbachi. The sequence continues at coordinate 8,082,535 of NC_090656.1, forward strand.
GTGATGTACTCCATACTGGGCAGAGTGCGCCAACAGGGTCATATGCATAGTGCTGCCCCCCCCCCCCCACGCCCCTCACACAGTGATGTACTCCATACTGGGCAGAGTGCACCAGCAGTGTCATATGCATAGTGCTGCCCCCCCACGCCCCTCACACAGTGATGTACTCCATACTGGGCAGAGTGCGCCAACAGGGTCATATGCATAGTGCTGCCCCCCCCCCCCCCCCCACGCCCCTCACACAGTGATGTACTCCATACTGGGCAGAGTGCGCCAACAGTGTCATATGCATAGTGCTGCCCCCCTCCCCCACGCCCCTCACACAGTGATGTACTCCATACTGGGCAGAGTGCACCAGCAGTGTCATATGCATAGTGCTGCCCCCCCACGCCCCTCACACAGTGATGTACTCCATACTGGGCAGAGTGCGCCAACAGGGTCATATGCATAGTGCTGCCCCCCTCCCCCACGCCCCTCACACAGTGATGTACTCCATACTGGGCAGAGTGCGCCAACAGGGTCATATGCATAGTGCTGCCCCCCCCCCCACGCCCCTCACACAGTGATGTACTCCATACTGGGCAGAGTGCGCCAACAGGGTCATATGCATAGTGCTGCCCCCCCCCCCCACGCCCCTCACACAGTGATGTACTCCATACTGGGCAAAGTGCACCAGCAGTGTCATATGCATAGTGCTGCCCCCCCCCCCCACGCCCCTCACACAGTGATGTACTCCATACTGGGCAGAGTGCGCCAACAGGGTCATATGCATAGTGCTGCCCCCCCCCCCACGCCCCTCACACAGTGATGTACTCCATACTGGGCAGAGTGCGCCAACAGGGTCATATGCATAGTGCTGCCCCCCCCCCCACGCCCCTCACACAGTGATGTACTCCATACTGGGCAGAGTGCGCCAACAGGGTCATATGCATAGTGCTGCCCCCCCCCCCTCCCCCACGCCCCTCACACAGTGATGTACTCCATACTGGGCAGAGTGCACCAGCAGTGTCATATGCATAGTGCTGCTCCCCCCCCCCCCACGCCCCTCACACAGTGATGTACTCCATACTGGGCAGAGTGCGCCAACAGGGTCATATGCATAGTGCTGCCCCCCCCCCCACGCCCCTCACACAGTGATGTACTCCATACTGGGCAGAGTGCGCCAACAGGGTCATATGCATAGTGCTGCCCCCCCCCTACGCCCCTCACACAGTGATGTACTCCATACTGGGCAGAGTGCGCCAACAGGGTCATATGCATAGTGCTGCCCCCCCCCCCCCCCACGCCCCTCACACAGTGATGTACTCCATACTGGGCAGAGTGCGCCAACAGGGTCATATGCATAGTGCTGCCCCCCCCCCCCACGCCCCTCACACAGTGATGTACTCCATACTGGGCAGAGTGCACCAGCAGTGTCATATGCATAGTGCTGCCCCCCACGCCCCTCACACAGTGATGTACTCCATACTGGGCAGAGTGCGCCAACAGGGTCATATGCATAGTGCGCCCCCCCCCCCCCACGCCCCTCACACAGTGATGTACTCCATACTGGGCAGAGTGCGCCAACAGGGTCATATGCATAGTGCTGCCCCCCCCCCACGCCCCTCACACAGTGATGTACTCCATACTGGGCAGAGTGCGCCAACAGGGTCATATGCATAGTGCTGCCCCCCCCCCCACGCCCCTCACACAGTGATGTACTCCATACTGGGCAGAGTGCGCCAACAGGGTCATATGCATAGTGCTGCCCCCCCCACGCCCCTCACACAGTGATGTACTCCATACTGGGCAGAGTGCGCCAACAGAGTCATATGCACATAGTGCTGCCCCCCTCCCCCACGCCCCTCACACAGTGATGTACTCCATACTGGGCAGAGTGCGCCAACAGAGTCATATGCATAGTGCTGCCCCCCCCCCCCCACGCCCCTCACACAGTGATGTACTCCATACTGGGCAGAGTGCGCCAGCAGTGTCATATGCATAGTGCTGCCCCCTCCCCCACGCCCCTCACACAGTGATGTACTCCATACTGGGCAGAGTGCACCAGCAGTGTCATATGCATAGTGCTGCCCCCTCCCCCACGCCCCTCACACAGTGATGTACTCCATACTGGGCAGAGTGCACCAGCAGTGTCATATGCATAGTGCTGCCCCCCCCCCCACGCCCCTCACACAGTGATGTACTCCATACTGGGCAGAGTGCGCCAACAGGGTCATATGCATAGTGCTGCCCCCCCCCACGCCCCTCACACAGTGATGTACTCCATACTGGGCAGAGTGCGCCAACAGGGTCATATGCATAGTGCTGCCCCCCCCCCCCCCCCACGCCCCTCACACAGTGATGTACTCCATACTGGGCAGAGTGCACCAGCAGGGTCATATGCATAGTGCTGCCCCCCCCCCCCACGCCCCTCACACAGTGATGTACTCCATACTGGGCAGAGTGCACCAGCAGGGTCATATGCATAGTGCTGCCCCCTCCCCCCACGCCCCTCACACAGTGATGTACTCCATACTGGGCAGAGTGCGCCAACAGGGTCATATGCATAGTGCTGCCCCCCCCACGCCCCTCACACAGTGATGTACTCCATACTGGGCAGAGTGCGCCAACAGGGTCATATGCATAGTGCTGCCCCCCCCCCCCCCACGCCCCTCACACAGTGATGTACTCCATACTGGGCAGAGTGCGCCAACAGGGTCATATGCATAGTGCTGCCCCCCACGCCCCTCACACAGTGATGTACTCCATACTGGGCAGAGTGCACCAGCAGTGTCATATGCATAGTGCTGCCTCCCCCCCACGCCCCTCACACAGTGATGTACTCCATACTGGGCAGAGTGCGCCAACAGGGTCATATGCATAGTGCTGCCCCCCCACGCCCCTCACACAGTGATGTACTCCATACTGGGCAGAGTGCGCCAACAGGGTCATATGCATAGTGCTGCCCCCCCCCCACGCCCCTCACACAGTGATGTACTCCATACCGGGCAGAGTGCGCCAACAGGGTCATATGCATAGTGCTGCCCCCCCCCCCCCCCCACGCCCCTCACACAGTGATGTACTCCATACTGGGCAGAGTGCACCAGCAGTGTCATATGCATAGTGCTGCCCCCCACGCCCCTCACACAGTGATGTACTCCATACTGGGCAGAGTGCGCCAACAGGGTCATATGCATAGTGCTGCCCCCCCCCCCACGCCCCTCACACAGTGATGTACTCCATACTGGGCAGAGTGCGCCAACAGGGTCATATGCATAGTGCTGCCCCCCCCCCCCCACGCCCCTCACACAGTGATGTACTCCATACTGGGCAGAGTGCACCAGCAGTGTCATATGCATAGTGCTGCCCCCCACGCCCCTCACACAGTGATGTACTCCATACTGGGCAGAGTGCGCCAACAGGGTCATATGCATAGTGCTGCCCCCCCCCCCCACGCCCCTCACATAGTGATGTACTCCATACTGGGCAGAGTGCGCCAACAGGGTCATATGCATAGTGCTGCCCCCCCCCCACACGCCCCTCACACAGTGATGTACTCCATACTGGGCAGAGTGCGCCAACAGGGTCATATGCATAGTGCTGCCCCCCCACGCCCCTCACACAGTGATGTACTCCATACTGGGCAGAGTGCGCCAACAGAGTCATATGCATAGTGCTGCCCCTCTCCCCCACGCCCCTCACACAGTGATGTACTCCATACTGGGCAGAGTGCGCCAACAGAGTCATATGCATAGTGCTGCCCCCCCCCCCCCCCCCACGCCCCTCACACAGTGATGTACTCCATACTGGGCAGAGTGCGCCAGCAGTGTCATATGCATAGTGCTGCCCCCTCCCCCACGCCCCTCACACAGTGATGTACTCCATACTGGGCAGAGTGCACCAGCAGTGTCATATGCATAGTGCTGCCCCCTCCCCCACGCCCCTCACACAGTGATGTACTCCATACTGGGCAGAGTGCACCAGCAGTGTCATATGCATAGTGCTGCCCCCCCCCCCACGCCCCTCACACAGTGATGTACTCCATACTGGGCAGAGTGCGCCAACAGGGTCATATGCATAGTGCTGCCCCCCCCCCACGCCCCTCACACAGTGATGTACTCCATACTGGGCAGAGTGCGCCAACAGGGTCATATGCATAGTGCTGCCCCCCCCCCACGCCCCTCACACAGTGATGTACTCCATACTGGGCAGAGTGCACCAGCAGGGTCATATGCATAGTGCTGCCCCCCCCCCCCCCACGCCCCTCACACAGTGATGTACTCCATACTGGGCAGAGTGCACCAGCAGGGTCATATGCATAGTGCCCCCCCCCCCCCCCCCACGCCCCTCACACAGTGATGTACTCCATACTGGGCAGAGTGCGCCGGCAGTGTCATATGCATAGTGCTGCCCCCCCCCCCCACGCCCCTCACACAGTGATGTACTCCATACTGGGCAGAGTGCGCCAACAGGGTCATATGCATAGTGCTGCCCCCCCCCCCCCCCCACGCCCCTCACACAGTGATGTACTCCATACTGGGCAGAGTGCGCCAACAGGGTCATATGCATAGTGCTGCCCCCCACGCCCCTCACACAGTGATGTACTCCATACTGGGCAGAGTTCACCAGCAGTGTCATATGCATAGTGCTGCCCCCCCCCCCCACGCCCCTCACACAGTGATGTACTCCATACTGGGCAGAGTGCGCCAACAGGGTCATATGCATAGTGCTGCCCCCCCCCCCCCCCACGCCCCTCACACAGTGATGTACTCCATACTGGGCAGAGTGCGCCAACAGGGTCATATGCATAGTGCTGCCCCCCCCCCCCACGCCCCTCACACAGTGATGTACTCCATACTGGGCAGAGTGCACCAGCAGTGTCATATGCATAGTGCTGCCCTCCCCCACGCCCCTCACACAGTGATGTACTCCATACTGGGCAGAGTGCGCCAACAGGGTCATATGCATAGTGCTGCCCCCCCCCCCACGCCCCTCACACAGTGATGTACTCCATACTGGGCAGAGTGCACCAGCAGTGTCATATGCATAGTGCTGCCCCCCACGCCCCTCACACAGTGATGTACTCCATACTGGGCAGAGTGCGCCAACAGGGTCATATGCATAGTGCTGCCCCCCCCCCCCCACGCCCCTCACACAGTGATGTACTCCATACTGGGCAGAGTGCACCAACAGGGTCATATGCATAGTGCTGCCCCCCCCCCCACGCCCCTCACACAGTGATGTACTCCATACTGGGCAGAGTGCACCAGCAGTGTCATATGCATAGTGCTGCCCCCCCCCTCCCCCACGCCCCTCACACAGTGATGTACTCCATACTGGGCAGAGTGCGCCAACAGGGTCATATGCATAGTGCTGCCCCCCCCCCCCCCCACGCCCCTCACACAGTGATGTACTCCATACTGGGCAGAGTGCGCCAACAGGGTCATATGCATAGTGCTGCCCCCCACGCCCCTCACACAGTGATGTACTCCATACTGGGCAGAGTTCACCAGCAGTGTCATATGCATAGTGCTGCCCCCCCCCCCCCCACGCCCCTCACACAGTGATGTACTCCATACTGGGCAGAGTGCGCCAACAGGGTCATATGCATAGTGCTGCCCCCCCCCCCCCCACGCCCCTCACACAGTGATGTACTCCATACTGGGCAGAGTGCGCCAACAGGGTCATATGCATAGTGCTGCCCCCCCCCCCCCACGCCCCTCACACAGTGATGTACTCCATACTGGGCAGAGTGCACCAGCAGTGTCATATGCATAGTGCTGCCCCCCCCCCCCCCACGCCCCTCACACAGTGATGTACTCCATACTGGGCAGAGTGCACCAGCAGTGTCATATGCATAGTGCTGCCCTCCCCCACGCCCCTCACACAGTGATGTACTCCATACTGGGCAGAGTGCGCCAACAGGGTCATATGCATAGTGCTGCCCCCCCCCCCACGCCCCTCACACAGTGATGTACTCCATACTGGGCAGAGTGCACCAGCAGTGTCATATGCATAGTGCTGCCCCCCACGCCCCTCACACAGTGATGTACTCCATACTGGGCAGAGTGCGCCAACAGGGTCATATGCATAGTGCTGCCCCCCCCCCCCCACGCCCCTCACACAGTGATGTACTCCATACTGGGCAGAGTGCACCAGCAGTGTCATATGCATAGTGCTGCCCCCCCCCCCACGCCCCTCACACAGTGATGTACTCCATACTGGGCAGAGTGCACCAGCAGTGTCATATGCATAGTGCTGCCCCCCCCCCTCCCCCACGCCCCTCACACAGTGATGTACTCCATACTGGGCAGAGTGCGCCAACCGGGTCATATGCATAGTGCTGCCCCCCCCCCACGCCCCTCACACAGTGATGTACTCCATACTGGGCAGAGTGCACCAGCAGTGTCATATGCATAGTGCTGCCCCCCACGCCCCTCACACAGTGATGTACTCCATACTGGGCAGAGTGCGCCAACAGTGTCATATGCATAGTGCTGCCCCCCCCCCCCACGCCCCTCACACAGTGATGTACTCCATACTGGGCAGAGTGCGCCAACAGTGTCATATGCATAGTGCTGCCCCCCCCCCCCACGCCCCTCACACAGTGATGTACTCCATACTGGGCAGAGTGCGCCAACAGGGTCATATGCATAGTGCTGCCCCCCACGCCCCTCACACAGTGATGTACTCCATACTGGGCAGAGTGCGCCAGCAGTGTCATATGCATAGTGCTGCACGCCCTATACCAACCTGTCGCCGCTCCCCGCCCAGTGACTTACTCCCTGGGATTCCTGGCTTCCCTGTCACATTTGTGCCGTTCTGCGCATGCACGCCACACCGCCGCTAAACAAACGTAGCATTTCTACGTCACACATTTTGTCACTGCGGAAGTCGCATGGTAACGCGCTGTTGACTTTGGGGCAGGGCGACTGTGACAGTGCACTTTCTTTGCTGTTGCATTACTCTGCATGCAGAAAGGGTAACGCAATGCAAAAAAAAAGTGCCCAAGTGTGAAAGGGGCCTGAAAATGAGGTCTTGAGTAGTACAAAACATTTGGTTTTGTGTCTCTCGCTTGCGGAAACGGCCTCCCTGCTTCCACAGGCAGGTGTACCAGACTCACTGGTCAGCCCCTGTCCTGCTGCTGCCCTGTTATATGTACTCATCTCCCTGCTGCCACCAGCTCTTGCTTCAGTGCCATGTACTTAGAGAACCCAAGGCGGTTTTTACTAAAGATAATAGGACACAGAGGCATGTTCTCTGAACAATGACACGCCTCTATGTCCTATTGCTGCTGCTAGTCCTCCTGGGCTCTGCTGTCCCCCCTGCAAAATAGCACCAGGATAGCGACAAGCTGATTGCTGCTAGCCTGCTGTTTACCTGGCTGTTGTCAATCGGTGTCCTCCTCCGCCTCCCCCCGCATTTCCTCCCCGCCTTCTCCATTGAATGGCTCCTGCCTCTGTCACCTTCCTCCAATCGGAACCTAAGCTGTGACCCATAGGTACTTCCGGGTCATGGATTAGCTTCCGATTGGAGGAAGCTGACAGAGGCAGGGAGCAATTCAAAGGAGGATGTGGAGGAGGACACTGACAACTGCCAGCTAAACAGCGGGCTAGCGACAGATTGCTGCTAGCCTGGCGCTATTTTGCAGGGGGGACTGTCTGAGGCACTAGAACAAGGGTCCCCAAACGTTTTGGGTCGAGGGCCAGGTCAACATACTTCAGACTGCTGGGGGGCGGAGTATACATACAGTAGAAGTTTTTGCGGGCCAGACAGTAATGCATACTAAGGTGACAACCTTCAGTCCAATTGGACAACAGTGTCACCTGATGTGGAATTTGATTGGAAACCAGTGAATTTCTGCTTTCTGGCTTCATTCTATATGCGGACAACCAATATTTAAAGATGTAGCTGACTGCGTCTATAATACATTTTGTGTGTGTGTGTGGGGGGGGGCGGTAAAAAAGCCTCAGGGGGCCACATTCGGCCCGCAGGCCTTAGTTTGAGGACCACTGCACTAGAAGGACACAGAGTCATTGTACAGAGAACATGCCCCTGTGTCCTCTTATCTTTAGTAAAAACCGCCTCAGATCCTCTTTAAAGCACACCTAGAGTGTGAGGCTGGTATATTTATTTCCTTTTAAACTATGCATATTGCCTGGCCGTCCTGCTGATCCTATGCCTTTAACCTCCCTGGCGTTCTGCGGCCGCGTGTGTTTTTTTTTTAACCCGATGTTCTTTTTTTAATCATGTAGTTAGCTTAGCGCCAGCTACATCATTCCCCCCCTCCCTGCGGCCTCCCTCCCACCCTTCCGATCGCCGCCGGCGATCATGCCCATCAGGAAATCCCGTTCTGAACTGGATTGCCTTCAGGGCTTCCCCCTTCGCCATGGCGACGAACAGAATGACGTCGTGACGTCACAGGGAGTCCCGAGCCACCCCTCAGCGCTGCCTGGCACTGATTGGCCAGGCTGCGCACGGGGTCTGGGGGGGTGGGCCATATTACGCGGTGGATCGGCGGCGATCCGAGAAACACGCAGCTAGAAAAGTGCTAGCTTCGTGTTTCAAAAAAATGTATTCAAATTGGCCCAGCAGGGCCTGAGCGCTCCGCTCGTCCAGAATGCTAGCCATAGACACTGAACAAGCATGCAGGTCAGATGTTTTGACTGAAGTCTGACTGGATTTAGTTGCATACTTTCAGGTGTGTGATTTAGACACTACTGCTGCCACACAGACCAGCAGGGTTGCCAGGCAACTGGTATTGTTTGTTTAAAGGGAAATAAATCTGGCAGCCTCCGTATCCCTCTCAAGGTATACTATGGGCTAGTCTAGTTTAGGGGACCCACCAGGAAACTTTGTAGGGAAAGTCCACTAATGTGATTGGGTGGCTCTTTGTAGTAGAAAAAAATCTATCAGTGGCACTACTAGAGCTACAAAGGACAAACCACAATCTAAAGGTAACAAGTCTCTGTACCCAGCGTCCAGCTTTAAATGCCACAGAGCCTGATGGGCACAGTATTTTATTGCAGAGCTGTCCAATTAGAGGCCCACAGGCTGCTCTGTTGACCAGACTAATTTTTTCCCTCAGGCCCACTTTTTGTTTGCGATGGGCTCCGCCCCCGAAACCAGGACATTAATGCTCTGCCCCCTCCAGTCGCTAGATACGCCCCCTGCTCATAAAGTTGGACAGCCCTGTTGTTTTGGACCGTTTAACCACCCTAATGCCAGGTCTTTTCTCCATTACAGGTTCCAGGAAAGGAAGAAGAATATTTAAGGCCAAAGTCTGTTCTGCTGATGACAAACAAGCATGCGCAATACGCAGTGTGCATCAGGAAATTCTTACAGGAGGCCCAGGCCAAAATCCCAACAGAGCTGGTGGCTCTCAACCAGGAGTTCCAGGACATTAGAGAGAAGCTGAAGTCCGACAAGGAACTTTGTCCACGTCTCAAATGTTCAGGCTATTGCATGTAAGTCGGTGCCTGTCTATAGATAGGGGGTGTGGCCTAAACGACCACAGTCACCCCCTCTCTAAAGGTGGCCACACACTAGTCAATATGGCCATAATATATAATACCCTCTCTGATCAGATGATTGGAGAGGGATCTCCTTCACACGCTACACAGATTTTCAATTGATTTTAGCATGAAATCCTTGAAAAACTGTGTGCCCCTTCCCAGTCTCAAATCTATGTGTGCCTGCTGGGTCTTCCTGTCACTACCCCCAGCCCTCCCACCCCCCCCCCCCCCCCCCCAGGCCATGCAGTGTAGCGGACTCTCACCAGTCAGGCGGATGGTCCAGGTCTTTGCTCTCCCTGCCGCCTTCTTCCTGAGCTCCGGGTAACGTGTAATGCCGAGGACAGACACTAGGGACACTCTAGTATTTGGCCTCCGCATTGACACACAGGCGCCTGGGGACACGGAAGTGACGACAGGCAACAGCAGAGAAGATACCCGAACTACGCTGTGGAAAGGTGAGTAGTTTTGTCAGTCATCGAATGCTGTTAGTGACACTCTCTCGATTTGTCGCTTTTACCCTTCCCCCATGGCCCCACTTGTCCTAGTAACTCACCTGCCACAACCTGCTTATTATAGCAAGAGATGAACAGAGACTTAGAGACACTGAAGCAAAAAAAATATGATATAATGAATTGGTTGTGTAGTACGGATAATTACTAGGATATTAGAAGCAAAGAAAATATCTCATATTTTTATTTTCATATATAATTTTTTTTTTTTTATAACATTGCATCATTCTCTAATTAATCTGCAGTTTCCCCACTACTCAGCATTCTAAATGATTTATACAGAGCAGGCTGTGAACTTTTGACCTGTCCTGAACTGTTCTCTGCAGAAGAAAAACCCCTGACAGCTGAGATAATAAACTTCAGATAACAGAGCTCTCTGCTTTGAAAGTTGTGGTTCTGAATGGCTTGTTTTACACAGATAACTAGTGTCTTAACTCTTCCTGTACTGGAAACAATTAGACTTATGTCTCTGCTCCCAATGTTTTATTTCTTAGCTGCACTACACATACAAATCATTAAATCATATATTTTTTTACGCTTCAGTGTCTCTTTTTAAGTGTGTACCGGGTATTCCCCACAGGCAAGCAAACCCAGCTGCGATTAAAGCGGACCCAAACCAAACATTTTTTTTAATTAAAAATATTTAGTTGCACCACTCTGACACATACAAAGATAAATAAACACTCCTTCAAGCCTATGCGCATTTCAGTGCATGCTTTTCACCCTTCTCTTTTCATTACTAGGGTTATACTGGGGGCAGCCATTTGCAATTCCTCCATTGCCAGACACCACCTACTCCACCAGTCTGCCGGATTCTGGCCCGGCAATATGAAAGGAAGGGTGGGGTTCCTCCAATAAATGTAAAATATTTTATATTTGTCATCATGCAGCTGAAAAAAAGGCTGCTATTTATTATTATAATTTAGAAAATAGATTTTATTTCTGAAATCTTGTATTTTTAATTTGGGTCCACTTTAAAAAAACACTGAAATGTGTTCCGATTACAGAGTTACGCTACACTCATAACACTCTTCCCTCTGAGATTGCTCTGATTCCTTTAAATGGAACCCGAAGTGAGAGGTATCTGGAGGCTGACATATTTATTTCCTTTTAAGCAATACCAGTTGCCTGGCAGCCCTGCCGATCCTCTGCCTCTAATACTTTAAAAGGAAGGTTCAGGAAGTGGGTAAAAAAAATCCATATCCACTTACCTGGGGCTTCCTCCAGCCCGTGGCAGGCAGGAGGTGCCCTCGCTGCCGCTCCGCAGGCTCCCGGTGGCCGACCCGACCTGGCCAGGCCGGCTGCCAGGTCGGGCTCTTCTGCGCTCCAACGACGGGCTCTTCTGCGTTCCACGCGGGCGCGCTGACGTCATCGGACGTCCTCCGGGCTGTACTGCGCAGGCTCAGTAGTTCTGAGCCTGCGCAGTACAGCCCGGAGGACATCCGATGACGTCAGCGCGCCCCCGTGAGGCGCAGATTGGAGCACAGAAGAGCCCGACCTGGTAGCCGGGCCAGGTCGGGTCGGCCACCGGAGATGACTGGGAGCCTGCGGAGCGACAGCGAGGGCACCTCCTGCCTGCCACAGGCTGGAGGAAGCCCCAGGTAAGTGGATATGGATTTTTATTTTATCCACTCCCTGAACCTTCCCTTTAACCCAGATGTGAACAAGCATGCAGGTCAGATGTTTCTGGCTGAAGTGTGACTGGATTAGCTGCATACTTGTTTCTGATGTGTGATTCAGACACTACTGATGCCTGGAAGATCAGCTAGGATAGCCAGGGAACTAGTATTGTTTAAAAGGAGCTAAATATGGCCGCCTCCATAGGTCTATCCTCTCAGGTTCCTTTTAATTTCTGGCGGAGTATGTGGACCTCCCCAAACATTCCCAATCTGAGATGGGCTCCTTTTCCACTAGCAAGCAGAATCGCAAATGCATTTGTGCTTGCAAAAGCTGCGTTTTCTACTCAACGCGATTGTGACATGAACCGTCCTGAGCAAAATGCGATCTCACCAATAATCGTGCAGCCTGATGATTGCGATTAGCGAGAAATCAAATCAGGCTAATGGAAAAAGTGCACCGCGATTTACATGTAAATTACAGTGCGCTAGCGATTGGCGAAACACCGGCGATGCGCTTTGTTTAAGCAGATCGCGGCTAGTGGAAAAGGGCCCTAACTTCCAAATTACCAAACCACCTAATAGTTCTATTTTTATTCTCCATTTTTTTCTGTTGCTAGATTATATTTTATTTTTTCTCCTTTTATTGCAGCCAAGATGTGTTTATCTGTCCTTATCGACATTGTATTAATCCCACGGTGGACTTGCTGGGGAAGACCAGTCCTGTTCCAGAAGCAAACAACCAGTACATAACGGTACGTATTATCCACCTGTGTCCAGAGGCTCTGATGTCACCCCAGACACAATCTGCTCTTCACATGGCCACACCTCCTCGCATTCACATAGACAAGATTTCTCACATACCTCACCCCTCCTCTGGAATCTCCTTCCAAAGCTCACCTGTCACACTCCAACCTAATATTTAAGCACTCCCTCAAAGCTCACTTTTTCTAGCAAGTACGGTATACACTCGAACATAAGCCATTCCCCTTCAACCCTCGGGCAAGTTGTACTTTGTGCTCCTTACTAAAGATAACCCAAAAACACACTGTGTTGTATTCACCCCACCTAGTTTCCTCCCTATTCCTTTAGATTGTAAGCTTGCAAGGACAGGGCTCATTTTGTGTCTTGGAGTTTGCTATACATTTTGTTTATCTTGTTACATTAGTCACTGTAATTACTATGTTAGCCAATTCTGTATTTAATATTTACTTAAATTGTATTTATAAAGCGCCAACATATTACGCAGCGCTTATGTACCAGTGTCTATATTTGGTGTGGGCAATTGTCTTCATTATTATGGACCCCATGTTTGTCTCTTACTCTGTACAGCACCACGGAATATGTTTGTGTTTTACAAATCAATAATAATGTCTGACTTGATTACAGATCTGTGTTGTAGAGCTGTGGTTTTTGTTAGGAGCAATGGGCCCAGAGGTTCTGGTAAACAGCGTTAGGCTTGTCACCACTAATAACAAAAACCTTAGCCCTGGTGGGACTGGTTGAAGGTTCTGCAATTTAAAGGAGAGGCCTCAGCCTGGTACAGAAATGGATGCTTTCCTCTCCCTACAGACTGCCACCAAATCCCTCTATTACCTTTTTTATAGATTTGAAATGTAACCTGGCTGTAAACTGTTTACAGAGACACAGGAGCACACAGAGAGCTTCAGCTCATGAAGCTATATTTCTGCTTTTCATCATTCTGAACACATTTTACTCACAGGACTAGAGACAGTGAGGACTGTTTCTGTATGCTGGATGTGCTGGGCACAGTCCTCCATAGTAATGCCCACAGTGAGAACTGTTCTCTGTAAATGTCATATTTTATTTTTGTATCACATAAAACATGAAAAGATGAAAAAAAAGCCTTTGTATTTGTGATTTGCTAGTAATTACTGGAAATATATGTAGCATTTAGAATTTTAGTTAACTTTGATTGTTCTTTAAATATGAATTTGATAAATGTATTGGAGTGATTTAGGCTGTTACAGATGTCATGTACTAATATAAAATAGTAGCAGTAAAGTAAAATATCAGCCATGAGTAAAAGCAAGAAGTTTTGAATCGTGGCGATACCATTTATTGGCAAACTTAAAGGGAACCTGAGATGGCCTGAGTGCAGTTATTTATACTTGCCCGAGGCTTCCTCCAACCCCATGAACTCCGCGGCCTCCCGTGCTGTTTTCTCTAGCCCCTCCGTTCACTAGGTGTACTCACTGGTAATCCAGTTGGTCGTGCTTTTCTGCGCATGCGTGGCTCGGCCGTGCGCTCCCGAGCCTGGGAACGTCCTGCGCAGGGGCAGAACTCTCCTAGGCATGAGGGTGTGCAGTGGCTAGTAAATAGAGAGGGAGGCCACAAACTTCAAGGGGATGGAGGAAGCCCCCAGATAAGTATAAATAAACGCATAGGGTTCCTATCAGATACACACACCAGAGGTGAGAGGAATATGGATGCTGCTATATTTTCTTTTTAAACAATACCAGTTGCCTGGCTTGCTTTCTCATTCTCTGCCTCTAATACTTTTAGCTATAGACCCTGAACAAATATGCTGATCAAGGGTTACTAATAAGATTACTAGCATGCTTGTTTCAGGTGTGATGCAGATAATGCTGATGCATGAAGGATTAGCATCTTTGCCAGGAAACTAGTTTTGTTTAAAAAGAAATAATTATGGCAGACTCCATACCCCACCGTTTTATTTTATATTTAAATCTAGTTTTTCATTTTTTACCATTTCATTGTCTCTGCTCAATGACAAATGCATTGAAGTATTTACTGACAGGAAAGTATTTTATGGCTGTAATTACTTCTCAGTGAGTGTTATGTTATAGTCATGTCACATGTGACCTCGGTTGTCCTTTAAAAGAAAAAGTGAGAACTTTCGGGTAAGCCTTCGGACTCTGAAAATGAAGGTTTATTAGCCGAAAGCCTACCGTATATAAGACGACCCCCCACCTTTTCCAGTTAAAATATAGAGTTTGGGATATACTCGCCGTATAAGACTACCCCTCTTCCAACGCACACCAAATTAAAAAAAAAAAAAACATACTGGTGCTATGTATGAACAGATACTGGTGCTGTACTGTATGTGGTACCCAGTATATAACAGTATACAGGTGATTGACTGGTTGGATTGGTCAACTCTCTCTATTTATCAGAGCGGTATGGAAGAATAGATTGTGCTGTGCCCATAAAACACGCCTCTTTCACCCTTCTGGCCCCGCCCTTGTATCCTATTCACCTCCTTCTCTGCCTCTCAGATCTCACACATGTGCGCCTGCACCGCTTCACTACAGTCCTCAGCAGCGAGATCTGAGAGGCGGTAACAGGATAGGATCTCACACATGTGCGCCTGCACCGCTTCACTACAGTCCTCAGCAGCGAGATCTGAGAGGCGGTAACAGGATAGGATCTCACATATGTGCGCCTGCGCCGCTTCACTACAGTCCTCAGCAGCGAGATCTGAGAGGCGGTAACAGGATAGGATCTCACACATGTGCGCCTGCACCGCTTCACTACAGTCCTCAGCAGCGAGATCTGAGAGGCGGTAACAGGATAGGATCTCACACATGTGCGCCTGCGCCGCTTCACTACAGTCCTCAGCAGCGAGATCTGAGAGGCGGTAACAGGATAGGATCTCTCACATGTGCGCCTGCACCGCTTCACTACAGTCCTCAGCAGTGAGATCTGAGAGGCGGTAACAGGATAGGATCTCACAGATGTGCGCCTGCACCGCCTCACTACAGTCCTCAGCAGCGAGATCTGAGAGGAGGTAACAGGATAGGATCTCGTACATGTGCGCCTGCGCCGCTTCACTACAGTCCTCAGCAGCGAGATCTGAGAGGGGGTAACAGGATAGGATCTCACACATGTGCGCCTGCACCGCTTCACTACAGTCCTCAGCAGGGAGATCTGAGAGGGGGTAACAGGATAGGATCTCACAGATGTGCGCCGCTTCACTACAGTCCTCAGCAGCGAGATCTGAGAGGAGGTAACAGGATAGGATCTCGCACATGTGCGCCTGCACCGCCTCACTACAGTCCTCAGCAGCGAGATCTGAGAGGAGGTAACAGGATAGGATCTCACACATGTGCGCCTGCACTGCTTCACTACAGTCCTCAGCAGCGAGATCTGAGAGGCAGTAACAGGATAGGATCTCACACATGTGCGCCTGCACCGCTTCACTACAGTCCTCAGCAGCGAGATCTGAGAGATGGTAACAGGATAGGATCTCGCACATGTGCGCCTGCACCGCCTCACTACAGTCCTCAGCAGCGAGATCTGAGAGGAGGTAACAGGATAGGATCTCACACATGTGCGCCTGCACTGCTTCACTACAGTCCTCAGCAGCGAGATCTGAGAGGCGGTAACAGGATAGGATCTCACACATGTGCGCCTGCACCGCTTCACTACAGTCCTCAGCAGTGAGATCTGAGAGGCGGTAACAGGATAGGATCTCACAGATGTGCGCCTGCGCCGCTTCACTACAGTCCTCAGCAGCGAGATCTGAGAGATGGTAACAGGATAGGATCTCGCACATGTGCGCCTGCACCGCCTCACTACAGTCCTCAGCAGCGAGATCTGAGAGGCGGTAACAGGATAGGATCTCACACATGTGCGCCTGCGCCGCTTCACTACAGTCCTCAGCAGCGAGATCTGAGAGGCGGTAACAGGATAGGATCCCACACATGTGCGCCTGCGCCGCTTCACTACAGTCCTCAGCAGCGAGATCTGAGAGGCGGTAACAGGATAGGATCTCACACATGTGCGCCTGCACCGCTTCACTACAGTCCTCAGCAGTGAGATCTGAGAGGCGGTAACAGGATAGGATCTCACACATGTGCGCCTGCGCCGCTTCACTACAGTCCTCAGCAGCGAGATCTGAGAGGCGGTAACAGGATAGGATCTCACACATGTGCGCCTGCGCCGCTTCACTACAGTCCTCAGCAGCGAGATCTGAGAGGCGGTAACAGGATAGGATCTCACACATGTGCGCCTGCGCCGCTTCACTACAGTCCTCAGCAGCGAGATCTGAGAGGCGGTAACAGGATAGGATCTCACACATGTGCGCCTGCGCCGCTTCACTACAGTCCTCAGCAGCGAGATCTGAGAGGCGGTAACAGGATAGGATCTCACACATGTGCGCCTGCACCGCTTCACTACAGTCCTCAGCAGTGAGATCTGAGAGGCGGTAACAGGATAGGATCTCACAGATGTGGGCCTGCACCGCCTCACTACAGTCCTCAGCAGCGAGATCTGAGAGGAGGTAACAGGATAGGATCTCACACATGTGCGCCTGCACCGCTTCACTACAGTCCTCAGCAGCGAGATCTGAGAGGCAGTAACAGGATAGGATCTCGTACATGTGCGCCTGCGCCGCTTCACTACAGTCCTCAGCAGCGAGATCTGAGAGGGGGTAACAGGATAGGATCTCACACATGTGCGCCTGCACCGCTTCACTACAGTCCTCAGCAGGGAGATCTGAGAGGGGGTAACAGGATAGGATCTCACAGATGTGCGCCGCTTCACTACAGTCCTCAGCAGCGAGATCCGAGAGGAGGTAACAGGATAGGATCTCGCACATGTGCGCCTGCACCGCCTCGCTACAGTCCTCAGCAGCGAGATCTGAGAGGAGGTAACAGGATAGGATCTCACACATGTGCGCCTGCACTGCTTTACTACAGTCCTCAGCAGCGAGATCTGAGAGGCAGTAACAGGATAGGATCTCACACATGTGCGCCTGCACCGCTTCACTACAGTCCTCAGCAGCGAGATCTGAGAGATGGTAACAGGATAGGATCTCGCACATGTGCGCCTGCACCGCCTCACTACAGTCCTCAGCAGCGAGATCTGAGAGGAGGTAACAGGATAGGATCTCACACATGTGCGCCTGCACTGCTTCACTACAGTCCTCAGCAGCGAGATCTGAGAGGCGGTAACAGGATAGGATCTCACACATGTGCGCCTGCACCGCTTCTCTACAGTCCTCAGCAGTGAGATCTGAGAGGCGGTAACAGGATAGGATCTCACAGATGTGCGCCTGCGCCGCTTCACTACAGTCCTCAGCAGCGAGATCTGAGAGATGGTAACAGGATAGGATCTCGCACATGTGCGCCTGCACCGCCTCACTACAGTCCTCAGCAGCGAGATCTTAGAGGCGGTAACAGGATAGGATCTCACACATGTGCGCCTGCGCCGCTTCACTACAGTCCTCAGCAGCGAGATCTGAGAGGCGGTAACAGGATAGGATCTCACACATGTGCGCCTGCGCCGCTTCACTACAGTCCTCAGCAGCGAGATCTGAGAGGCGGTAACAGGATAGGATCTCACACATGTGCGCCTGCACCGCTTCACTACAGTCCTCAGCAGTGAGATCTGAGAGGCGGTAACAGGATAGGATCTCACACATGTGCGCCTGCGCCGCTTCACTACAGTCCTCAGCAGCGAGATCTGAGAGGCGGTAACAGGATAGGATCTCACACATGTGCGCCTGCGCCGCTTCACTACAGTCCTCAGCAGCGAGATCTGAGAGGCGGTAACAGGACAGGATCTCACACATGTGCGCCTGCGCCGCTTCACTACAGTCCTCAGCAGCGAGATCTGAGAGGCGGTAACAGGATAGGATCTCACACATGTGCGCCTGCACCGCTTCACTACAGTCCTCAGCAGTGAGATCTGAGAGGCGGTAACAGGATAGGATCTCACACATGTGCGCCTGCGCCGCTTCACTACAGTCCTCAGCAGCGAGATCTGAGAGGCGGTAACAGGATAGGATCTCACACATGTGCGCCTGCACCACTTCACTACAGTCCTCAGCAGCGAGATCTGAGAGGCAGTAACAGGGTAGGATCTCACACATGTGCGCCTGCACCGCTTCACTACAGTCCTCAGCAGTGAGATCTGAGAGGCGGTAACAGGATAGGATCTCACACATGTGCGCCTGCACCGCTTCACTACAGTCCTCAGCAGCGAGATCTGAGAGGCGGTAACAGGATAGGATCTCACACATGTGCGCCTGCACCGCTTCACTACAGTCCTCAGCAGCGAGATCTGAGAGGCGGTAACAGGATAGGATCTCGCACATGTGCGCCTGCGCCGCTTCACTACAGTCCTCAGCAGTGAGATCTGAGAGGCGGTAACAGGATAGGATCTCACACATGTGCGCCTGCGCCGCTTCACTACAGTCCTCAGCAGCGAGATCTGAGAGGCGGTAACAGGATAGGATCTCACACATGTGCGCCTGCGCCGCTTCACTACAGTCCTCAGCAGCGAGATCTGAGAGACTGTAACAGGATAGGATCTCACACATGTGCGCCTGCGCCGCTTCACTGCAGTCCTCAGCAGCGAGATCTGAGAGGCGGTAACAGGATAGGATCTCACACATGTGCGCCTGCGCCGCTTCACTACAGTCCTCAGCATCGAGATCTGAGAGGCGGTAACAGGATAGGATCTCACACATGTGCGCCTGCGCCACTTCACTACAGTCCTCAGCAGCGAGATCTGAGAGGCGGTAACAGGATAGGATCTCACACATGTGCGCCTGCGCCGCTTCACTACAGTCCTCAGCAGCGAGATCTGAGAGGCGGTAACAGGATAGGATCTCACACATGTGCGCCTGCGCTGCTTCACTACAGTCCTCAGCAGCGAGATCTGAGAGGCGGTAACAGGATAGGATCTCACACATGTGCGCCTGCACCGCTTCACTACAGTCCTCAGCAGCGAGATCTGAGAGGCGGTAACAGGATAGGATCTCACACACGTGCGCCTGCGCCGCTTCACTACAGTCCTCAGCAGTGAGATCTGAGAGGCGGTAACAGGATAGGATCTCACACACGTGCGCCTGCACCGCTTCACTACAGTCCTCAGCAGCGAGATCTGAGAGGCGGTAACAGGATAGGATCTCACACATGTGCGCCTGCACCACTTCACTACAGTCCTCAGCAGCAAGATCTGAGAGACAGTAACAGGATAGGATCTCACACATGTGCATCTGCGCCGCTTCACTACAGTCCTCAGCAGCAAAATCTGAGAGGCGGTAACAGGATAGGATCTCACATGTGCGCCTGCGCCGCTTCACTACAGTCCTCAGCAGCGAGATCTGAGAGGCGGTAACAGGATAGGATCTCACACATGTGCGCCTGCACCACTTCACTACAGTCCTCAGCAGCGAGATCTGAGAGGGGGTAACAGGATAGGATCTCACAGATGTGCGCCGCTTCACTACAGTCCTCAGCAGCGAGATCTGAGAGGAGGTAACAGGATAGGATCTCGCACATGTGCGCCTGCACCGCCTCACTACAGTCCTCAGCAGCGAGATCTGAGAGGAGGTAACAGGATAGGATCTCACACATGTGCGCCTGCACCGCTTCACTACAGTCCTCAGCAGCGAGATCTGAGAGGTGGTAACAGGATAGGATCTCACACATGTGCGCCTGCACCGCTTCACTACAGTCCTCAGCAGTGAGATCTGAGAGGTGGTAACAGGATAGGATCTCACACATGTGCGCCTGCACCGCTTCACTACAGTCCTCAGCAGCGAGATCTGAGAGACAGTAACAGGATAGGATCTCACACATGTGCGCCTGCACTGCTTCACTACAGTCCTCAGCAGCGAGATCTGAGAGGCGGTAACAGGATAGGATCTCACATGTGCGCCTGCGCCGCTTCACTACAGTCCTCAGCAGTGAGATCTGAGAGGCGGTAACAGGATAGGAACTCACACATGTGCGCCTGCGCCGCTTCACTACAGTCCTCAGCAGGGAGATCTGAGAGGTGGTGACAGGACAGGATCTCACACATGTGCGCCTGCGCCACTTCACTACAGTCCTCAGCAGCGAGATCTGAGAGGCGGTAAAAGGATAGGATCTCACATGTGCGCCTGCACCGCTTCACTACAGTCCTCAGCAGGGAGATCTGAGAGGTGGTAACAGGACAGGATCTCA
Organism: Hyperolius riggenbachi; assembly: GCF_040937935.1. Lineage (NCBI taxonomy): Eukaryota > Metazoa > Chordata > Amphibia > Anura > Hyperoliidae > Hyperolius > Hyperolius riggenbachi. The sequence continues at coordinate 8,103,096 of NC_090656.1, forward strand.
CACATGTGCGCCTGCACCGCCTCACTACAGTCCTCAGCAGCGAGATCTGAGAGGCGGTAACAGGATAGGATCTCACATGTGCGCCTGCACCGCCTCACTACAGTCCTCAGCAGCGAGATCTGTGAGGCGGTAACAGGATAGGATCTCACACATGTGCGCCTGCACCACTTCACTACAGTCCTCAGCAGCGAGATCTGTGAGGCGGTAACAGGATAGGATCTCACACATGTGCGCCTGCGCCGCTTCACTACAGTCCTCAGCAGCGAGATCTGAGAGACGGTAACAGGAAAGGATCTCACACATGTGCGCCTGCACCGCTTCACTACAGTCCTCAGCAGCGAGATCTGAGAGGCGGTAACAGGATAGGATCTCACATGTGCGCCTGCACTGCTTCACTACAGTCCTCAGCAGCGAGATCTGAGAGGCGGTAACAGGATAGGATCTCACACATGTGCACCTGCACCACTTCACTACAGTCCTCAGCAGCGAGATCTGTGAGACGGTAACAGGATAGGATCTCGCACATGTGCGCCTGCGCCGCATCACTACAGTCCTCAGCAGTGAGATCTGAGAGGCGGTAACAGGATAGGATCTCACATGTGCGCCTGCACCGCTTCACTACAGTCCTCAGCAGCGAGATCTGAGAGGCGGTAACAGGATAGGATCTCACATGTGCGCCTGCACCGCTTCACTACAGTCCTCAGCAGCGAGATCTGAGAGGCGGTAACAGGATAGGATCTCACATGTGCGCCTGCACCGAGTCACTACAGTCCTCAGCAGGGAGATCTGAGAGGAGGTAACAGGATAGGATCTCACACATGTGCGCCTGCACCGCTTCACTACAGTCCTCAGCAGCGAGATCTGAGAGGCGGTAACAGGATAGGATCTCACACATGTGCGCCTGCACCGCTTCACTACAGTCCTCAGCAGCGAGATCTGAGAGGGGGTAACAGGATAGGATCTCACACATGTGCGCCTGCACCGCTTCACTACAGTCCTCAGCAGGGAGATCTGAGAGGGGGTAACAGGATAGGATCTCACACATGTGCGCCTGCGCCGCTTCACTACAGTCCTCAGCAGCGAGATCTGAGAGGAGGTAACAGGATAGGATCTCACACATGTGCGCCTGCGCCGCTTCACTACAGTCCTCAGCAGTGAGATCTGAGAGGCGGTAACAGGATAGGATCTCACATGTGCGCCTGCACTGCTTCACTACAGTCCTCAGCAGCGAGATCTGAGAGGCGGTAACAGGATAGGATCTCACACATGTGCACCTGCACCACTTCACTACAGTCCTCAGCAGCGAGATCTGTGAGACGGTAACAGGATAGGATCTCGCACATGTGCGCCTGCGCCGCATCACTACAGTCCTCAGCAGTGAGATCTGAGAGGCGGTAACAGGATAGGATCTCACATGTGCGCCTGCACCGCTTCACTACAGTCCTCAGCAGCGAGATCTGAGAGGCTGTAACAGGATAGGATCTCACATGTGCGCCTGCACCGCTTCACTACAGTCCTCAGCAGCGAGATCTGAGAGGCGGTAACAGGATAGGATCTCACATGTGCGCCTGCACCGAGTCACTACAGTCCTCAGCAGGGAGATCTGAGAGGAGGTAACAGGATAGGATCTCACACATGTGCGCCTGCACCGCTTCACTACAGTCCTCAGCAGCGAGATCTGAGAGGCGGTAACAGGATAGGATCTCACACATGTGCGCCTGCGCCGCTTCACTACAGTCCTCAGCAGTGAGATCTGAGAGGCGGTAACAGGATAGGATCTCACACATGTGCGCCTGCGCCGCTTCACTACAGTCCTCAGCAGCGAGATCTGAGAGGCGGTAACAGGATAGGATCTCACACGTGCGCCTGCGCCGCTTCACTACAGTCCTCAGCAGCGAGATCTGAGAGGCGGTAACAGGATAGGATCTCACACATGTGCGCCTGCGCCGCTTCACTACAGTCCTCAGCAGCGAGATCTGAGAGGCGGTAACAGGATAGGATCTCACACATGTGCGCCTGCACCGCTTCACTACAGTCCTCAGCAGTGAGATCTGAGAGGCGGTAACAGGATAGGATCTCACACATGTGCGCCTGCGCCGCTTCACTACAGTCCTCAGCAGCGAGATCTGAGAGGCGGTAACAGGATAGGATCTCACACATGTGCGCCTGCACCGCTTCACTACAGTCCTCAGCAGTGAGATCTGAGAGGCGGTAACAGGATAGGATCTCACACATGTGCGCCTGCACCGCTTCACTACAGTCCTCAGCAGCGAGATCTGAGAGGCGGTAACAGGATAGGATCTCACACATGTGCGCCTGCGCCGCTTCACTACAGTCCTCAGCAGTGAGATCTGAGAGGCGGTAACAGGATAGGATCTCACACATGTGCGCCTGCGCCGCTTCACTACAGTCCTCAGCAGCGAGATCTGAGAGATGGTAACAGGATAGGATCTCGCACATGTGCGCCTGCACCGCCTCACTACAGTCCTCAGCAGCGAGATCTGAGATGCGGTAACAGGATAGGATCTCACACATGTGCGCCTGCGCCGCTTCACTACAGTCCTCAGCAGCGAGATCTGAGAGGCGGTAACAGGATAGGATCTCACACATGTGCGCCTGCACCGCTTCACTACAGTCCTCAGCAGTGAGATCTGAGAGGCGGTAACAGGATAGGATCTCACACATGTGCGCCTGCACCGCTTCACTACAGTCCTCAGCAGCGAGATCTGAGAGGCGGTAACAGGATAGGATCTCACACATGTGCGCCTGCGCTGCTTCACTACAGTCCTCAGCAGTGAGATCTGAGAGGCGGTAACAGGATAGGATCTCACACATGTGCGCCTGCGCCGCTTCACTACAGTCCTCAGCAGCGAGATCTGAGAGATGGTAACAGGATAGGATCTCACACATGTGCGCCTGCACCGCTTCACTACAGTCCTCAGCAGTGAGATCTGAGAGGCGGTAACAGGATAGGATCTCACATGTGCGCCTGCACCGCTTCACTACAGTCCTCAGCAGCGAGATCTGAGAGGCGGTAACAGGATAGGATCTCACACGTGCGCCTGCACCACTTCACTACAGTCCTCAGCAGCGAGATCTGTGAGGCGGTAACAGGATAGGATCTCACACGTGCGCCTGCGCCGCTTCACTACAGTCCTCAGCAGCGAGATCTGAGAGACGGTAACAGGATAGGATCTCACACATGTGCGCCTGCCCCGCTTCACTACAGTCCTCAGCAGCGAGATCTGAGAGGCGGTAACAGGATAGGATCTCACACATGTGCGCCTGCACCGCTTCACTACAGTCCTCAGCAGCGAGATCTGAGAGGGGGTAACAGGATAGGATCTCACACATGTGCGCCTGCACCGCTTCACTACAGTCCTCAGCAGGGAGATCTGAGAGGGGGTAACAGGATAGGATCTCACACATGTGCGCCTGCGCCGCTTCACTACAGTCCTCAGCAGTGAGATCTGAGAGGCGGTAACAGGATAGGATCTCACATGTGCGCCTGCACCGCTTCACTACAGTCCTCAGCAGCGAGATCTGAGAGGCTGTAACAGGATAGGATCTCACATGTGCGCCTGCACCGCTTCACTACAGTCCTCAGCAGCGAGATCTGAGAGGCGGTAACAGGATAGGATCTCACATGTGCGCCTGCACCGAGTCACTACAGTCCTCAGCAGGGAGATCTGAGAGGAGGTAACAGGATAGGATCTCACACATGTGCGCCTGCACCGCTTCACTACAGTCCTCAGCAGCGAGATCTGAGAGGCGGTAACAGGATAGGATCTCACACATGTGCGCCTGCGCCGCTTCACTACAGTCCTCAGCAGTGAGATCTGAGAGGCGGTAACAGGATAGGATCTCACACATGTGCGCCTGCGCCGCTTCACTACAGTCCTCAGCAGCGAGATCTGAGAGGCGGTAACAGGATAGGATCTCACACGTGCGCCTGCGCCGCTTCACTACAGTCCTCAGCAGCGAGATCTGAGAGGCGGTAACAGGATAGGATCTCACACATGTGCGCCTGCGCCGCTTCACTACAGTCCTCAGCAGCGAGATCTGAGAGGCGGTAACAGGATAGGATCTCACACATGTGCGCCTGCACCGCTTCACTACAGTCCTCAGCAGTGAGATCTGAGAGGCGGTAACAGGATAGGATCTCACACATGTGCGCCTGCGCCGCTTCACTACAGTCCTCAGCAGCGAGATCTGAGAGGCGGTAACAGGATAGGATCTCACACATGTGCGCCTGCACCGCTTCACTACAGTCCTCAGCAGTGAGATCTGAGAGGCGGTAACAGGATAGGATCTCACACATGTGCGCCTGCACCGCTTCACTACAGTCCTCAGCAGCGAGATCTGAGAGGCGGTAACAGGATAGGATCTCACACATGTGCGCCTGCGCCGCTTCACTACAGTCCTCAGCAGTGAGATCTGAGAGGCGGTAACAGGATAGGATCTCACACATGTGCGCCTGCGCCGCTTCACTACAGTCCTCAGCAGCGAGATCTGAGAGATGGTAACAGGATAGGATCTCGCACATGTGCGCCTGCACCGCCTCACTACAGTCCTCAGCAGCGAGATCTGAGATGCGGTAACAGGATAGGATCTCACACATGTGCGCCTGCGCCGCTTCACTACAGTCCTCAGCAGCGAGATCTGAGAGGCGGTAACAGGATAGGATCTCACACATGTGCGCCTGCACCGCTTCACTACAGTCCTCAGCAGTGAGATCTGAGAGGCGGTAACAGGATAGGATCTCACACATGTGCGCCTGCACCGCTTCACTACAGTCCTCAGCAGCGAGATCTGAGAGGCGGTAACAGGATAGGATCTCACACATGTGCGCCTGCGCTGCTTCACTACAGTCCTCAGCAGTGAGATCTGAGAGGCGGTAACAGGATAGGATCTCACACATGTGCGCCTGCGCCGCTTCACTACAGTCCTCAGCAGCGAGATCTGAGAGATGGTAACAGGATAGGATCTCACACATGTGCGCCTGCACCGCTTCACTACAGTCCTCAGCAGTGAGATCTGAGAGGCGGTAACAGGATAGGATCTCACATGTGCGCCTGCACCGCTTCACTACAGTCCTCAGCAGCGAGATCTGAGAGGCGGTAACAGGATAGGATCTCACACGTGCGCCTGCACCACTTCACTACAGTCCTCAGCAGCGAGATCTGTGAGGCGGTAACAGGATAGGATCTCACACGTGCGCCTGCGCCGCTTCACTACAGTCCTCAGCAGCGAGATCTGAGAGACGGTAACAGGATAGGATCTCACACATGTGCGCCTGCCCCGCTTCACTACAGTCCTCAGCAGCGAGATCTGAGAGGCGGTAACAGGATAGGATCTCACACATGTGCGCCTGCACCGCTTCACTACAGTCCTCAGCAGCGAGATCTGAGAGGGGGTAACAGGATAGGATCTCACACATGTGCGCCTGCACCGCTTCACTACAGTCCTCAGCAGGGAGATCTGAGAGGGGGTAACAGGATAGGATCTCACACATGTGCGCCTGCGCCGCTTCACTACAGTCCTCAGCAGCGAGATCTGAGAGGAGGTAACAGGATAGGATCTCACACATGTGCGCCTGCGCCGCTTCACTACAGTCCTCAGCAGTGAGATCTGAGAGGCGGTAACAGGATAGGATCTCACATGTGCGCCTGCACTGCTTCACTACAGTCCTCAGCAGCGAGATCTGAGAGGCGGTAACAGGATAGGATCTCACACATGTGCACCTGCACCACTTCACTACAGTCCTCAGCAGCGAGATCTGTGAGACGGTAACAGGATAGGATCTCGCACATGTGCGCCTGCGCCGCATCACTACAGTCCTCAGCAGTGAGATCTGAGAGGCGGTAACAGGATAGGATCTCACATGTGCGCCTGCACCGCTTCACTACAGTCCTCAGCAGCGAGATCTGAGAGGCGGTAACAGGATAGGATCTCACACATGTGCGCCTGCACCGCTTCACTACAGTCCTCAGCAGTGAGATCTGAGAGGCGGTAACAGGATAGGATCTCACACATGTGCGCCTGCACCGCTTCACTACAGTCCTCAGCAGTGAGATCTGAGAGGCGGTAACAGGATAGGATCTCACATGTGCGCCTGCGCCGCTTCACTACAGTCCTCAGCAGTGAGATCTGAGAGGCGGTAACAGGATAGGATCTCACACATGTGCGCCTGCGCCGCTTCACTACAGTCCTCAGCAGGGAGATCTGAGAGGTGGTAACAGGACAGGATCTCACACATGTGCGCCTGCGCCACTTCACTACAGTCCTCAGCAGCGAGATCTGAGAGGCGGTAACAGGATAGGATCTCACATGTGCGCCTGCACCGCTTCACTACAGTCCTCAGCAGGGAGATGTGAGAGGTGGTAACAGGACAGGATCTCACACATGTGCGCCTGCACCGCCTCACTACAGTCCTCAGCAGCGAGATCTGAGAGGCGGTAACAGGATAGGATCTCACATGTGCGCCTGCACCGCTTCACTACAGTCCTCAGCAGGGAGATGTGAGAGGTGGTAACAGGACAGGATCTCACACATGTGCGCCTGCGCCACTTCACTACAGTCCTCAGCAGCGAGATCTGAGAGGCGGTAACAGGATAGGATCTCACATGTGCGCCTGCACCGCTTCACTACAGTCCTCAGCAGCGAGATCTGAGAGGCGGTAACAGGATAGGATCTCACAGATGTGCGCCTGCACCGCCTCACTACAGTCCTCAGCAGCGAGATCTGTGAGGCGGTAACAGGATAGGATCTCACACATGTGCGCCTGCACCACTTCACTACAGTCCTCAGCAGCGAGATCTGTGAGGCGGTAACAGGATAGGATCTCACACATGTGCGCCTGCGCCGCTTCACTACAGTCCTCAGCAGCGAGATCTGAGAGACGGTAACAGGATAGGATCTCACACATGTGCGCCTGCACCGCTTCACTACAGTCCTCAGCAGCGAGATCTGAGAGGCGGTAACAGGATAGGATCTCACACATGTGCGCCTGCACCGCTTCACTACAGTCCTCAGCAGCGAGATCTGAGAGGGGGTAACAGGATAGGATCTCACACATGTGCGCCTGCACCGCTTCACTACAGTCCTCAGCAGGGAGATCTGAGAGGGGGTAACAGGATAGGATCTCACACATGTGCGCCTGCGCCGCTTCACTACAGTCCTCAGCAGGGAGATCTGAGAGGCGGTAACAGGATAGGATCTCACATGTGCGCCTGCACTGCTTCACTACAGTCCTCAGCAGCGAGATCTGAGAGGCGGTAACAGGATAGGATCTCACACATGTGCACCTGCACCACTTCACTACAGTCCTCAGCAGCGAGATCTGTGAGACGGTAACAGGATAGGATCTCGCACATGTGCGCCTGCGCCGCATCACTACAGTCCTCAGCAGTGAGATCTGAGAGGCGGTAACAGGATAGGATCTCACATGTGCGCCTGCACCGCTTCACTACAGTCCTCAGCAGCGAGATCTGAGAGGCGGTAACAGGATAGGATCTCACACATGTGCGCCTGCACCGCTTCACTACAGTCCTCAGCAGTGAGATCTGAGAGGCGGTAACAGGATAGGATCTCACACATGTGCGCCTGCACCGCTTCACTACAGTCCTCAGCAGTGAGATCTGAGAGGCGGTAACAGGATAGGATCTCACATGTGCGCCTGCACCGCTTCACTACAGTCCTCAGCAGCGAGATCTGAGAGACGGTAACAGGATAGGATCTCACACATGTGCGCCTGCGCCGCTTCACTACAGTCCCCAGCAGCGAGATCTGAGAGGCGGTAACAGGATAGGATCTCACACATGTGCGCCTGCGCCGCTTCACTACAGTCCTCAGCAGCGAGATCTGTGAGACGGTAACAGGATAGGATCTCGCACATGTGCGCCTGCGCCGCATCACTACAGTCCTCAGCAGTGAGATCTGAGAGGCGGTAACAGGATAGGATCTCACATGTGCGCCTGCACCGCTTCACTACAGTCCTCAGCAGCGAGATCTGAGAGGCGGTAACAGGATAGGATCTCACATGTGCGCCTGCACCGCTTCACTACAGTCCTCAGCAGCGAGATCTGAGAGGCGGTAACAGGATAGGATCTCACATGTGCGCCTGCACCGCTTCACTACAGTCCTCAGCAGTGAGATCTGAGAGGCGGTAACAGGATAGGATCTCACATGTGCGCCTGCACCGCTTCACTACAGTCCTCAGCAGCGAGATCTGAGAGGCGGTAACAGGATAGGATCTCACACATGTGCGCCTGCACCGCTTCACTACAGTCCTCAGCAGGGAGATCTGAGAGGCGGTAACAGGATAGGATCTCACATGTGCGCCTGCACCGCTTCACTACAGTCCTCAGCAGCGAGATCTGAGGGGCGGTAACAGGATAGGATCTCACATGTGCGCCTGCACCGCTTCACTACAGTCCTCAGCAGCGAGATCTGAGAGGCGGTAACAGGATAGGATCTCACATGTGCGCCTGCACCGCTTCACTACAGTCCTCAGCAGCGAGATCTGAGAGGCGGTAACAGGATAGGATCTCACATGTGCGCCTGCACCGAGTCACTACAGTCCTCAGCAGCGAGATCTGAGAGGCGGTAACAGGATAGGATCTCACATGTGCGCCTGCACCGCTTCACTACAGTCCTCAGCAGCGAGATCTGAGAGGCGGTAACAGGATAGGATCTCACATGTGCGCCTGCACCGCTTCACTACAGTCCTCAGCAGGGAGATCTGAGAGGTGGTAACAGGACAGGATCTCACACATGTGCGCCTGCACCGCCTCACTACAGTCCTCAGCAGCGAGATCTGAGAGGCGGTAACAGGATAGGATCTCACACATGTGCGCCTGCACCACTTCTCTACAGTCCTCAGCAGCGAGATCTGTGAGGCGGTAACAGGATAGGATCTCACACATGTGCGCCTGCGCCGCTTCACTACAGTCCTCAGCAGCGAGATCTGAGAGACGGTAACAGGATAGGATCTCACACATGTGCGCCTGCACCGCTTCACTACAGTCCTCAGCAGCGAGATCTGAGAGGCGGTAACAGGATAGGATCTCACACATGTGCGCCTGCACCGCTTCACTACAGTCCTCAGCAGCGAGATCTGAGAGGGGGTAACAGGATAGGATCTCACACATGTGCGCCTGCACCGCTTCACTACAGTCCTCAGCAGGGAGATCTGAGAGGGGGTAACAGGATAGGATCTCACACATGTGCGCCTGCGCCGCTTCACTACAGTCCTCAGCAGCGAGATCTGACAGGAGGTAACAGGATAGGATCTCACACATGTGCGCCTGCGCCGCTTCACTACAGTCCTCAGCAGTGAGATCTGAGAGGCGGTAACAGGATAGGATCTCACATGTGCGCCTGCACTGCTTCACTACAGTCCTCAGCAGCGAGATCTGAGAGGCGGTAACAGGATAGGATCTCACACATGTGCACCTGCACCACTTCACTACAGTCCTCAGCAGCGAGATCTGTGAGACGGTAACAGGATAGGATCTCGCACATGTGCGCCTGCGCCGCATCACTACAGTCCTCAGCAGTGAGATCTGAGAGGCGGTAACAGGATAGGATCTCACATGTGCGCCTGCACCGCTTCACTACAGTCCTCAGCAGCGAGATCTGAGAGGCGGTAACAGGATAGGATCTCACACATGTGCGCCTGCACCGCTTCACTACAGTCCTCAGCAGTGAGATCTGAGAGGCGGTAACAGGATAGGATCTCACACATGTGCGCCTGCACCGCTTCACTACAGTCCTCAGCAGTGAGATCTGAGAGGGGGTAACAGGATAGGATCTCACATGTGCGCCTGCGCCGCTTCACTACAGTCCTCAGCAGTGAGATCTGAGAGGCGGTAACAGGATAGGATCTCACACATGTGCGCCTGCGCCGCTTCACTACAGTCCTCAGCAGGGAGATCTGAGAGGTGGTAACAGGACAGGATCTCACACATGTGCGCCTGCACCGCCTCACTACAGTCCTCAGCAGCGAGATCTGAGAGGCGGTAACAGGATAGGATCTCACATGTGCGCCTGCACCGCTTCACTACAGTCCTCAGCAGCGAGATCTGAGAGGCGGTAACAGGATAGGATCTCACAGATGTGCGCCTGCACCGCCTCACTACAGTCCTCAGCAGCGAGATCTGTGAGGCGGTAACAGGATAGGATCTCACACATGTGCGCCTGCACCACTTCACTACAGTCCTCAGCAGCGAGATCTGTGAGGCGGTAACAGGATAGGATCTCACACGTGCGCCTGCGCCGCTTCACTACAGTCCTCAGCAGCGAGATCTGAGAGACGGTAACAGGATAGGATCTCACACATGTGCGCCTGCACCGCTTCACTACAGTCCTCAGCAGCGAGATCTGAGAGGCGGTAACAGGATAGGATCTCACACATGTGCGCCTGCACCGCTTCACTACAGTCCTCAGCAGCGAGATCTGAGAGGGGGTAACAGGATAGGATCTCACACATGTGCGCCTGCACCGCTTCACTACAGTCCTCAGCAGGGAGATCTGAGAGGGGGTAACAGGATAGGATCTCACACATGTGCGCCTGCGCCGCTTCACTACAGTCCTCAGCAGGGAGATCTGAGAGGAGGTAACAGGATAGGATCTCACACATGTGCGCCTGCGCCGCTTCACTACAGTCCTCAGCAGGGAGATCTGAGAGGCGGTAACAGGATAGGATCTCACATGTGCGCCTGCACTGCTTCACTACAGTCCTCAGCAGCGAGATCTGAGAGGCGGTAACAGGATAGGATCTCACACATGTGCACCTGCACCACTTCACTACAGTCCTCAGCAGCGAGATCTGTGAGACGGTAACAGGATAGGATCTCGCACATGTGCGCCTGCGCCGCATCACTACAGTCCTCAGCAGTGAGATCTGAGAGGCGGTAACAGGATAGGATCTCACATGTGCGCCTGCACCGCTTCACTACAGTCCTCAGCAGCGAGATCTGAGAGGCGGTAACAGGATAGGATCTCACACGTGCGCCTGCACCGCTTCACTACAGTCCTCAGCAGTGAGATCTGAGAGGCGGTAACAGGATAGGATCTCACACATGTGCGCCTGCACCACTTCACTACAGTCCTCAGCAGCGAGATCTGAGAGGCGGTAACAGGATAGGATCTCACATGTGCGCCTGCACCGCTTCACTACAGTCCTCAGCAGCGAGATCTGAGAGGCGGTAACAGGATAGGATCTCACAGATGTGCGCCTGCACCGCCTCACTACAGTCCTCAGCAGCGAGATCTGTGAGGCGGTAACAGGATAGGATCTCACACATGTGCGCCTGCACCACTTCACTACAGTCCTCAGCAGCGAGATCTGTGAGGCGGTAACAGGATAGGATCTCACACATGTGCGCCTGCGCCGCTTCACTACAGTCCTCAGCAGCGAGATCTGAGAGACGGTAACAGGATAGGATCTCACACATGTGCGCCTGCACCGCTTCACTACAGTCCTCAGCAGCGAGATCTGAGAGGCGGTAACAGGATAGGATCTCACACATGTGCGCCTGCACCGCTTCACTACAGTCCTCAGCAGCGAGATCTGAGAGGGGGTAACAGGATAGGATCTCACACATGTGCGCCTGCACCGCTTCACTACAGTCCTCAGCAGGGAGATCTGAGAGGGGGTAACAGGATAGGATCTCACACATGTGCGCCTGCGCCGCTTCACTACAGTCCTCAGCAGGGAGATCTGAGAGGCGGTAACAGGATAGGATCTCACATGTGCGCCTGCACTGCTTCACTACAGTCCTCAGCAGCGAGATCTGAGAGGCGGTAACAGGATAGGATCTCACACATGTGCACCTGCACCACTTCACTACAGTCCTCAGCAGCGAGATCTGTGAGACGGTAACAGGATAGGATCTCGCACATGTGCGCCTGCGCCGCATCACTACAGTCCTCAGCAGTGAGATCTGAGAGGCGGTAACAGGATAGGATCTCACATGTGCGCCTGCACCGCTTCACTACAGTCCTCAGCAGCGAGATCTGAGAGGCGGTAACAGGATAGGATCTCACACATGTGCGCCTGCACCGCTTCACTACAGTCCTCAGCAGTGAGATCTGAGAGGCGGTAACAGGATAGGATCTCACACATGTGCGCCTGCACCGCTTCACTACAGTCCTCAGCAGTGAGATCTGAGAGGCGGTAACAGGATAGGATCTCACATGTGCGCCTGCACCGCTTCACTACAGTCCTCAGCAGCGAGATCTGAGAGACGGTAACAGGATAGGATCTCACACATGTGCGCCTGCGCCGCTTCACTACAGTCCCCAGCAGCGAGATCTGAGAGGCGGTAACAGGATAGGATCTCACACATGTGCGCCTGCGCCGCTTCACTACAGTCCTCAGCAGCGAGATCTGTGAGACGGTAACAGGATAGGATCTCGCACATGTGCGCCTGCGCCGCATCACTACAGTCCTCAGCAGTGAGATCTGAGAGGCGGTAACAGGATAGGATCTCACATGTGCGCCTGCACCGCTTCACTACAGTCCTCAGCAGCGAGATCTGAGAGGCGGTAACAGGATAGGATCTCACATGTGCGCCTGCACCGCTTCACTACAGTCCTCAGCAGCGAGATCTGAGAGGCGGTAACAGGATAGGATCTCACATGTGCGCCTGCACCGCTTCACTACAGTCCTCAGCAGTGAGATCTGAGAGGCGGTAACAGGATAGGATCTCACATGTGCGCCTGCACCGCTTCACTACAGTCCTCAGCAGCGAGATCTGAGAGGCGGTAACAGGATAGGATCTCACACATGTGCGCCTGCACCGCTTCACTACAGTCCTCAGCAGGGAGATCTGAGAGGCGGTAACAGGATAGGATCTCACATGTGCGCCTGCACCGCTTCACTACAGTCCTCAGCAGCGAGATCTGAGGGGCGGTAACAGGATAGGATCTCACATGTGCGCCTGCACCGCTTCACTACAGTCCTCAGCAGCGAGATCTGAGAGGCGGTAACAGGATAGGATCTCACATGTGCGCCTGCACCGCTTCACTACAGTCCTCAGCAGCGAGATCTGAGAGGCGGTAACAGGATAGGATCTCACATGTGCGCCTGCACCGAGTCACTACAGTCCTCAGCAGCGAGATCTGAGAGGCGGTAACAGGATAGGATCTCACATGTGCGCCTGCACCGCTTCACTACAGTCCTCAGCAGCGAGATCTGAGAGGCGGTAACAGGATAGGATCTCACATGTGCGCCTGCACCGCTTCACTACAGTCCTCAGCAGGGAGATCTGAGAGGTGGTAACAGGACAGGATCTCACACATGTGCGCCTGCACCGCCTCACTACAGTCCTCAGCAGCGAGATCTGAGAGGCGGTAACAGGATAGGATCTCACACATGTGCGCCTGCACCACTTCTCTACAGTCCTCAGCAGCGAGATCTGTGAGGCGGTAACAGGATAGGATCTCACACATGTGCGCCTGCGCCGCTTCACTACAGTCCTCAGCAGCGAGATCTGAGAGACGGTAACAGGATAGGATCTCACACATGTGCGCCTGCACCGCTTCACTACAGTCCTCAGCAGCGAGATCTGAGAGGCGGTAACAGGATAGGATCTCACACATGTGCGCCTGCACCGCTTCACTACAGTCCTCAGCAGCGAGATCTGAGAGGGGGTAACAGGATAGGATCTCACACATGTGCGCCTGCACCGCTTCACTACAGTCCTCAGCAGGGAGATCTGAGAGGGGGTAACAGGATAGGATCTCACACATGTGCGCCTGCGCCGCTTCACTACAGTCCTCAGCAGCGAGATCTGACAGGAGGTAACAGGATAGGATCTCACACATGTGCGCCTGCGCCGCTTCACTACAGTCCTCAGCAGTGAGATCTGAGAGGCGGTAACAGGATAGGATCTCACATGTGCGCCTGCACTGCTTCACTACAGTCCTCAGCAGCGAGATCTGAGAGGCGGTAACAGGATAGGATCTCACACATGTGCACCTGCACCACTTCACTACAGTCCTCAGCAGCGAGATCTGTGAGACGGTAACAGGATAGGATCTCGCACATGTGCGCCTGCGCCGCATCACTACAGTCCTCAGCAGTGAGATCTGAGAGGCGGTAACAGGATAGGATCTCACATGTGCGCCTGCACCGCTTCACTACAGTCCTCAGCAGCGAGATCTGAGAGGCGGTAACAGGATAGGATCTCACACATGTGCGCCTGCACCGCTTCACTACAGTCCTCAGCAGTGAGATCTGAGAGGCGGTAACAGGATAGGATCTCACACATGTGCGCCTGCACCGCTTCACTACAGTCCTCAGCAGTGAGATCTGAGAGGGGGTAACAGGATAGGATCTCACATGTGCGCCTGCGCCGCTTCACTACAGTCCTCAGCAGTGAGATCTGAGAGGCGGTAACAGGATAGGATCTCACACATGTGCGCCTGCGCCGCTTCACTACAGTCCTCAGCAGGGAGATCTGAGAGGTGGTAACAGGACAGGATCTCACACATGTGCGCCTGCACCGCCTCACTACAGTCCTCAGCAGCGAGATCTGAGAGGCGGTAACAGGATAGGATCTCACATGTGCGCCTGCACCGCTTCACTACAGTCCTCAGCAGCGAGATCTGAGAGGCGGTAACAGGATAGGATCTCACAGATGTGCGCCTGCACCGCCTCACTACAGTCCTCAGCAGCGAGATCTGTGAGGCGGTAACAGGATAGGATCTCACACATGTGCGCCTGCACCACTTCACTACAGTCCTCAGCAGCGAGATCTGTGAGGCGGTAACAGGATAGGATCTCACACGTGCGCCTGCGCCGCTTCACTACAGTCCTCAGCAGCGAGATCTGAGAGACGGTAACAGGATAGGATCTCACACATGTGCGCCTGCACCGCTTCACTACAGTCCTCAGCAGCGAGATCTGAGAGGCGGTAACAGGATAGGATCTCACACATGTGCGCCTGCACCGCTTCACTACAGTCCTCAGCAGCGAGATCTGAGAGGGGGTAACAGGATAGGATCTCACACATGTGCGCCTGCACCGCTTCACTACAGTCCTCAGCAGGGAGATCTGAGAGGGGGTAACAGGATAGGATCTCACACATGTGCGCCTGCGCCGCTTCACTACAGTCCTCAGCAGGGAGATCTGAGAGGAGGTAACAGGATAGGATCTCACACATGTGCGCCTGCGCCGCTTCACTACAGTCCTCAGCAGGGAGATCTGAGAGGCGGTAACAGGATAGGATCTCACATGTGCGCCTGCACTGCTTCACTACAGTCCTCAGCAGCGAGATCTGAGAGGCGGTAACAGGATAGGATCTCACACATGTGCACCTGCACCACTTCACTACAGTCCTCAGCAGCGAGATCTGTGAGACGGTAACAGGATAGGATCTCGCACATGTGCGCCTGCGCCGCATCACTACAGTCCTCAGCAGTGAGATCTGAGAGGCGGTAACAGGATAGGATCTCACATGTGCGCCTGCACCGCTTCACTACAGTCCTCAGCAGCGAGATCTGAGAGGCGGTAACAGGATAGGATCTCACACGTGCGCCTGCACCGCTTCACTACAGTCCTCAGCAGTGAGATCTGAGAGGCGGTAACAGGATAGGATCTCACACATGTGCGCCTGCACCGCTTCACTACAGTCCTCAGCAGTGAGATCTGAGAGGCGGTAACAGGATAGAATCTCACATGTGCGCCTGCACCGCTTCACTACAGTCCTCAGCAGCGAGATCTGAGAGACGGTAACAGGATAGGATCTCACACATGTGCGCCTGCGCCGCTTCACTACAGTCCCCAGCAGCGAGATCTGAGAGGCAGTAACAGGATAGGATCTCACACATGTGCGCCTGCGCCGCTTCACTACAGTCCTCAGCAGCAAGATCTGTGAGACGGTAACAGGATAGGATCTCGCACATGTGCGCCTGCGCCGCATCACTACAGTCCTCAGCAGTGAGATCTGAGAGGCGGTAACAGGATAGGATCTCACATGTGCGCCTGCACCGCTTCACTACAGTCCTCAGCAGCGAGATCTGAGAGGCGGTAACAGGATAGGATCTCACATGTGCGCCTGCACCGCTTCACTACAGTCCTCAGCAGCGAGATCTGAGAGGCGGTAACAGGATAGGATCTCACATGTGCGCCTGCACCGCTTCACTACAGTCCTCAGCAGCGAGATCTGAGAGGCGGTAACAGGATAGGATCTCACATGTGCGCCTGCACCGAGTCACTACAGTCCTCAGCAGCGAGATCTGAGAGGCGGTAACAGGATAGGATCTCACATGTGCGCCTGCACCGCTTCACTACAGTCCTCAGCAGCGAGATCTGAGAGGCGGTAACAGGATAGGATCTCACATGTGCGCCTGCACCGCTTCACTACAGTCCTCAGCAGGGAGATCTGAGAGGTGGTAACAGGACAGGATCTCACACATGTGCGCCTGCACCGCCTCACTACAGTCCTCAGCAGCGAGATCTGAGAGGCGGTAACAGGATAGGATCTCACATGTGCGCCTGCACCGCTTCACTACAGTCCTCAGCAGCGAGATCTGAGAGGCGGTAACAGGATAGGATCTCACAGATGTGCGCCTGCACCGCCTCACTACAGTCCTCAGCAGCGAGATCTGTGAGGCGGTAACAGGATAGGATCTCACACATGTGCGCCTGCACCACTTCACTACAGTCCTCAGCAGCGAGATCTGTGAGGCGGTTACAGGATAGGATCTCACACATGTGCGCCTGCGCCGCTTCACTACAGTCCTCAGCAGCGAGATCTGAGAGACGGTAACAGGATAGGATCTCACACATGTGCGCCTGCACCGCTTCACTACAGTCCTCAGCAGCGAGATCTGAGAGGCGGTAACAGGATAGGATCTCACACATGTGCTCCTGCACCGCTTCACTACAGTCCTCAGCAGCGAGATCTGAGAGGGGGTAACAGGATAGGATCTCACACATGTGCGCCTGCACCGCTTCACTACAGTCCTCAGCAGGGAGATCTGAGAGGGGGTAACAGGATAGGATCTCACACATGTGCGCCTGCGCCGCTTCACTACAGTCCTCAGCAGCGAGATCTGAGAGGAGGTAACAGGATAGGATCTCACACATGTGCGCCTGCGCCGCTTCACTACAGTCCTCAGCAGTGAGATCTGAGAGGCGGTAACCGGATAGGATCTCACATGTGCGCCTGCACTGCTTCACTACAGTCCTCAGCAGCGAGATCTGAGAGGCGGTAACAGGATAGGATCTCACACATGTGCACCTGCACCACTTCACTACAGTCCTCAGCAGCGAGATCTGTGAGACGGTAATAGGATAGGATCTCGCACATGTGCGCCTGCGCCGCATCACTACAGTCCTCAGCAGTGAGATCTGAGAGGCGGTAACAGGATAGGATCTCACATGTGCGCCTGCACCGCTTCACTACAGTCCTCAGCAGCGAGATCTGAGAGGCGGTAACAGGATAGGATCTCACACATGTGCGCCTGCACCGCTTCACTACAGTCCTCAGCAGTGAGATCTGAGAGGCGGTAACAGGATAGGATCTCACATGTGCGCCTGCACCGCTTCACTACAGTCCTCAGCAGCGAGATTTGAGAGGCGGTAACAGGATAGGATCTCACACATGTGCGCCTGCGCCGCTTCACTACAGTCCTCAGCAGTGAGATCTGAGAGGCGGTAACAGGATAGGATCTCACATGTGCGCCTACACCGCTTCACTACAGTCCTCAGCAGCGAGATCTGAGAGACGGTAACAGGATAGGATCTCACACATGTGCGCCTGCGCCGCTTCACTACAGTCCCCAGCAGCGAGATCTGAGAGGCGGTAACAGGATAGGATCTCACACATGTGCGCCTGCGCCGCTTCACTACAGTCCTCAGCAGCGAGATCTGTGAGACGGTAACAGGATAGGATCTCGCACATGTGCGCCTGCACCGCTTCACTACAGTCCTCAGCAGCGAGATCTGAGAGGCGGTAACAGGATAGGATCTCACACATGTGCGCCTGCACCGCTTCACTACAGTCCTCAGCAGCGAGATCTGAGAGGGGGTAACAGGATAGGATCTCACACATGTGCGCCTGCACCGCTTCACTACAGTCCTCAGCAGGGAGATCTGAGAGGGGGTAACAGGATAGGATCTCACACATGTGCGCCTGCGCCGCTTCACTACAGTCCTCAGCAGGGAGATCTGAGAGGAGGTAACAGGATAGGATCTCACACATGTGCGCCTGCGCCGCTTCACTACAGTCCTCAGCAGGGAGATCTGAGAGGCGGTAACAGGATAGGATCTCACATGTGCGCCTGCACTGCTTCACTACAGTCCTCAGCAGCGAGATCTGAGAGGCGGTAACAGGATAGGATCTCACACATGTGCACCTGCACCACTTCACTACAGTCCTCAGCAGCGAGATCTGTGAGACGGTAACAGGATAGGATCTCGCACATGTGCGCCTGCGCCGCATCACTACAGTCCTCAGCAGTGAGATCTGAGAGGCGGTAACAGGATAGGATCTCACATGTGCGCCTGCACCGCTTCACTACAGTCCTCAGCAGCGAGATCTGAGAGGCGGTAACAGGATAGGATCTCACACGTGCGCCTGCACCGCTTCACTACAGTCCTCAGCAGTGAGATCTGAGAGGCGGTAACAGGATAGGATCTCACACATGTGCGCCTGCACCGCTTCACTACAGTCCTCAGCAGTGAGATCTGAGAGGCGGTAACAGGATAGAATCTCACATGTGCGCCTGCACCGCTTCACTACAGTCCTCAGCAGCGAGATCTGAGAGACGGTAACAGGATAGGATCTCACACATGTGCGCCTGCGCCGCTTCACTACAGTCCCCAGCAGCGAGATCTGAGAGGCAGTAACAGGATAGGATCTCACACATGTGCGCCTGCGCCGCTTCACTACAGTCCTCAGCAGCAAGATCTGTGAGACGGTAACAGGATAGGATCTCGCACATGTGCGCCTGCGCCGCATCACTACAGTCCTCAGCAGTGAGATCTGAGAGGCGGTAACAGGATAGGATCTCACATGTGCGCCTGCACCGCTTCACTACAGTCCTCAGCAGCGAGATCTGAGAGGCGGTAACAGGATAGGATCTCACATGTGCGCCTGCACCGCTTCACTACAGTCCTCAGCAGCGAGATCTGAGAGGCGGTAACAGGATAGGATCTCACATGTGCGCCTGCACCGCTTCACTACAGTCCTCAGCAGCGAGATCTGAGAGGCGGTAACAGGATAGGATCTCACATGTGCGCCTGCACCGAGTCACTACAGTCCTCAGCAGCGAGATCTGAGAGGCGGTAACAGGATAGGATCTCACATGTGCGCCTGCACCGCTTCACTACAGTCCTCAGCAGCGAGATCTGAGAGGCGGTAACAGGATAGGATCTCACATGTGCGCCTGCACCGCTTCACTACAGTCCTCAGCAGGGAGATCTGAGAGGTGGTAACAGGACAGGATCTCACACATGTGCGCCTGCACCGCCTCACTACAGTCCTCAGCAGCGAGATCTGAGAGGCGGTAACAGGATAGGATCTCACATGTGCGCCTGCACCGCTTCACTACAGTCCTCAGCAGCGAGATCTGAGAGGCGGTAACAGGATAGGATCTCACAGATGTGCGCCTGCACCGCCTCACTACAGTCCTCAGCAGCGAGATCTGTGAGGCGGTAACAGGATAGGATCTCACACATGTGCGCCTGCACCACTTCACTACAGTCCTCAGCAGCGAGATCTGTGAGGCGGTTACAGGATAGGATCTCACACATGTGCGCCTGCGCCGCTTCACTACAGTCCTCAGCAGCGAGATCTGAGAGACGGTAACAGGATAGGATCTCACACATGTGCGCCTGCACCGCTTCACTACAGTCCTCAGCAGCGAGATCTGAGAGGCGGTAACAGGATAGGATCTCACACATGTGCTCCTGCACCGCTTCACTACAGTCCTCAGCAGCGAGATCTGAGAGGGGGTAACAGGATAGGATCTCACACATGTGCGCCTGCACCGCTTCACTACAGTCCTCAGCAGGGAGATCTGAGAGGGGGTAACAGGATAGGATCTCACACATGTGCGCCTGCGCCGCTTCACTACAGTCCTCAGCAGCGAGATCTGAGAGGAGGTAACAGGATAGGATCTCACACATGTGCGCCTGCGCCGCTTCACTACAGTCCTCAGCAGTGAGATCTGAGAGGCGGTAACCGGATAGGATCTCACATGTGCGCCTGCACTGCTTCACTACAGTCCTCAGCAGCGAGATCTGAGAGGCGGTAACAGGATAGGATCTCACACATGTGCACCTGCACCACTTCACTACAGTCCTCAGCAGCGAGATCTGTGAGACGGTAATAGGATAGGATCTCGCACATGTGCGCCTGCGCCGCATCACTACAGTCCTCAGCAGTGAGATCTGAGAGGCGGTAACAGGATAGGATCTCACATGTGCGCCTGCACCGCTTCACTACAGTCCTCAGCAGCGAGATCTGAGAGGCGGTAACAGGATAGGATCTCACACATGTGCGCCTGCACCGCTTCACTACAGTCCTCAGCAGTGAGATCTGAGAGGCGGTAACAGGATAGGATCTCACACATGTGCGCCTGCGCCGCTTCACTACAGTCCTCAGCAGTGAGATCTGAGAGGCGGTAACAGGATAGGATCTCACATGTGCGCCTACACCGCTTCACTACAGTCCTCAGCAGCGAGATCTGAGAGACGGTAACAGGATAGGATCTCACACATGTGCGCCTGCGCCGCTTCACTACAGTCCCCAGCAGCGAGATCTGAGAGGCGGTAACAGGATAGGATCTCACACATGTGCGCCTGCGCCGCTTCACTACAGTCCTCAGCAGCGAGATCTGTGAGACGGTAACAGGATAGGATCTCGCACATGTGCGCCTGCGCCGCATCACTACAGTCCTCAGCAGTGAGATCTGAGAGGCGGTAACAGGATAGGATCTCACATGTGCGCCTGCACCGCTTCACTACAGTCCTCAGCAGCGAGATCTGAGAGGCGGTAACAGGATAGGATCTCACATGTGCGCCTGCACCGCTTCACTACAGTCCTCAGCAGCGAGATCTGAGAGGCGGTAACAGGATAGGATCTCACATGTGCGCCTGCACCGCTTCACTACAGTCCTCAGCAGTGAGATCTGAGAGGCGGTAACAGGATAGGATCTCACATGTGCGCCTGCACCGCTTCACTACAGCCCTCAGCAGCGAGATCTGAGAGGCGGTAACAGGATAGGATCTCACACATGTGCGCCTGCACCGCTTCACTACAGTCCTCAGCAGGGAGATCTGAGAGGCGGTAACAGGATAGGATCTCACACATGTGCGCCTGCGCCGCTTCACTACAGTCCTCAGCAGTGAGATCTGAGAGGCGGTAACAGGATAGGATCTCACACATGTGCGCCTGCGCCGCTTCACTACAGTCCTCAGCAGCGAGATCTGTGAGACGGTAACAGGATAGGATCTCGCACATGTGCGCCTGCGCCGCATCACTACAGTCCTCAGCAGTGAGATCTGAGAGGCGGTAACAGGATAGGATCTCACATGTGCGCCTGCACCGCTTCACTACAGTCCTCAGCAGCGAGATCTGAGAGGCGGTAACAGGATAGGATCTCACATGTGCGCCTGCACCGCTTCACTACAGTCCTCAGCAGCGAGATCTGAGAGGCGGTAACAGGATAGGATCTCACATGTGCGCCTGCACCGCTTCACTACAGTCCTCAGCAGTGAGATCTGAGAGGCGGTAACAGGATAGGATCTCACATGTGCGCCTGCACCGCTTCACTACAGCCCTCAGCAGCGAGATCTGAGAGGCGGTAACAGGATAGGATCTCACACATGTGCGCCTGCACCGCTTCACTACAGTCCTCAGCAGGGAGATCTGAGAGGCGGTAACAGGATAGGATCTCACATGTGCGCCTGCACCGCTTCACTACAGTCCTCAGCTGCGAGATCTGAGAGGCGGTAACAGGATAGGATCTCACATGTGCGCCTGCACCGCTTCACTACAGTCCTCAGCAGTGAGATCTGAGGGGCGGTAACAGGATAGGATCTCACATGTGCGCCTGCACCGCTTCACTACAGTCCTCAGCAGCGAGATCTGAGAGGCGGTAACAGGATAGGATCTCACATGTGCGCCTGCACCGCTTCACTACAGTCCTCAGCAGCGAGATCTGAGAGGCGGTAACAGGATAGGATCACACATGTGCGCCTGCACCGCTTCACTACAGTCCTCAGCAGCGAGATCTGAGAGGCGGTAACAGGATAGGATCTCACATGTGCGCCTGCACCGAGTCACTACAGTCCTCAGCAGCGAGATCTGAGAGGCGGTAACAGGATAGGATCTCACATGTGCGCCTGCACCGCTTCACTACAGTCCTCAGCAGCGAGATCTGAGAGGCGGTAACAGGATAGGATCTCACATGTGCGCCTGCACCGCTTCACTACAGTCCTCAGCAGGGAGATCTGAGAGGTGGTAACAGGACAGGATCTCACACATGTGCGCCTGCACCGCCTCACTACAGTCCTCAGCAGCGAGATCTGAGAGGCGGTAACAGGATAGGATCTCACACATGTGCGCCTGCACCACTTCACTACAGTCCTCAGCAGCGAGATCTGTGAGGCGGTAACAGGATAGGATCTCACACATGTGCGCCTGCGCCGCTTCACTACAGTCCTCAGCAGCGAGATCTGAGAGACGGTAACAGGATAGGATCTCACACATGTGCGCCTGCACCGCTTCACTACAGTCCTCAGCAGCGAGATCTGAGAGGCGGTAACAGGATAGGATCTCACACATGTGCGCCTGCACCGCTTCACTACAGTCCTCAGCAGCGAGATCTGAGAGGGGGTAACAGGATAGGATCTCACACATGTGCGCCTGCACCGCTTCACTACAGTCCTCAGCAGCGAGATCTGAGAGGGGGTAACAGGATAGGATCTCACACATGTGCGCCTGCACCGCTTCACTACAGTCCTCAGCAGGGAGATCTGAGAGGAGGTAACAGGATAGGATCTCACACATGTGCGCCTGCGCCGCTTCACTACAGTCCTCAGCAGTGAGATCTGAGAGGCGGTAACAGGATAGGATCTCACATGTGCGCCTGCACTGCTTCACTACAGTCCTCAGCAGCGAGATCTGAGAGGCGGTAACGGGATAGGATCTCACACATGTGCACCTGCACCACTTCACTACAGTCCTCAGCAGCGAGATCTGTGAGACGGTAACAGGATAGGATCTCGCACATGTGCGCCTGCGCCGCATCACTACAGTCCTCAGCAGTGAGATCTGAGAGGCGGTAACAGGATAGGATCTCACATGTGCGCCTGCACCGCTTCACTACAGTCCTCAGCAGCGAGATCTGAGAGGCGGTAACAGGATAGGATCTCACACATGTGCGCCTGCACCGCTTCACTACAGTCCTCAGCAGTGAGATCTGAGAGGCGGTAACAGGATAGGATCTCACATGTGCGCCTACACCGCTTCACTACAGTCCTCAGCAGCGAGATCTGAGAGACGGTAACAGGATAGGATCTCACACATGTGCGCCTGCGCCGCTTCACTACAGTCCCCAGCAGCGAGATCTGAGAGGCGGTAACAGGATAGGATCTCACACATGTGCGCCTGCGCCGCTTCACTACAGTCCTCAGCAGCGAGATCTGTGAGACGGTAACAGGATAGGATCTCGCACATGTGCGCCTGCGCCGCATCACTACAGTCCTCAGCAGTGAGATCTGAGAGGCGGTAACAGGATAGGATCTCACATGTGCGCCTGCACCGCTTCACTACAGTCCTCAGCAGCGAGATCTGAGAGGCGGTAACAGGATAGGATCTCACATGTGCGCCTGCACCGCTTCACTACAGTCCTCAGCAGCGAGATCTGAGAGGCGGTAACAGGATAGGATCTCACATGTGCGCCTGCACCGCTTCACTACAGTCCTCAGCAGTGAGATCTGAGAGGCGGTAACAGGATAGGATCTCACATGTGCGCCTGCACCGCTTCACTACAGCCCTCAGCAGCGAGATCTGAGAGGCGGTAACAGGATAGGATCTCACACATGTGCGCCTGCACCGCTTCACTACAGTCCTCAGCAGGGAGATCTGAGAGGCGGTAACAGGATAGGATCTCACACATGTGCGCCTGCGCCGCTTCACTACAGTCCTCAGCAGTGAGATCTGAGAGGCGGTAACAGGATAGGATCTCACATGTGCGCCTACACCGCTTCACTACAGTCCTCAGCAGCGAGATCTGAGAGACGGTAACAGGATAGGATCTCACACATGTGCGCCTGCGCCGCTTCACTACAGTCCCCAGCAGCGAGATCTGAGAGGCGGTAACAGGATAGGATCTCACACATGTGCGCCTGCGCCGCTTCACTACAGTCCTCAGCAGCGAGATCTGTGAGACGGTAACAGGATAGGATCTCGCACATGTGCGCCTGCGCCGCATCACTACAGTCCTCAGCAGTGAGATCTGAGAGGCGGTAACAGGATAGGATCTCACATGTGCGCCTGCACCGCTTCACTACAGTCCTCAGCAGCGAGATCTGAGAGGCGGTAACAGGATAGGATCTCACATGTGCGCCTGCACCGCTTCACTACAGTCCTCAGCAGCGAGATCTGAGAGGCGGTAACAGGATAGGATCTCACATGTGCGCCTGCACCGCTTCACTACAGTCCTCAGCAGTGAGATCTGAGAGGCGGTAACAGGATAGGATCTCACATGTGCGCCTGCACCGCTTCACTACAGCCCTCAGCAGCGAGATCTGAGAGGCGGTAACAGGATAGGATCTCACACATGTGCGCCTGCACCGCTTCACTACAGTCCTCAGCAGGGAGATCTGAGAGGCGGTAACAGGATAGGATCTCACATGTGCGCCTGCACCGCTTCACTACAGTCCTCAGCTGCGAGATCTGAGAGGCGGTAACAGGATAGGATCTCACATGTGCGCCTGCACCGCTTCACTACAGTCCTCAGCAGTGAGATCTGAGGGGCGGTAACAGGATAGGATCTCACATGTGCGCCTGCACCGCTTCACTACAGTCCTCAGCAGCGAGATCTGAGAGGCGGTAACAGGATAGGATCTCACATGTGCGCCTGCACCGCTTCACTACAGTCCTCAGCAGCGAGATCTGAGAGGCGGTAACAGGATAGGATCACACATGTGCGCCTGCACCGCTTCACTACAGTCCTCAGCAGCGAGATCTGAGAGGCGGTAACAGGATAGGATCTCACATGTGCGCCTGCACCGAGTCACTACAGTCCTCAGCAGCGAGATCTGAGAGGCGGTAACAGGATAGGATCTCACATGTGCGCCTGCACCGCTTCACTACAGTCCTCAGCAGCGAGATCTGAGAGGCGGTAACAGGATAGGATCTCACATGTGCGCCTGCACCGCTTCACTACAGTCCTCAGCAGGGAGATCTGAGAGGTGGTAACAGGACAGGATCTCACACATGTGCGCCTGCACCGCCTCACTACAGTCCTCAGCAGCGAGATCTGAGAGGCGGTAACAGGATAGGATCTCACACATGTGCGCCTGCACCACTTCACTACAGTCCTCAGCAGCGAGATCTGTGAGGCGGTAACAGGATAGGATCTCACACATGTGCGCCTGCGCCGCTTCACTACAGTCCTCAGCAGCGAGATCTGAGAGACGGTAACAGGATAGGATCTCACACATGTGCGCCTGCACCGCTTCACTACAGTCCTCAGCAGCGAGATCTGAGAGGCGGTAACAGGATAGGATCTCACACATGTGCGCCTGCACCGCTTCACTACAGTCCTCAGCAGCGAGATCTGAGAGGGGGTAACAGGATAGGATCTCACACATGTGCGCCTGCACCGCTTCACTACAGTCCTCAGCAGCGAGATCTGAGAGGGGGTAACAGGATAGGATCTCACACATGTGCGCCTGCACCGCTTCACTACAGTCCTCAGCAGGGAGATCTGAGAGGAGGTAACAGGATAGGATCTCACACATGTGCGCCTGCGCCGCTTCACTACAGTCCTCAGCAGTGAGATCTGAGAGGCGGTAACAGGATAGGATCTCACATGTGCGCCTGCACTGCTTCACTACAGTCCTCAGCAGCGAGATCTGAGAGGCGGTAACGGGATAGGATCTCACACATGTGCACCTGCACCACTTCACTACAGTCCTCAGCAGCGAGATCTGTGAGACGGTAACAGGATAGGATCTCGCACATGTGCGCCTGCGCCGCATCACTACAGTCCTCAGCAGTGAGATCTGAGAGGCGGTAACAGGATAGGATCTCACATGTGCGCCTGCACCGCTTCACTACAGTCCTCAGCAGCGAGATCTGAGAGGCGGTAACAGGATAGGATCTCACACATGTGCGCCTGCACCGCTTCACTACAGTCCTCAGCAGTGAGATCTGAGAGGCGGTAACAGGATAGGATCTCACACATGTGCGCCTGCACCGCTTCACTACAGTCCTCAGCAGTGAGATCTGAGAGGCGGTAACAGGATAGGATCTCACATGTGCGCCTGCGCCGCTTCACTACAGTCCTCAGCAGTGAGATCTGAGAGGCGGTAACAGGATAGGATCTCACACATGTGCGCCTGCACCGCTTCACTACAGTCCTCAACAGGGAGATCTGAGAGGTGGTAACAGGACAGGATCTCACACATGTGCGCCTGCGCCACTTTACTACAGTCCTCAGCAGCGAGATCTGAGAGGCGGTAACAGGATAGGATCTCACACATGTGCGCCTGCACCGCTTCACTACAGTCCTCAACAGGGAGATCTGAGAGGTGGTAACAGGACAGGATCTCACACATGTGCGCCTGCGCCACTTTACTACAGTCCTCAGCAGCGAGATCTGAGAGGCGGTAACAGGATAGGATCTCACATGTGCGCCTGCACCGCTTCACTACAGTCCTCAGCAGGGAGATCTGAGAGGTGGTAACAGGACAGGATCTCACACATGTGCGCCTGCACCGCCTCACTACAGTCCTCAGCAGCGAGATCTGAGAGGCGGTAACAGGATAGGATCTCACATGTGCGCCTGCACCGCTTCACTACAGTCCTTAGCAGCGAGATCTGAGAGGCGGTAACAGGATAGGATCTCACAGATGTGCGCCTGCACCGCCTCACTACAGTCCTCAGCAGCGAGATCTGTGAGGCGGTAACAGGATAGGATCTCACACATGTGCGCCTGCACCACTTCACTACAGTCCTCAGCAGCGAGATCTGTGAGGCGGTAACAGGATAGGATCTCACACATGTGCGCCTGCGCCGCTTCACTACAGTCCTCAGCAGCGAGATCTGAGAGACGGTAACAGGATAGGATCTCACACATGTGCGCCTGCACCGCTTCACTACAGTCCTCAGCAGCGAGATCTGAGAGGCGGTAACAGGATAGGATCTCACACATGTGCGCCTGCACCGCTTCACTACAGTCCTCAGCAGCGAGATCTGAGAGGGGGTAACAGGATAGGATCTCACACATGTGCGCCTGCACCGCTTCACTACAGTCCTCAGCAGGGAGATCTGAGAGGGGGTAACAGGATAGGATCTCACACATGTGCGCCTGCGCCGCTTCACTACAGTCCTCAGCAGGGAGATCTGAGAGGCGGTAACAGGATAGGATCTCACATGTGCGCCTGCACTGCTTCACTACAGTCCTCAGCAGCGAGATCTGAGAGGCGGTAACAGGATAGGATCTCACACATGTGCACCTGCACCACTTCACTACAGTCCTCAGCAGCGAGATCTGAGAGGCGGTAACAGGATAGGATCTCACACATGTGCACCTGCACCACTTCACTACAGTCCTCAGCAGCGAGATCTGTGAGACGGTAACAGGATAGGATCTCGCACATGTGCGCCTGCGCCGCATCACTACAGTCCTCAGCAGTGAGATCTGAGAGGCGGTAACAGGATAGGATCTCACATGTGCGCCTGCACCGCTTCACTACAGTCCTCAGCAGCGAGATCTGAGAGGCGGTAACAGGATAGGATCTCACACATGTGCGCCTGCACCGCTTCACTACAGTCCTCAGCAGTGAGATCTGAGAGGCGGTAACAGGATAGGATCTCACACATGTGCGCCTGCACCGCTTCACTACAGTCCTCAGCAGTGAGATCTGAGAGGCGGTAACAGGATAGGATCTCACATGTGCGCCTGCACCGCTTCACTACAGTCCTCAGCAGCGATATCTGAGAGGCGGTAACAGGATAGGATCTCACACATGTGCGCCTGCACCGCTTCACTACAGTCCTCAGCAGTGAGATCTGAGAGGCGGTAACAGGATAGGATCTCACACATGTGCGCCTGCACCGCTTCACTACAGTCCTCAGCAGTGAGATCTGAGAGGCGGTAACAGGATAGGATCTCACACATGTGCGCCTGCACCGCTTCACTACAGTCCTCAGCAGGGAGATCTGAGAGGCGGTAACAGGATAGGATCTCACATGTGCGCCTGCACCGCTTCACTACAGTCCTCAGCAGCGAGATCTGAGAGACGGTAACAGGATAGGATCTCACACATGTGCGCCTGCGCCGCTTCACTACAGTCCCCAGCAGCGAGATCTGAGAGGCGGTAACAGGATAGGATCTCACACATGTGCGCCTGCGCCGCTTCACTACAGTCCTCAGCAGCGAGATCTGTGAGACGGTAACAGGATAGGATCTCGCACATGTGCGCCTGCGCCGCATCACTACAGTCCTCAGCAGTGAGATCTGAGAGGCGGTAACAGGATAGGATCTCACATGTGCGCCTGCACCGCTTCACTACAGTCCTCAGCAGCGAGATCTGAGAGGCGGTAACAGGATAGGATCTCACATGTGCGCCTGCACCGCTTCACTACAGTCCTCAGCAGCGAGATCTGAGAGGCGGTAACAGGATAGGATCTCACATGTGCGCCTGCACCGCTTCACTACAGTCCTCAGCAGTGAGATCTGAGAGGCGGTAACAGGATAGGATCTCACATGTGCGCCTGCACCGCTTCACTACAGTCCTCAGCAGCGAGATCTGAGAGGCGGTAACAGGATAGGATCTCACACATGTGCGCCTGCACCGCTTCACTACAGTCCTCAGCAGGGAGATCTGAGAGGCGGTAACAGGATAGGATCTCACATGTGCGCCTGCACCGCTTCACTACAGTCCTCAGCAGCGAGATCTGAGAGGCGGTAACAGGATAGGATCTCACATGTGCGCCTGCACCGCTTCACTACAGTCCTCAGCAGCGAGATCTGAGAGGCGGTAACAGGATAGGATCTCACATGTGCGCCTGCACCGAGTCACTACAGTCCTCAGCAGCGAGATCTGAGAGGCGGTAACAGGATAGGATCTCACATGTGCGCCTGCACCGCTTCACTACAGTCCTCAGCAGCGAGATCTGAGAGGCGGTAACAGGATAGGATCTCACATGTGCGCCTGCACCGCTTCACTACAGTCCTCAGCAGGGAGATCTGAGAGGTGGTAACAGGACAGGATCTCACACATGTGCGCCTGCACCGCTTCACTACAGTCCTCAGCAGGGAGATCTGAGAGGCGGTAACAGGATAGGATCTCACATGTGCGCCTGCACCGCTTCACTACAGTCCTCAGCAGCGAGATCTGAGAGGCGGTAACAGGATAGGATCTCACATGTGCGCCTGCACCGCTTCACTACAGTCCTCAGCAGCGAGATCTGAGAGGCGGTAACAGGATAGGATCTCACATGTGCGCCTGCACCGCTTCACTACAGTCCTCAGCAGGGAGATCTGAGAGGCGGTAACAGGATAGGATCTCACATGTGCGCCTGCACCGCTTCACTACAGTCCTCAGCAGCGAGATCTGAGAGGCGGTAACAGGATAGGATCTCACATGTGCGCCTGCACCGCTTCACTACAGTCCTCAGCAGCGAGATCTGAGAGGCGGTAACAGGATAGGATCTCACATGTGCGCCTGCACTGCTTCACTACAGTCCTCAGCAGTGAGATCTGAGAGGCGGTAACAGGATAGGATCTCACATGTGCGCCTGCACCGCTTCACTACAGTCCTCAGCAGCGAGATCTGAGAGGCGGTAACAGGATAGGATCTCACATGTGCGCCTGCACCGCTTCACTACAGTCCTCAGCAGCGAGATCTGAGAGGCGGTAACAGGATAGGATCTCACATGTGCGCCTGCACCGCTTCACTACAGTCCTCAGCAGCGAGATCTGAGAGGCGGTAACAGGATAGGATCTCACATGTGCGCCTGCACCGCTTCACTACAGTCCTCAGCAGTGAGATCTGAGAGGCGGTAACAGGATAGGATCTCACATGTGCGCCTGCACCGCTTCACTACAGTCCTCAGCAGCGAGATCTGAGAGGCGGTAACAGGATAGGATCTCACACATGTGCGCCTGCACCGCTTCACTACAGTCCTCAGCAGGGAGATCTGAGAGGCAGTAACAGGATAGGATCTCACATGTGCGCCTGCACCGCTTCACTACAGTCCTCAGCAGCGAGATCTGAGAGGCGGTAACAGGATAGGATCTCACATGTGCGCCTGCACCGCTTCACTACAGTCCTCAGCAGCGAGATCTGAGAGGCGGTAACAGGATAGGATCTCACATGTGCGCCTGCACCGAGTCACTACAGTCCTCAGCAGCGAGATCTGAGAGGCGGTAACAGGATAGGATCTCACATGTGCGCCTGCACCGCTTCACTACAGTCCTCAGCAGCGAGATCTGAGAGGCGGTAACAGGATAGGATCTCACATGTGCGCCTGCACCGCTTCACTACAGTCCTCAGCAGCGAGATCTGAGAGGCGGTAACAGGATAGGATCTCACATGTGCGCCTGCACCGCTTCACTACAGTCCTCAGCAGTGAGATCTGAGAGGCGGTAACAGGATAGGATCTCACATGTGCGCCTGCACCGCTTCACTACAGCCCTCAGCAGCGAGATCTGAGAGGCGGTAACAGGATAGGATCTCACACATGTGCGCCTGCACCGCTTCACTACAGTCCTCAGCAGGGAGATCTGAGAGGCGGTAACAGGATAGGATCTCACATGTGCGCCTGCACCGCTTCACTACAGTCCTCAGCTGCGAGATCTGAGAGGCGGTAACAGGATAGGATCTCACATGTGCGCCTGCACCGCTTCACTACAGTCCTCAGCAGTGAGATCTGAGGGGCGGTAACAGGATAGGATCTCACATGTGCGCCTGCACCGCTTCACTACAGTCCTCAGCAGCGAGATCTGAGAGGCGGTAACAGGATAGGATCTCACATGTGCGCCTGCACCGCTTCACTACAGTCCTCAGCAGCGAGATCTGAGAGGCGGTAACAGGATAGGATCACACATGTGCGCCTGCACCGCTTCACTACAGTCCTCAGCAGCGAGATCTGAGAGGCGGTAACAGGATAGGATCTCACATGTGCGCCTGCACCGAGTCACTACAGTCCTCAGCAGCGAGATCTGAGAGGCGGTAACAGGATAGGATCTCACATGTGCGCCTGCACCGCTTCACTACAGTCCTCAGCAGCGAGATCTGAGAGGCGGTAACAGGATAGGATCTCACATGTGCGCCTGCACCGCTTCACTACAGTCCTCAGCAGGGAGATCTGAGAGGTGGTAACAGGACAGGATCTCACACATGTGCGCCTGCACCGCCTCACTACAGTCCTCAGCAGCGAGATCTGAGAGGCGGTAACAGGATAGGATCTCACACATGTGCGCCTGCACCACTTCACTACAGTCCTCAGCAGCGAGATCTGTGAGGCGGTAACAGGATAGGATCTCACACATGTGCGCCTGCGCCGCTTCACTACAGTCCTCAGCAGCGAGATCTGAGAGACGGTAACAGGATAGGATCTCACACATGTGCGCCTGCACCGCTTCACTACAGTCCTCAGCAGCGAGATCTGAGAGGCGGTAACAGGATAGGATCTCACACATGTGCGCCTGCACCGCTTCACTACAGTCCTCAGCAGCGAGATCTGAGAGGGGGTAACAGGATAGGATCTCACACATGTGCGCCTGCACCGCTTCACTACAGTCCTCAGCAGCGAGATCTGAGAGGGGGTAACAGGATAGGATCTCACACATGTGCGCCTGCACCGCTTCACTACAGTCCTCAGCAGGGAGATCTGAGAGGAGGTAACAGGATAGGATCTCACACATGTGCGCCTGCGCCGCTTCACTACAGTCCTCAGCAGTGAGATCTGAGAGGCGGTAACAGGATAGGATCTCACATGTGCGCCTGCACTGCTTCACTACAGTCCTCAGCAGCGAGATCTGAGAGGCGGTAACGGGATAGGATCTCACACATGTGCACCTGCACCACTTCACTACAGTCCTCAGCAGCGAGATCTGTGAGACGGTAACAGGATAGGATCTCGCACATGTGCGCCTGCGCCGCATCACTACAGTCCTCAGCAGTGAGATCTGAGAGGCGGTAACAGGATAGGATCTCACATGTGCGCCTGCACCGCTTCACTACAGTCCTCAGCAGCGAGATCTGAGAGGCGGTAACAGGATAGGATCTCACACATGTGCGCCTGCACCGCTTCACTACAGTCCTCAGCAGTGAGATCTGAGAGGCGGTAACAGGATAGGATCTCACATGTGCGCCTACACCGCTTCACTACAGTCCTCAGCAGCGAGATCTGAGAGACGGTAACAGGATAGGATCTCACACATGTGCGCCTGCGCCGCTTCACTACAGTCCCCAGCAGCGAGATCTGAGAGGCGGTAACAGGATAGGATCTCACACATGTGCGCCTGCGCCGCTTCACTACAGTCCTCAGCAGCGAGATCTGTGAGACGGTAACAGGATAGGATCTCGCACATGTGCGCCTGCGCCGCATCACTACAGTCCTCAGCAGTGAGATCTGAGAGGCGGTAACAGGATAGGATCTCACATGTGCGCCTGCACCGCTTCACTACAGTCCTCAGCAGCGAGATCTGAGAGGCGGTAACAGGATAGGATCTCACATGTGCGCCTGCACCGCTTCACTACAGTCCTCAGCAGCGAGATCTGAGAGGCGGTAACAGGATAGGATCTCACATGTGCGCCTGCACCGCTTCACTACAGTCCTCAGCAGTGAGATCTGAGAGGCGGTAACAGGATAGGATCTCACATGTGCGCCTGCACCGCTTCACTACAGCCCTCAGCAGCGAGATCTGAGAGGCGGTAACAGGATAGGATCTCACACATGTGCGCCTGCACCGCTTCACTACAGTCCTCAGCAGGGAGATCTGAGAGGCGGTAACAGGATAGGATCTCACACATGTGCGCCTGCGCCGCTTCACTACAGTCCTCAGCAGTGAGATCTGAGAGGCGGTAACAGGATAGGATCTCACATGTGCGCCTACACCGCTTCACTACAGTCCTCAGCAGCGAGATCTGAGAGACGGTAACAGGATAGGATCTCACACATGTGCGCCTGCGCCGCTTCACTACAGTCCCCAGCAGCGAGATCTGAGAGGCGGTAACAGGATAGGATCTCACACATGTGCGCCTGCGCCGCTTCACTACAGTCCTCAGCAGCGAGATCTGTGAGACGGTAACAGGATAGGATCTCGCACATGTGCGCCTGCGCCGCATCACTACAGTCCTCAGCAGTGAGATCTGAGAGGCGGTAACAGGATAGGATCTCACATGTGCGCCTGCACCGCTTCACTACAGTCCTCAGCAGCGAGATCTGAGAGGCGGTAACAGGATAGGATCTCACATGTGCGCCTGCACCGCTTCACTACAGTCCTCAGCAGCGAGATCTGAGAGGCGGTAACAGGATAGGATCTCACATGTGCGCCTGCACCGCTTCACTACAGTCCTCAGCAGTGAGATCTGAGAGGCGGTAACAGGATAGGATCTCACATGTGCGCCTGCACCGCTTCACTACAGCCCTCAGCAGCGAGATCTGAGAGGCGGTAACAGGATAGGATCTCACACATGTGCGCCTGCACCGCTTCACTACAGTCCTCAGCAGGGAGATCTGAGAGGCGGTAACAGGATAGGATCTCACATGTGCGCCTGCACCGCTTCACTACAGTCCTCAGCTGCGAGATCTGAGAGGCGGTAACAGGATAGGATCTCACATGTGCGCCTGCACCGCTTCACTACAGTCCTCAGCAGTGAGATCTGAGGGGCGGTAACAGGATAGGATCTCACATGTGCGCCTGCACCGCTTCACTACAGTCCTCAGCAGCGAGATCTGAGAGGCGGTAACAGGATAGGATCTCACATGTGCGCCTGCACCGCTTCACTACAGTCCTCAGCAGCGAGATCTGAGAGGCGGTAACAGGATAGGATCACACATGTGCGCCTGCACCGCTTCACTACAGTCCTCAGCAGCGAGATCTGAGAGGCGGTAACAGGATAGGATCTCACATGTGCGCCTGCACCGAGTCACTACAGTCCTCAGCAGCGAGATCTGAGAGGCGGTAACAGGATAGGATCTCACATGTGCGCCTGCACCGCTTCAC
This sequence comes from Hyperolius riggenbachi, assembly GCF_040937935.1. Taxonomy (NCBI): domain Eukaryota; kingdom Metazoa; phylum Chordata; class Amphibia; order Anura; family Hyperoliidae; genus Hyperolius; species Hyperolius riggenbachi. The sequence continues at coordinate 8,137,533 of NC_090656.1, forward strand.
TACAGTCCTCAGCAGCGAGATCTGAGAGGCGGTAACAGGATAGGATCTCACATGTGCGCCTGCACCGCTTCACTACAGTCCTCAGCAGGGAGATCTGAGAGGTGGTAACAGGACAGGATCTCACACATGTGCGCCTGCACCGCCTCACTACAGTCCTCAGCAGCGAGATCTGAGAGGCGGTAACAGGATAGGATCTCACACATGTGCGCCTGCACCACTTCACTACAGTCCTCAGCAGCGAGATCTGTGAGGCGGTAACAGGATAGGATCTCACACATGTGCGCCTGCGCCGCTTCACTACAGTCCTCAGCAGCGAGATCTGAGAGACGGTAACAGGATAGGATCTCACACATGTGCGCCTGCACCGCTTCACTACAGTCCTCAGCAGCGAGATCTGAGAGGCGGTAACAGGATAGGATCTCACACATGTGCGCCTGCACCGCTTCACTACAGTCCTCAGCAGCGAGATCTGAGAGGGGGTAACAGGATAGGATCTCACACATGTGCGCCTGCACCGCTTCACTACAGTCCTCAGCAGCGAGATCTGAGAGGGGGTAACAGGATAGGATCTCACACATGTGCGCCTGCACCGCTTCACTACAGTCCTCAGCAGGGAGATCTGAGAGGAGGTAACAGGATAGGATCTCACACATGTGCGCCTGCGCCGCTTCACTACAGTCCTCAGCAGTGAGATCTGAGAGGCGGTAACAGGATAGGATCTCACATGTGCGCCTGCACTGCTTCACTACAGTCCTCAGCAGCGAGATCTGAGAGGCGGTAACGGGATAGGATCTCACACATGTGCACCTGCACCACTTCACTACAGTCCTCAGCAGCGAGATCTGTGAGACGGTAACAGGATAGGATCTCGCACATGTGCGCCTGCGCCGCATCACTACAGTCCTCAGCAGTGAGATCTGAGAGGCGGTAACAGGATAGGATCTCACATGTGCGCCTGCACCGCTTCACTACAGTCCTCAGCAGCGAGATCTGAGAGGCGGTAACAGGATAGGATCTCACACATGTGCGCCTGCACCGCTTCACTACAGTCCTCAGCAGTGAGATCTGAGAGGCGGTAACAGGATAGGATCTCACATGTGCGCCTGCGCCGCTTCACTACAGTCCTCAGCAGTGAGATCTGAGAGGCGGTAACAGGATAGGATCTCACACATGTGCGCCTGCACCGCTTCACTACAGTCCTCAACAGGGAGATCTGAGAGGTGGTAACAGGACAGGATCTCACACATGTGCGCCTGCGCCACTTTACTACAGTCCTCAGCAGCGAGATCTGAGAGGCGGTAACAGGATAGGATCTCACACATGTGCGCCTGCACCGCTTCACTACAGTCCTCAACAGGGAGATCTGAGAGGTGGTAACAGGACAGGATCTCACACATGTGCGCCTGCGCCACTTTACTACAGTCCTCAGCAGCGAGATCTGAGAGGCGGTAACAGGATAGGATCTCACATGTGCGCCTGCACCGCTTCACTACAGTCCTCAGCAGGGAGATCTGAGAGGTGGTAACAGGACAGGATCTCACACATGTGCGCCTGCACCGCCTCACTACAGTCCTCAGCAGCGAGATCTGAGAGGCGGTAACAGGATAGGATCTCACATGTGCGCCTGCACCGCTTCACTACAGTCCTTAGCAGCGAGATCTGAGAGGCGGTAACAGGATAGGATCTCACAGATGTGCGCCTGCACCGCCTCACTACAGTCCTCAGCAGCGAGATCTGTGAGGCGGTAACAGGATAGGATCTCACACATGTGCGCCTGCACCACTTCACTACAGTCCTCAGCAGCGAGATCTGTGAGGCGGTAACAGGATAGGATCTCACACATGTGCGCCTGCGCCGCTTCACTACAGTCCTCAGCAGCGAGATCTGAGAGACGGTAACAGGATAGGATCTCACACATGTGCGCCTGCACCGCTTCACTACAGTCCTCAGCAGCGAGATCTGAGAGGCGGTAACAGGATAGGATCTCACACATGTGCGCCTGCACCGCTTCACTACAGTCCTCAGCAGCGAGATCTGAGAGGGGGTAACAGGATAGGATCTCACACATGTGCGCCTGCACCGCTTCACTACAGTCCTCAGCAGGGAGATCTGAGAGGGGGTAACAGGATAGGATCTCACACATGTGCGCCTGCGCCGCTTCACTACAGTCCTCAGCAGGGAGATCTGAGAGGCGGTAACAGGATAGGATCTCACATGTGCGCCTGCACTGCTTCACTACAGTCCTCAGCAGCGAGATCTGAGAGGCGGTAACAGGATAGGATCTCACACATGTGCACCTGCACCACTTCACTACAGTCCTCAGCAGCGAGATCTGAGAGGCGGTAACAGGATAGGATCTCACACATGTGCACCTGCACCACTTCACTACAGTCCTCAGCAGCGAGATCTGTGAGACGGTAACAGGATAGGATCTCGCACATGTGCGCCTGCGCCGCATCACTACAGTCCTCAGCAGTGAGATCTGAGAGGCGGTAACAGGATAGGATCTCACATGTGCGCCTGCACCGCTTCACTACAGTCCTCAGCAGCGAGATCTGAGAGGCGGTAACAGGATAGGATCTCACACATGTGCGCCTGCACCGCTTCACTACAGTCCTCAGCAGTGAGATCTGAGAGGCGGTAACAGGATAGGATCTCACACATGTGCGCCTGCACCGCTTCACTACAGTCCTCAGCAGTGAGATCTGAGAGGCGGTAACAGGATAGGATCTCACATGTGCGCCTGCACCGCTTCACTACAGTCCTCAGCAGCGATATCTGAGAGGCGGTAACAGGATAGGATCTCACACATGTGCGCCTGCACCGCTTCACTACAGTCCTCAGCAGTGAGATCTGAGAGGCGGTAACAGGATAGGATCTCACACATGTGCGCCTGCACCGCTTCACTACAGTCCTCAGCAGTGAGATCTGAGAGGCGGTAACAGGATAGGATCTCACACATGTGCGCCTGCACCGCTTCACTACAGTCCTCAGCAGGGAGATCTGAGAGGCGGTAACAGGATAGGATCTCACATGTGCGCCTGCACCGCTTCACTACAGTCCTCAGCAGCGAGATCTGAGAGACGGTAACAGGATAGGATCTCACACATGTGCGCCTGCGCCGCTTCACTACAGTCCCCAGCAGCGAGATCTGAGAGGCGGTAACAGGATAGGATCTCACACATGTGCGCCTGCGCCGCTTCACTACAGTCCTCAGCAGCGAGATCTGTGAGACGGTAACAGGATAGGATCTCGCACATGTGCGCCTGCGCCGCATCACTACAGTCCTCAGCAGTGAGATCTGAGAGGCGGTAACAGGATAGGATCTCACATGTGCGCCTGCACCGCTTCACTACAGTCCTCAGCAGCGAGATCTGAGAGGCGGTAACAGGATAGGATCTCACATGTGCGCCTGCACCGCTTCACTACAGTCCTCAGCAGCGAGATCTGAGAGGCGGTAACAGGATAGGATCTCACATGTGCGCCTGCACCGCTTCACTACAGTCCTCAGCAGTGAGATCTGAGAGGCGGTAACAGGATAGGATCTCACATGTGCGCCTGCACCGCTTCACTACAGTCCTCAGCAGCGAGATCTGAGAGGCGGTAACAGGATAGGATCTCACACATGTGCGCCTGCACCGCTTCACTACAGTCCTCAGCAGGGAGATCTGAGAGGCGGTAACAGGATAGGATCTCACATGTGCGCCTGCACCGCTTCACTACAGTCCTCAGCAGCGAGATCTGAGAGGCGGTAACAGGATAGGATCTCACATGTGCGCCTGCACCGCTTCACTACAGTCCTCAGCAGCGAGATCTGAGAGGCGGTAACAGGATAGGATCTCACATGTGCGCCTGCACCGAGTCACTACAGTCCTCAGCAGCGAGATCTGAGAGGCGGTAACAGGATAGGATCTCACATGTGCGCCTGCACCGCTTCACTACAGTCCTCAGCAGCGAGATCTGAGAGGCGGTAACAGGATAGGATCTCACATGTGCGCCTGCACCGCTTCACTACAGTCCTCAGCAGGGAGATCTGAGAGGTGGTAACAGGACAGGATCTCACACATGTGCGCCTGCACCGCTTCACTACAGTCCTCAGCAGGGAGATCTGAGAGGCGGTAACAGGATAGGATCTCACATGTGCGCCTGCACCGCTTCACTACAGTCCTCAGCAGCGAGATCTGAGAGGCGGTAACAGGATAGGATCTCACATGTGCGCCTGCACCGCTTCACTACAGTCCTCAGCAGCGAGATCTGAGAGGCGGTAACAGGATAGGATCTCACATGTGCGCCTGCACCGCTTCACTACAGTCCTCAGCAGGGAGATCTGAGAGGCGGTAACAGGATAGGATCTCACATGTGCGCCTGCACCGCTTCACTACAGTCCTCAGCAGCGAGATCTGAGAGGCGGTAACAGGATAGGATCTCACATGTGCGCCTGCACCGCTTCACTACAGTCCTCAGCAGCGAGATCTGAGAGGCGGTAACAGGATAGGATCTCACATGTGCGCCTGCACTGCTTCACTACAGTCCTCAGCAGTGAGATCTGAGAGGCGGTAACAGGATAGGATCTCACATGTGCGCCTGCACCGCTTCACTACAGTCCTCAGCAGCGAGATCTGAGAGGCGGTAACAGGATAGGATCTCACATGTGCGCCTGCACCGCTTCACTACAGTCCTCAGCAGCGAGATCTGAGAGGCGGTAACAGGATAGGATCTCACATGTGCGCCTGCACCGCTTCACTACAGTCCTCAGCAGCGAGATCTGAGAGGCGGTAACAGGATAGGATCTCACATGTGCGCCTGCACCGCTTCACTACAGTCCTCAGCAGTGAGATCTGAGAGGCGGTAACAGGATAGGATCTCACATGTGCGCCTGCACCGCTTCACTACAGTCCTCAGCAGCGAGATCTGAGAGGCGGTAACAGGATAGGATCTCACACATGTGCGCCTGCACCGCTTCACTACAGTCCTCAGCAGGGAGATCTGAGAGGCAGTAACAGGATAGGATCTCACATGTGCGCCTGCACCGCTTCACTACAGTCCTCAGCAGCGAGATCTGAGAGGCGGTAACAGGATAGGATCTCACATGTGCGCCTGCACCGCTTCACTACAGTCCTCAGCAGCGAGATCTGAGAGGCGGTAACAGGATAGGATCTCACATGTGCGCCTGCACCGAGTCACTACAGTCCTCAGCAGCGAGATCTGAGAGGCGGTAACAGGATAGGATCTCACATGTGCGCCTGCACCGCTTCACTACAGTCCTCAGCAGCGAGATCTGAGAGGCGGTAACAGGATAGGATCTCACATGTGCGCCTGCACCGCTTCACTACAGTCCTCAGCAGGGAGATCTGAGAGGTGGTAACAGGACAGGATCTCACACATGTGCGCCTGCACCGCCTCACTACAGTCCTCAGCAGCGAGATCTGAGAGGCGGTAACAGGATAGGATCTCACACATGTGCGCCTGCACCACTTCACTACAGTCCTCAGCAGCGAGATCTGTGAGGCGGTAACAGGATAGGATCTCACACATGTGCGCCTGCGCCGCTTCACTACAGTCCTCAGCAGCGAGATCTGAGAGACGGTAACAGGATAGGATCTCACACATGTGCGCCTGCACCGCTTCACTACAGTCCTCAGCAGCGAGATCTGAGAGGCGGTAACAGGATAGGATCTCACACATGTGCGCCTGCACCGCTTCACTACAGTCCTCAGCAGCGAGATCTGAGAGGGGGTAACAGGATAGGATCTCACACATGTGCGCCTGCACCGCTTCACTACAGTCCTCAGCAGGGAGATCTGAGAGGGGGTAACAGGATAGGATCTCACACATGTGCGCCTGCGCCGCTTCACTACAGTCCTCAGCGAGATCTGAGAGGAGGTAACAGGATAGGATCTCACACATGTGCGCCTGCGCCGCTTCACTACAGTCCTCAGCAGTGAGATCTGAGAGGCGGTAACAGGATAGGATCTCACATGTGCGCCTGCACTGCTTCACTACAGTCCTCAGCAGCGAGATCTGAGAGGCGGTAACAGGATAGGATCTCACACATGTGCGCCTGCACCGCTTCACTACACCGCCTCAGCAGCGAGATCTGTGAGACGGTAACAGGATAGGATCTCGCACATGTGCGCCTGCGCCGCATCACTACAGTCCTCAGCAGTGAGATCTGAGAGGCGGTAACAGGATAGGATCTCACATGTGCGCCTGCACCGCTTCACTACAGTCCTCAGCAGCGAGATCTGAGAGGCGGTAACAGGATAGGATCTCACACATGTGCGCCTGCACCGCTTCACTACAGTCCTCAGCAGTGAGATCTGAGAGGCGGTAACAGGATAGGATCTCACACATGTGCGCCTGCGCCGCTTCACTACAGTCCTCAGCAGGGAGATCTGAGAGGTGGTAACAGGACAGGATCTCACACATGTGCGCCTGCACCGCCTCACTACAGTCCTCAGCAGCGTGATCTGAGAGGCGGTAACAGGATAGGATCTCACATGTGCGCCTGCACCGCTTCACTACAGTCCTCAGCAGCGAGATCTGAGAGGCGGTAACAGGATAGGATCTCACAGATGTGCGCCTGCACCGCCTCACTACAGTCCTCAGCAGCGAGATCTGTGAGGCGGTAACAGGATAGGATCTCACACATGTGCGCCTGCACCACTTCACTACAGTCCTCAGCAGCGAGATCTGTGAGGCGGTAACAGGATAGGATCTCACACATGTGCGCCTGCGCCGCTTCACTACAGTCCTCAGCAGCGAGATCTGAGAGACGGTAACAGGATAGGATCTCACACATGTGCGCCTGCACCGCTTCACTACAGTCCTCAGCAGCGAGATCTGAGAGGCGGTAACAGGATAGGATCTCACACATGTGCGCCTGCACCGCTTCACTACAGTCCTCAGCAGCGAGATCTGAGAGGGGGTAACAGGATAGGATCTCACACATGTGCGCCTGCACCGCTTCACTACAGTCCTCAGCAGGGAGATCTGAGAGGGGGTAACAGGATAGGATCTCACACATGTGCGCCTGCGCCGCTTCACTACAGTCCTCAGCAGCGAGATCTGAGAGGAGGTAACAGGATAGGATCTCACACATGTGCGCCTGCGCCGCTTCACTACAGTCCTCAGCAGTGAGATCTGAGAGGCGGTAACAGGATAGGATCTCACATGTGCGCCTGCACTGCTTCACTACAGTCCTCAGCAGCGAGATCTGAGAGGCGGTAACAGGATAGGATCTCACACATGTGCACCTGCACCACTTCACTACAGTCCTCAGCAGCGAGATCTGTGAGACGGTAACAGGATAGGATCTCGCACATGTGCGCCTGCGCCGCATCACTACAGTCCTCAGCAGTGAGATCTGAGAGGCGGTAACAGGATAGGATCTCACATGTGCGCCTGCACCGCTTCACTACAGTCCTCAGCAGCGAGATCTGAGAGGCGGTAACAGGATAGGATCTCACACATGTGCGCCTGCACCGCTTCACTACAGTCCTCAGCAGTGAGATCTGAGAGGCGGTAACAGGATAGGATCTCACACATGTGCGCCTGCACCGCTTCACTACAGTCCTCAGCAGTGAGATCTGAGAGGGGGTAACAGGATAGGATCTCACATGTGCGCCTGCGCCGCTTCACTACAGTCCTCAGCAGTGAGATCTGAGAGGCGGTAACAGGATAGGATCTCACACATGTGCGCCTGCGCCGCTTCACTACAGTCCTCAGCAGGGAGATCTGAGAGGTGGTAACAGGACAGGATCTCACACATGTGCGCCTGCACCGCCTCACTACAGTCCTCAGCAGCGAGATCTGAGAGGCGGTAACAGGATAGGATCTCACATGTGCGCCTGCACCGCTTCACTACAGTCCTCAGCAGCGAGATCTGAGAGGCGGTAACAGGATAGGATCTCACAGATGTGCGCCTGCACCGCCTCACTACAGTCCTCAGCAGCGAGATCTGTGAGGCGGTAACAGGATAGGATCTCACACATGTGCGCCTGCGCCGCTTCACTACAGTCCTCAGCAGCGAGATCTGAGAGACGGTAACAGGATAGGATCTCACACATGTGCGCCTGCACCGCTTCACTACAGTCCTCAGCAGCGAGATCTGAGAGGCGGTAACAGGATAGGATCTCACACATGTGCGCCTGCACCGCTTCACTACAGTCCTCAGCAGCGAGATCTGAGAGGGGGTAACAGGATAGGATCTCACACATGTGCGCCTGCACCGCTTCACTACAGTCCTCAGCAGGGAGATCTGAGAGGGGGTAACAGGATAGGATCTCACACATGTGCGCCTGCGCCGCTTCACTACAGTCCTCAGCAGGGAGATCTGAGAGGCGGTAACAGGATAGGATCTCACATGTGCGCCTGCACTGCTTCACTACAGTCCTCAGCAGCGAGATCTGAGAGGCGGTAACAGGATAGGATCTCACACATGTGCACCTGCACCACTTCACTACAGTCCTCAGCAGCGAGATCTGTGAGACGGTAACAGGATAGGATCTCGCACATGTGCGCCTGCGCCGCATCACTACAGTCCTCAGCAGTGAGATCTGAGAGGCGGTAACAGGATAGGATCTCACATGTGCGCCTGCACCGCTTCACTACAGTCCTCAGCAGCGAGATCTGAGAGGCGGTAACAGGATAGGATCTCACACATGTGCGCCTGCACCGCTTCACTACAGTCCTCAGCAGTGAGATCTGAGAGGCGGTAACAGGATAGGATCTCACACATGTGCGCCTGCACCGCTTCACTACAGTCCTCAGCAGTGAGATCTGAGAGGCGGTAACAGGATAGGATCTCACATGTGCGCCTGCACCGCTTCACTACAGTCCTCAGCAGCGAGATCTGAGAGACGGTAACAGGATAGGATCTCACACATGTGCGCCTGCGCCGCTTCACTACAGTCCTCAGCAGCGAGATCTGAGAGGCGGTAACAGGATAGGATCTCACATGTGCGCCTGCACCGCTTCACTACAGTCCTCAGCAGGGAGATCTGAGAGGTGGTAACAGGACAGGATCTCACACATGTGCGCCTGAACCGCCTCACTACAGTCCTCAACAGCGAGATCTGAGAGGCGGTAACAGGATAGGATCTCACATGTGCTCCTGCACCGCTTCACTACAGTCCTCAGCAGCGAGATCTGAGAGGCGGTAACAGGATAGGATCTCACAGATGTGCGCCTGCACCGCCTCACTACAGTCCTCAGCAGCGAGATCTGTGAGGCGGTAACAGGATAGGATCTCACACATGTGCGCCTGCACCACTTCACTACAGTCCTCAGCAGCGAGATCTGTGAGGCGGTAACAGGATAGGATCTCACACATGTGCGCCTGCGCCGCTTCACTACAGTCCTCAGCAGCGAGATCTGAGAGACGGTAACAGGATAGGATCTCACACATGTGCGCCTGCACCGCTTCACTACAGTCCTCAGCAGCGAGATCTGAGAGGCGATAACAGGATAGGATCTCACACATGTGCTCCTGCACCGCTTCACTACAGTCCTCAGCAGCGAGATCTGAGAGGGGGTAACAGGATAGGATCTCACACATGCGCCTGCGCCGCTTCAATACAGTCCTCAGCAGTGAGATCTGAGAGGCGGTAACCGGATAGGATCTCACATGTGCGCCTGCACTGCTTCACTACAGTCCTCAGCAGCGAGATCTGAGAGGCGGTAACAGGATAGGATCTCACACATGTGCACCTGCACCACTTCACTACAGTCCTCAGCAGCGAGATCTGTGAGACGGTAACAGGATAGGATCTCGCACATGTGCGCCTGCGCCGCATCACTACAGTCCTCAGCAGTGAGATCTGAGAGGCGGTAACAGGATAGGATCTCACATGTGCGCCTGCACCGCTTCACTACAGTCCTCAGCAGCGAGATCTGAGAGGCGGTAACAGGATAGGATCTCACACATGTGCGCCTGCACCGCTTCACTACAGTCCTCAGCAGTGAGATCTGAGAGGCGGTAACAGGATAGGATCTCACACATGTGCGCCTGCACCGCTTCACTACAGTCCTCAGCAGTGAGATCTGAGAGGCGGTAACAGGATAGGATCTCACATGTGCGCCTGCACCGCTTCACTACAGTCCTCAGCAGCGAGATCTGAGAGACGGTAACAGGATAGGATCTCACACATGTGCGCCTGCGCCGCTTCACTACAGTCCCCAGCAGCGAGATCTGAGAGGCGGTAACAGGATAGGATCTCACACATGTGCGCCTGCGCCGCTTCACTACAGTCCTCAGCAGCGAGATCTGTGAGATGGTAACAGGATAGGATCTCGCACATGTGCGCCTGCGCCGCATCACTACAGTCCTCAGCAGTGAGATCTGAGAGGCGGTAACAGGATAGGATCTCACATGTGCGCCTGCACCGCTTCACTACAGTCCTCAGCAGCGAGATCTGAGAGGCGGTAACAGGATAGGATCTCACATGTGCGCCTGCACCGATTCACTACAGTCCTCAGCAGCGAGATCTGAGAGGCGGTAACAGGATAGGATCTCACATGTGCGCCTGCACCGCTTCACTACAGTCCTCAGCAGTGAGATCTGAGAGGCGGTAACAGGATAGGATCTCACATGTGCGCCTGCACCGCTTCACTACAGTCCTCAGCAGCGAGATCTGAGAGGCGGTAACAGGATAGGATCTCACACATGTGCGCCTGCACCGCTTCACTACAGTCCTCAGCAGGGAGATCTGAGAGGCGGTAACAGGATAGGATCTCACATGTGCGCCTGCACCGCTTCACTACAGTCCTCAGCAGCGAGATCTGAGAGGCGGTAACAGGATAGGATCTCACATGTGCGCCTGCACCGCTTCACTACAGTCCTCAGCAGTGAGATCTGAGGGGCGGTAACAGGATAGGATCTCACATGTGCGCCTGCACCGCTTCACTACCGTCCTCAGCAGCGAGATCTGAGAGGCGGTAACAGGATAGGATCTCACATGTGCGCCTGCACCGCTTCACTACAGTCCTCAGCAGCGAGATCTGAGAGGCGGTAACAGGATAGGATCACACATGTGCGCCTGCACCGCTTCACTACAGTCCTCAGCAGCGAGATCTGAGAGGCGGTAACAGGATAGGATCTCACATGTGCGCCTGCACCGAGTCACTACAGTCCTCAGCAGCGAGATCTGAGAGGCGGTAACAGGATAGGATCTCACATGTGCGCCTGCACCGCTTCACTACAGTCCTCAGCAGCGAGATCTGAGAGGCGGTAACAGGATAGGATCTCACATGTGCGCCTGCACCGCTTCACTACAGTCCTCAGCAGGGAGATCTGAGAGGTGGTAACAGGACAGGATCTCACACATGTGCGCCTGCACCGCCTCACTACAGTCCTCAGCAGCGAGATCTGAGAGGCGGTAACAGGATAGGATCTCACACATGTGCGCCTGCACCACTTCACTACAGTCCTCAGCAGCGAGATCTGTGAGGCGGTAACAGGATAGGATCTCACACATGTGCGCCTGCGCCGCTTCACTACAGTCCTCAGCAGCGAGATCTGAGAGACGGTAACAGGATAGGATCTCACACATGTGCGCCTGCACCGCTTCACTACAGTCCTCAGCAGCGAGATCTGAGAGGCGGTAACAGGATAGGATCTCACACATGTGCGCCTGCACCGCTTCACTACAGTCCTCAGCAGCGAGATCTGAGAGGGGGTAACAGGATAGGATCTCACACATGTGCGCCTGCACCGCTTCACTACAGTCCTCAGCAGGGAGATCTGAGAGGGGGTAACAGGATAGGATCTCACACATGTGCGCCTGCGCCGCTTCACTACAGTCCTCAGCAGCGAGATCTGAGAGGAGGTAACAGGATAGGATCTCACACATGTGCGCCTGCGCCGCTTCACTACAGTCCTCAGCAGTGAGATCTGAGAGGCGGTAACAGGATAGGATCTCACACATGTGCGCCTGCACCGCTTCACTACAGTCCTCAGCAGTGAGATCTGAGAGGCGGTAACAGGATAGGATCTCACATGTGCGCCTGCACCGCTTCACTACAGTCCTCAGCAGCGAGATCTGAGAGGCGGTAACAGGATAGGATCTCACACATGTGCGCCTGCACCGCTTCACTACAGTCCTCAGCAGGGAGATCTGAGAGGCGGTAACAGGATAGGATCTCACATGTGCGCCTGCACCGCTTCACTACAGTCCTCAGCAGCGAGATCTGAGAGGCGGTAACAGGATAGGATCTCACATGTGCGCCTGCACCGCTTCACTACAGTCCTCAGCAGTGAGATCTGAGAGGCGGTAACAGGATAGGATCTCACATGTGCGCCTGCACCGCTTCACTACAGTCCTCAGCAGCGAGATCTGAGAGGCGGTAACAGGATAGGATCTCACATGTGCGCCTGCACCGCTTCACTACAGTCCTCAGCAGCGAGATCTGAGAGGCGGTAACAGGATAGGATCACACATGTGCGCCTGCACCGCTTCACTACAGTCCTCAGCAGGGAGATCTGAGAGGTGGTAACAGGACAGGATCTCACACATGTGCGCCTGCACCGCCTCACTACAGTCCTCAGCAGCGAGATCTGAGAGGCGGTAACAGGATAGGATCTCACACATGTGCGCCTGCACCACTTCACTACAGTCCTCAGCAGCGAGATCTGTGAGGCGGTAACAGGATAGGATCTCACACATGTGCGCCTGCGCCGCTTCACTACAGTCCTCAGCAGCGAGATCTGAGAGACGGTAACAGGATAGGATCTCACACATGTGCGCCTGCACCGCTTCACTACAGTCCTCAGCAGCGAGATCTGAGAGACGGTAACAGGACAGGGTCTCGCACATGTGCTCCTGCACCGCTTCACTACAGTCCTCAGCAGCGAGATCTGAGAGGCGGTAACAGGATAGGATCACACACATGTGCGCCTGCACCACTTCACTACAGTCCTCAGCAGCGAGATCTGTGAGGCGGTAACAGGATAGGATCTCACACATGTGCGCCTGCGCCGCTTCACTACAGTCCTCAGCAGCGAGATCTGAGAGGCGGTAACAGGATAGGATCACACATGTGCGCCTGCACCGCTTCACTACAGTCCTCAGCAGTGAGAGCTGAGAGGCGATAACAGAATAGGGCGTATCACCCGGCATCAATGACACCCGGTGTATAAGACGATCCCTGACTTTTCAGATGATTTTCAAGAGTTAAAAAGTAGTCTTATACGCCAGAGTATACAGTGCTTCTTTTAAGTTGGCCAATAAATGGTTTCATCCTGATTCAGAACTTTGTACCATGATAAAGGCTGAACTTTGTGTGCTCCTGCGTGTGTTGCACTGCTGTTTGACACCCTGTTATCTTTCAGGTGCTCCCTGTGTGTATTGTAGACGCAGGCCGCTTCTATGGGCGTATAGTGACGGAGGATGACCCCTATGAGCAACTTGCTGCTGAGCTCGATAAGTATTATGACCTAGCTGAGAACAGAGTGCCTGTGGGTGAGGTGAAGACTAATCACCTGTATGCTTTCAGCGACGTCCCTGCTTATCACAGGTAACCATGTACTGAGATTTGGAGGAAATTCAGAATTACATGTTTGCTCTAAAACATTAAACAGAATAAAAAGAGAATATGAAACCACAGAAGACTGCTCTGATGTCATTTGAAGACATTATTTTTTCTTATAAAAGATGAGAATGCTCAGGATTACACAATGTCACAGCTGGACAGACACTTGTGTAGGTGTTCTCCCCCACAGCAGGGGCGTCGCTACCCCAAAGATCAGTGGCACGTGCCTCGGATCTATTCTGGGGTGCCCCGGATGTCCCCCAGGCAGAGTCAGCTGTGGTGCCTCAATGGCGGGCATACTGGGAGCTGTGGTGCATCAATTGGGGCTTTGCTGGGTGCCGTGGCACCTCTATGTAGGCAAGCTGGGTGCTGTGATACATTTTTAGGGGACATGCAGGGAGCTGTGTGTATTGTTTAAAGAAGTTCTGTGGCATGCTAAAATACGAACAAGCTGACCCTTACCTGGGGCTTCTATTGGCCCCCTGCAGCTGTCATGTCCTGTGCCGTCCTCCGATGCTCCGTTCCCCGCCACCGGTCCTGGTCTAAACGCGCGTGTAATTACACTGTGGCTGCGCTCCCGTGCGCATTATCGGGAACTTACTGTGCAGGCGCAGTACAAGATAACTTCATACTGCGCAGTAAGCTCCCGATGCCTTGCACGGGAGCGAGCACTATTTGTTTGTTAAGACGTATATTGGACCGGCGGCAATAGAAGCCCCAGGTAAGTGTCAGCTTGTTTGTTTTTTAGAATGCCAAAGAACCCCTTTAAGAGAAAATAAATATGGCAGCCTCCTTATTCTTCTCACTTCAATTGTCCTTTTAGTTCATGTAAATTTGGTTCCACCCATGACCACACCCACATTCTGGTGCATGGCCACACCCTTTTTCCGACTGGAGTGTACAAAGTTCCCCAGTTCTCTTAGGATCCTAGCAATGCCCCTGTCCCAAAGCTACTATAATAAGTATTGTCAGGAAGGAGCTGGCTGGCATTAACATGTGCCAACCAGCATATGGAGGTAACCTCTACCAGATATCCTACTGATGACATCCGAACAGCAAAATAGTACTTTTATGCCTTTATTTTTAATATTTAGCATATTTTTTAGTGACTGGTATTCCGTTTTAAAGCAGACTTGAATTAAAAAATGTAACTGTAGATAGAAAATAAACACATTGTTTCACTTACCTGGGGCTTCCCCCAAGCCCCCAGCAGCTGTCCTGTCCCGTGCCGGTACTGCCCGAGCCTCCGTTCTCCCGCTCCGTCCCGTACCTCGACTTGTAAGTCGATGCCAGCGCAGCCCTGCTAAGCGTATCCTTTCTTCGCGTTTCCCTCTGCAATAGCGGGGAACGCGAAGAAAGGATACGCGTGGCCCGGTGGCGAAACCGAAAGTAGCTGGCGGCCGGAGAACGGAGGCTCGGCACGGGACAGGACAGCTGCTGGGGGCTTGGGGAAGCCCCAGGTAAGTGAAACAATGTGTTCATTTTCGATCTAGTTCCGCTTTAATCTAATTGCTATAACACTCTTTTTGCTTTTTACTACAGTTGAAGGGTGAGTTGTTTTGACTCCGCCCCTTCATATGTTCAGTAACTTTGTAACGAGACGGTATGAACGCTACTATAGTTCTATCCCATAATAATGTAACAGTGTTGATTCAGTGACTCTCCAGGTTATCCTCTGCCTCATGTACAGTACGGCCTCATACACATGCTAGAGGGATCTCAGCCGAGGCGGTCGGTAATTAGTAAGATATGTGTCACCGCTGATTCCTACTTAAAGGAATACTATCGATACCCAAGTGTTCTAAAATGACAGTGTGCAAATAATGTCTAAGTAGCTGTGTAAACATTTTCCCACTTTTCATGTTAAATATCAGAGGCAAAAGCTGTAATTTATTGAGGGTAGGATTTAGCTATATT
This sequence comes from Hyperolius riggenbachi, assembly GCF_040937935.1. Lineage (NCBI taxonomy): Eukaryota > Metazoa > Chordata > Amphibia > Anura > Hyperoliidae > Hyperolius > Hyperolius riggenbachi. The sequence goes on from NC_090656.1 coordinate 8,152,980, forward strand.
AGGACAAATCAATTGCAGAAGGGGTGTCTGCTTCAATGCACAGCCAGAGTTGCATATCAGACTACAGAAAGCAAATATCAAACATATCAAAATCGAACAAATCAAACTCTGAAAGCAAAAACAGTATGAAAAGCTGTGACAATTCGTTACATTTCCTCTGCTCTCTTCAGACACTTCGGTCAGAAACACAGGACACAGGAGCTGCAGCTGTTGGGAGCTCTCTCTTTCTGTCACACACAGAGCTACACATAGTTAACTGATCAAGTGTGAGGGGAATTTCCCCTCTCCTCATGGCTCAGTCAGCCCTCAGTTTTGGCATCAGTAAAGTTTGAAAGTATTTTGGTAACAGTAAAGAATGAAGTTGCTACTAAAATGTATACACCAGTACTTAGCAGCACTTCCCAAACAATTCCTGTGTCAATTGAAAAAAGTATGTGAATCAATAGTATTCCTTTAATGCCGGTATGATAGACTTAAAGTGTACCAGAGATCATAAGATACACAGAACCTATACTTACCCGGGGCTTCCTCCAGCCCCATAAGCACTCCGTCCTCCCGCGGTCTGCCGTTCAGCCTCGATCAGCCCAGTATCATAGAGCATTTCTCCTGGATATTTAAGCGACAGGCGTTTGGGGAGATGAATTTAATCTGGTTGGTACCCATGTATCAACCATCAGTACCTAATGCAGGGGATGCCTCTGTGAGAAGGGAGGGGGAGACAAAGCCCCGGCTTACTTTCCTTTCCCAAACGCATTCCTCACCATTCACTCTCAACCAATACTCATAACAAAACCTAAGCCCCAGTTGGGGCCCTAACACATCCACCCACATGTACCACATGCCGGCCCTAGCTGGCTCCAAATTCCTCTGGATACTATCCACTGTGTCCTCCCCTGGACAGACCAAGTCTCCTTTAAAGGGAACCCTCACCCTTTGATAATAGCCATTCTCCTTGGCCTACTGAGGAGGAGACTATACGGTGACGCAAACACCCAAGTGCCCCCAACTGCCTGGATCCCCGGGAAACTAATCCTCTTTCTTTTCTTTCTCCCCTCCTCCCTTCTACCCTTGTAAATGATGGCCTCGTTTATTGATCGTAGCAAACCTTATTTCCCCTCCAGGGGCGCCACCAGGGCCCAACTTGCGTCGGCCAACTGAAGGCGTGCAAATACGCCCCATCGAAAGGGAAAGAGAAGAAGAAAAACAAAACACCCTATCTGTCTGATAGCCCCTAGGCCCGGTTTCCTGAGAGGCTGGTGCGGGATCGGGATCTGCCCGCCGCTGGTCACTACCACCTCTACCTTCCCCAACAGCTAGCTGGTACCGTCCCGCATCTCCCCACTATCCAAGTTCTTCAAATAACATTAAGGGGGTATGTCTGAGTGAGATTCCCCCCCCCCCCCCATGCATTTGCAAGAGGTGGGCGGGGGCAGCCCTGGCCCCCCACATCTCCACAATTTTTATATAAGACTTGCCTTTATATCGTCACTGTAAGACCGTGTGAATTTGATCATCCATTCACCCCTCACAAAGCTCCCATTGTTTACCCCCCCCCCCATGTCCACTTCTCACGTAATAGTTTCACAGATGAACCAAGCACACAGGGTTCAAATCATCGCATATACCCTTCCCCACCCCACAGGTCCGCGTGGTGTCTGAGCGCCGCCGGTGTCCCTCGCCGCCTGTCGTCATGACGACAGCCGGCAATCTCACTATAGGGTTACAGTGCCACTTGGAGGACGGAAGGAGAAGTAAATGCTTCATGTGGCAATTATATGGTTTGTTGCTCAGCAGCGTAATTGGTGTGAAAGGACCCTTAGAAACAAGTTTTTCAAGCAGGAATCAGAATATATTTCAACTTGTTTAATATCCGTATTTGCACAGAGCAACTGCTTATTTTACTGTATATACTAGAGGTGCATGCCAGTATTAGAAGATGGGGTTAAAATCAACAATACAGGTATAGAATACTGATCGGGTTTGAATTTTGGTATACTTTTAAAGGGATATGATTATAAACAAAGAACACGCGCTATTTCCAAAATGATCTATTTAATCTATAGTTTCCTCCAAATATACATATAAAACTTCATAAAAATCACACTCCTAAAATAGCCACTTTCTTAAAATGAACATTCATACTCCACAATCAATCCCACAGAACACCATGCACTTGTCAAAGATGGCACACGCTGATATGCCGTGTACATATAAAGACTGCACCTCCGCTGTACGTTGCTATCGGCAGTTCTCACTAAGGCATAAAAAATGTCAGTTCCAACAGTTCTTTCCAAAAATAGATCGTAGTGTAGGATCCTACCTTAAGAAAAAAAGTGCTGGTCGACCTTATGATTTTACAAAACCTCTATTCCGGAAAGTGGATGGGTCCGCTTTAGTGGATTTATCCCATGCGGCATATACTAACAGTCACGTTTAAGAGCACCTTCTTAGAACTTGATTTCACGGCAAACTACATTTGCTTTGGGTACCTCTGAATCATGGAAGCTCCTCTCCCGGATTTTCGAGCTGTGCACTCAGCCGGGTACTTCAGAGCTTCTCTCTCCGGTCAGCTCTCGGCGTTGCTCAGTAGCCTACGTCACTTCCTGCTGGCAAGTCCAGTGTGACGCTCGCTCTCTGTCCCAGCAAGCCTAGAGCGGCTTCTTCGGCTTCGGCTTGCTGGGACAGAGAGCGAGCGTCACACTGGACTTGCCAGCAGGAAGTGACGTAGGCTACTGAGCAACGCCGAGAGCTGACCGGAGAGAGAAGCTCTGAAGTACCCGGCTGAGTGCACAGCTCGAAAATCTGGGAGAGGAGCTTCCATGATTCAGAGGTACCCAAAGCAAGTGTAGTTTGCCGTGAAATCAAGTTCTAAGAATGTGCTCTTAAACGTGACTGTTAGTATATGCCGCATGGGATAAATCCACTAAAGCGGACCCATCCACTTTCCGGAATAGAGGTTTTGTAAAATCATAAGGTCGACCAGCACTTTTTTTCTTAAGGTAGGATCCTACACTACGATCTATTTTTTTAAAGAACTGTTGGAACTGACATTTTTTATGCCTTAGTGAGAACTGCCGATAGCAACGTACAGCGGAGGTGCAGTCTTTATATGTACACGGCATATCAGCGTGTGCCATCTTTGACAAGTGCATGGTGTTCTGTGGGATTGATTGTGGAGTATGAATGTTCATTTTAAAGAGAATCTGTATTGTTAAAATTGCACAAAAGTAAACATACTAGTGCGTTAGGGGACATCTCCTATTACCCTCTGTCACAATTTCGCCGCTCCCCGCCGCATTAAAAGTGGTTAAAAACAGTTTTAAAAAGTTTGTTTATAAACAAACAAAATAGCCACCAAAACAGGAAGTAGGTTATAGAAAATACATAGAAAATACATAGAAAATACATCCATACACAAGCAGGATGTATACACCCTTCCTTTTGTATCTCAAGAGATCATTGTGTGTTTCTTTCCCCCTTCTGCTCTCATGCACTGAAGTTTCAGGCTGCTCTTTTCTTCTTGCAAACAGCTTTGCCCTTGTCTGTAATCCTCAGTATGTGAAAGCCCAGCCAGCTCAGAGGACGATTTATCCAGCTTGTAAAAGATAAGAGAGAAGAGAGAATCTGCCATAATCTAAATAACACACAGGCAGTGTGCAGAGAGGGGCCTGGAGGGGCGAGATTCATCACAGAACCACAACACTGAAGAACTTGGCAGCCTTCCAGACACAGGCCGACAAGTCTGACAGGGGAAAGATACATTGATTTATTACAGAGACTGTTAGTAGAAAGTTCTGTAGTAAGCCAGAACATATTAGAATAGCTTTTGGAACTTGTAGGATGATAAAAAACAGGATGCAATTTTTGTTACGGAGTCTCTTTAAGAAAGTGGCTATTTTAGGAGTGTGATTTTTATGAAGTTTTATATGTATATTTGGAGGAAACTATAGATTAAATAGATCATTTTGGAAATAGCGCGTGTTCTTTGTTTATAATCCTATCTCTAATTTTTTGAGGGTTTTTGGGATCACCCCTTTTGGAACGTGCAGCTTAATAGACACAATTTCCCTAGCGCCTACTTCTGTTGATATATATATATATATATATATATATATATATATATATATATATATATATATATATATATATATATATATATATATATATATATATATATATATATATATATATATATACTTTTAAAGGGAGCCTGAGGTGAGTGACATGGAGGCTGCCATACTTCATACTGTATATACTTCATACAGCCATACATTTCCTTTTAAACAATACCAGTTGCCTGGCAGTCCTCCAGATCCTGTGTCTCTAATACTTTTAGCCATAGACCCTGAATGAGCACATGCTGATCAGGTACTCTGATGCAGAATTTACTGGATTAGCAATTTGCTTGTTCCAGGGTATTGACTCAGACACTGGGTATTCCATAATATCAACAGTGCTGCCAGGCAATAGGCATGGTTTACAAGGAAAGAAATAGGACAACCTACATTTCACTCTCACCTCGGGTGTCCTTTAAAAGTGAACCAGAGACAAAGCACCGTCATGTATTTTACAATATATATCAGTGGGAACATTAGAGAAAACGCCTACCCTGCTCTTTCATCCTTCACTGCTCAGCCTGCTTGTTATCAGCCCTGATAAAATCCCTGACTGAGCATTCAGTCTGGCTCTGTTCAGGAATCATTATAGTTGAGTCTGTCTTCTCTGATGTCTTCAAGCCCAAGCCTGCCCCCTTCTGGCTCTGCTATAATGACTCGGCTATCATTCCTGAGCAAAGCCAGACTGAATGCTCAGTCGGGGATTTTATCAGGGCTGATGAGCAAGCTGAGCAGTGAAGGATGAAACAGAGAGCAGGGCAGGTGTTTTCTCTAATGTTCCCACTGATATATATGGTAAAATACATGAGGATGCGTCATCTCTGGTTCACTTTAAGCACAGCAACCAGTATAAATGCAGTAACACTTCAAAAGATCTTCTGTCTCCTCTTGTTGACAGGGTTTTGGTGTTAAAGACTCAGGCTGTAGCTGGTATTGTGTATTGCAATGTGCAGTTCATCGACGAGGGGGGAATTGACCATGTTCCTGGATATAAGCTGCTGCAGCTGCCTCTGATGTTTCAGTGTCTTCTGCCGCAGTACGTGGAGTTCATCATCTGCCGGGTGAAACCGCTCGATAGTGAGGAGACCTGGGATCCTAAGGTGAGCCGTGAAAGTCTCACTGGCAAATAGGAATGACTGTATTTTGAAGCTATATGAAGCCTTGTTTTACTGAAAGTAGACTGAACTGTCACAGAGGTGCCAGAGTAGTATAAAAGCAATTAAAAAACATTTTAAGGGACCCTGAGCAGCGCGTGAAATTAGAGTACACTTACCTGGGGCTTCTTCCAGCTCACCGTAGGTGGCGAGGTCCCCCGGCGCCGCCCTGGCTCCTCTCCTCCTTCCAACGCCGCCCCCCCCCCCCCCCCCCCCCCCCGGGAAGAGCCGGCCCAACTCCTGGCCTGGGTGACGCCGGTAATGGGGGCCGGCCGAGGCAGAAGGAGAGGAGCCAGGAGGACGCCGGGGGACCTCGCCGCCTACGGTGAGCTGGAAGAAGCCCCAGGTAAGTGTACTGGTTGTTTTTTTTTCTAATTTCACGCACCGCTCGGAGTCCCTTTAAAAAGAGGAGGTAGAATTACCTCCTCCTCCAAATTGTTTGTTTTTAATACACAACACTTTATTTCATAAATACTCCACAGTTTGCAACACGTTTCGCAGGTTTCATCTTGCTTCATCAGGCAGTGAAAGGAGTAATAACAAGACTGGGTCTGTAATAGAGCCAAAGGTCTCTGTGGAGTATTTATGAAATACATTGTTTATTAAAAACCAAAGATTTTTGTTGTCTTCTTGGAGGAGGCAAGTCCACCTCTACACCCATATCAAACGGTTTTTAATTGCATTTATACTACTCTGGCGTCTCTGTGACACAGTTCAGTCTATTGTCTAGTCCACCCTTGGTAGAGGGGTTTTTCCCCATATTTCCAATCTACAGAGAGTGACTTCTTAACCTGGGTGGGGTCAGGGCTAATCTCCCCACCTGCTAATACAGTGGGTGCCTTTACAGTAGCCATGGTTAGTGAGTGTTCATTTACTTTGTTTTAATTTGCTTTAGTATCTTGGCATACTGCAGCTTATTGGGCTCTGTGTCCTTATTTTTATGTTTTTACTGAAAGGCTAAACTTGTCTGGGTCAGTGCTATACATGCATCTAATCTTGTGATTAGAGCCCTTCTTGTTGGTCACGGGATTAGTGGCATCATTCTCAGAGGTACGCAAACTTTTTGTTTTTTTCTTCTCATAGCTTGGACTGCTCCATTTAAAGTGCTCCAAGCACCTGGCCCTAAAAAATTATTAAATGAACCTTCTGTTTTAGAGCCTATAAGGGAGGTTCAAATCAGAAATCTGCCTTCTTAAAGTGTACCAGAGATGACCTGTGACGTGATGTAATAGACATGTGCATATACAGTGTCAAGCATACAGACACTAAGGGGTTTGTTCACACTACAAGAGCTTTTTAAGCGCTAGTGATTTTGAAAAGCTCTTGCTAATGTAATGCTATGGGGGATTTTTACAAAACCACATCACTGTAGTGTGAACACACACATAGGATAACATTAGCAAGAGCTTTTAACCACTTCACCACTGAGGGGTTTTACCCCCTGACCACCAGAGCAATTTTCACCTTTCAGCGCTCCTTCCATTCGTCTATAACTTTATCATTACTTATCACAATGAAATGAACTATATCTTGTTTTTTCCGCCACCAATTAGGCTTTCTTTAGGTGGGACATTATACCAAGAATTATTTTATTCTAAATATGTTTTAATGGGAAATAGGAAAACATTTGGGAAAAAATTAATTATTTTTCAGTTTTCGGCCATTCTAGTTTTTAAATAATGCATGCTACTGTAATTAAAACCCATGAAATGTATTTGCTCTTTTGTCCCGGTTCTAAAACCGTTTAAATTATGTCCTTATCACAATGTTTGGCACCAATATTTTATTTGGAAATAAAGGTGCATTTTTTTTAGTTTTTCATCCATCCCTAATTACAAGCCCATATTTTATAAAGTAACAGTGTTGTACCATCCTGACATAAATCTTTAAAGAGTTCAGTCCCTAAGGTAACTATTTATGTATTTTTTTTAATTGTACATTTAAAAAAAAAAGTGTGGGAGGTAATGAGTTAATTTTTTGTGTATAACTAATTCATTTCTATGTGAAAAATGTTTAGGGTGTAGTTTTACTATTTGGCCACAAGATGGCTAACTTTTAGTTTGTTTAACTTTTTTTCTAATGCGACTTCCAAGCGTCCTTCCGGACGCTTGGAGGAAGTAGTAGGAGGCTGGGTAATTTTTTTTTTTTCACAATGATCGCGCTGCTTAGCGGAAAAGCAGCGGATCATTGCGGGGCTTACATCAACGAACGGGAATGGATTTTCCCGTTCATTGATCTCCGGGCGAGCGGCCGGCGGCGTGTTTACCCGCGGGAATGCGCGCTACAGCGAGCGGGAGCGCGGAAAGTACGGATTTCTCCGTCCCTGGGGGTTAAAGGATGGAAAAAGGGACGGAGAAATTCATACGGGCGGGGGTAAGGTGGTTAAAATTACTAGCACTTAGAAAAGCTCTTGTAGTGTGAACCAGGCCTAATGCTGCACTCCTTTTTCTTTTTTTCCCTGCCTGAGAGAGTTTATAATCAGCTATGGAACTGACAGTTTTTCTCCAGTCAGGAACCGGTCAGCTCACTGATAACAAATTACAGCTATAAAACTTTCCTAACCAGATACCTGGGATTTTTAATGTGAGAGAAAAAGGTCAATAGTTCATGCATTTTCACTCTGGGACTCTTGGGACACTGCAATTGAGCAGAGACTATGAAACATTACATCTGCTTTGTAAAAGTTTGTACATAAAATAAAGGCTTGAGATTTCTAAAAAGTCATTTTTAGGAGTAGGACAGATCCAATTGTTTCTCATTAGTTTATTTTCATCTCTTGTTCACTTTAAGATATAATTTGTGATTATTCAGAATGGAGTGAGCATATTAGGCCTCCCACAATGCTTCACTGCTGAACATGAAATTCATCCCTTTGTTGAAAGCTAAACAAACCTCCAGAACCTCTGGAATGCAATGATGATTCAGCTTGTTAATTGGACAGAGCCACACTAATCCCAACTTGCATACAGACTGTTTCAGTATGGTTGAACCTCATCAGTGCATGGCATGGATTATTGTAGCTCTATGGGGTAGGACTTGAAGCACCCAGAGTTAGATTTCCCAGCAAGCTAATGGTGAACCAGGGGCGTTCATAATACAGTGTTCGGCGGGAGGGCTTGGGGGGGTTGTGTTGGTGCTAATGTCTTCCGGAGTTCCATTTGTTGTAACTACATGAAATATTTAAGTGAATCCAATGATTAACCACTTCAGTCTATCTGGACGAGAGCTCTCACTTACAGGACTTGAGGGGATGACTTGAAACATCGAAAAATCGCGGCTTTTCAGAGAAGTTGCCGGTTTTTCTTATGGAGACATAGATCAATGAATGGAAACTGTGTTCCCATTCATTGATCTCTGGGGCAGCGGGAGCGCGCGCGCGCGTGGTTCAGCGGGAGCAGGGCAGATTATCTGGAGGGATTTATCCATCCAGATAGACCTTAAGTGGTTAAAGGGAACCAGAGATGAACGTTTCACACAAAATAAACATATTAGTCGATAGCTTGTAAAGAATAAATGCTCTACCTGATAATTTCGCCACTCTGGTGTGCCTTTTTAGTGTTTTTTTATCCATTATTGCTCCAGGAAAAATCCAATATGGCCGCCAGCTCATATCCCTTCTGCTTCCGGGTTATGAGTTGTTCTGGATGTGCTGTATAGGCTATATGAGAAAGGCTGCTGCAGCCTTTCATCTGTGTGCTTTCATTTTGGTATGATGTGCAGCTGCCTGTTGGAAGTGTCTCTCATAGGAATGAAATTGCAGTCATCATCATTATCTATGCAGACAGAGAACACAGATCATAATGCAGCCACACTTGTCTGTTTCAGAGCTTCTCTCTCAGCAGCAGCAGCCTCTCCAATGTCATCACAACTCTCAGTATGCAAAGCAGGAAATCTGAGCCAGGAGATGGCAGGCTTGGGCTTGAAAAGACTCCACAGAAGAGTGACTCAGCTATAATGATTCCAGGTCAAACCTAGACTGAGCCAGTCAGGGATTTTTATCACAGCTGCTAATAGACTAATTAAGCAGATAGAAACTAAAAGCAGGGTAGGTGTTTACTGTCATGTTCCCACTGATAAATGGAATAAAATGCATGAGGTTGCTTCGTCTCTGGTTCTCTTTAAGCAAATCACCATTTTCAAGCAATATAGGAAAGAAAAAGGATTTTTCTGCTGCTGAAAAGCGTGAAATAGTTGAATGCCTTGGACAAGGTATAAAAACCTTAGATCTTTAAAAAAAAAAAAAAAAAATATAAACTTGAAGGAAATCTTTAGGCAAAATGAAAAAAGCAGTTTAACTCACCTGCGGCTTCTTGCAGTCCCCTGGACTCATCCTGTGCCCACGATGTCTGATCTCGTCTTTCTGGCAAGCAGCGGCCGGTTACGCGCCTCCTCATCGCAGTCCTGTGGCCGGGAGCATTCTGCGCAGTACACGAAAATCACTACCTGCACAGAGTGCTCCTGGCCACGGGACTGCGATCAAGAATGCTCCTTATATGGAACATCCTTATATGGTTTCTTATATGCAACAGGTAATAAACCTTGTTGGGCAGGTGACCATAGCCTTATAGGGAAAGGTGTCCGAAGACCGAACCCAAGATCCCAATCAGGGCATATGGGGCCCCTCAGGACTATTTGTGAACTTATCTGATCGAGCTGCAAGACATCTGGGCATTTGACCATCATTCTGTATCTAAGAATCTATTCATTAACCTCCTTAGCGGTAACCCCGTGCTGGACACTGGGTAAGCCGCGCAGGAGGATTTCTCAGGCCCCGCTGGGCCGATCTGCATAATTTTTTTTTCTTTTTTTATACAATCGTATATCGTGTTACTTACGATCGCCTGCGCCGATTCGCCGCTACCCCCTCCCCGAGGTGCCCCCCCCTCCCCGAGACCCGTGCGCTGCCTGGCCAATCAGTGCCAGGCAGCGCTGAGGGGTGGATCGGGACTTCCTCTGACGGCATGACGTCAGTGACGTCATCGCGCGCGGAAGCCCTCATGGAAATCCCGTTCAGAACGGGATTTCCGGATGGGCATACGCGCCGGCGGTGATCAGCGTGTACGGGGGGACGCCGCAGGGAGGGGGGAAGCATGTAGCTAGCGCTAGGCTAGCTACATGCTAAAAAAAAAAAAGAAGAAAAAAAAAGTTAAATCATACCGCCAGGGAGGTTAAATGCTATATTTTACATCTAAATGTCCTGTCATTGAATTATTTGTATGTGCTCTGCAACTGTGAACCTACTACAAAAGGGTGCTCTGTTAATATGTAACCTAACCTGTTACAATGTTTTTGATTGGAATCGCTTTTGATTTCAGTAAACATGACCTCCTAATGCTGCAAATTCAACAAATGACCATTTTAAGTTCTTTACAACCTACAAAAAGTTTTGTAACTGTTGTGCGTATTAATTTTGAACAGTGCATTTTTAAAAAACATACCGTTATTAGGTGGTTTGTTCATTCAGTCATATTCAAATGATACTCTTAATGGTTGATAAATCAAAAATCATGCTGACTGCCTCTTGCATGGACTATTTAGGAAAATCCTAGAATATAAGAAAATATAATTTGCATGATGATTTTTAATGCGTTGTGTGTATATATGTAGTGTGAGCAATAAACTTACTTTACTTTGCTGAAAAAAAATATAAGCCCTTTCTGGATTATTTTATTAGTCGCACACGAGTCTAGAAAGAAGGTGATAGCTAAATGATATTGTGTTATGTTTTGTCAGGTGACTCGCCTCATTAGTAGAAGCATCAGGAAGAAGCAACACAAGGCCAAGGTGGTTTTGAATCTTGGGAAGACCTACTGGCTGGACCCCATGGTGAGTAGCCAACCTATCTGTATTGTCTTATTATTGGGTTAGCGTGGGTATTATAATCCTGAATAGTGCAAATCACACAGTGAGAAGCTGAACTTTTCTTCCTTGTGCCATATCAGTAGAGACCTTCTGGCATTCGCCTAGGGTGCCACCTGCTGGATGTGCTGCTGTATGGAATTCTCATTCATAGACGCAAGCTACACCAAGAAGAGCTTGGTTAGATGAGTAGCATAGAGAACAAGGACCGGGCAAAAACATCAGATGTGCTCAGACACCAAGCCAGTCCAGTAATATCAGACCTGGTGCATCGTTTCACCATCACTTCTGACTTCTTATGCTGGTTTCTGCATGCAGGGCCCATTTCCATGTGCAGCAGCGTTTCTCAGCAGGTGAGGCGAGTGGGTAAACGCTGCCTATCATTTCAGTTACTTCGTTATCCAAATCGTATTGCTGTGTACTGTGCACTGCGGCCCAATCTGAAACTGCCGCGGCTCCTACCGGCGGAATACCTTGGGGTGTCTTCTTTCTAAAATGGGGTCATTTGTGGGGTTCCTATACTGCCCTGGCATTTTAGGGGCCCTAAACCGTGAGGAGTAGTCTTGAAACCAAATGTCGCAAAATGACCTGTGAAATCCTAAAGGTACTCATTGGACTTTGGGCCCCTTAGTGCAGTTAGGGTGCAAAAAAGTGCCACACGTGGTATCGCCGTACTCAGGAGAAGTAGTATAATGTGTTCTGGGGTGTATTTTTACACATACCCATGCTGAGTGGGAGAAATATCTCTGTAAATAGACAATTGTGTGTAAAAAAAAAAAAAAAAAAAAAAAATTTCATTTACGGAGATATTTCTCCCACCCAGCATGGGTATGTGTAAAAATACACCCCAAAACACATTATACTACTTCTCCTGAGTACCGCAATACCACATGTGTGGCACTTTTTTGCAGCCTAACTGCGCTAAGGGGCCCAGAGTCCAATGAGCATCTTTAGGCTTTACAGGGGTGCTTACAATTAGGCACCCCCCAAAATGCCAGGACAGTGAACACACCCCACAAATGACCCCATTTTGGAAAGTAGACACTTCAAGTTATTCAGAGAGGAGCATAGTGAGTCCGTGGCAGATTTCATTTTTTTTTTTTTTTGTCGTAAGTTCGAAGAAATGGAAACCTTTTTTTTTGTCACAGTGTCATTTTCCGCTAACTTGTGACAAAAAATAAAATCTTCTATAAACTCACCATGCCTCTCAGTGAATACTTTAGGATGTCTTCTTTCCAAAATAGGGTCATTTGGGGGGTATTTATACTATCCTGGAATTTTAGCACCTCATGAAACATGACAGGTGCTCAGAAAAGTCAGAGATGCTTCAAAATGGGAAAATTCACTTTTGGCACCATAGTTTGTAAACGCTATAACTTTTACCCAAACCAATAACTATACACTGAATGTTTTTTTTTTTTTATCAAAGACATGTAGCAGAATAACTTTCCCGCTCAAATGTATAGGAAATTTTACTTTATTTGAAAAATGTCAGCACAGAAAGTTAAAAAAAGTCATTTTTTTTTGTCAAAATTCATGTCTTTTTTGATGAATAGAATAAAAAGTAAAACTCGCAGCAGCAATCAAATAGCACCAAAAGAAAGCTGTATTAGTGACAAGAAAAGGAGGTAAAATTCATTTAGGTGGTAGGTTGTATGACCGAGCAATAAATTGTGAAAGCTGCAGTGGTCTGAATGGAAAAAAAGGCTCTGGTCCTTAAGGGGCGAAAGGACTGTGGTCCTCAAGTGGTTAAGCAATACCAGTTGCTTGGCAGCCCTGCTGATCCTCTGCCTCTGTTTTTAGCTATAAACCCTGAACAAAAATTCAGCAGATCAGGTATTTCTGACATTGTCAAACCCGACAAGATTAGCTGCACGCTTGTTTCTGGTGTGATTAAGACACTACTGCAGCCAAATAGCTCAGCAGAGCAGCCAGGCAACTGGTATTCTTTAAAAGGGAAAAATGTGACAGCCTCCATATACCTCTGGCTTCAGGTTCCCTTTTAGCTACTTGTGGCCTCTTAACCGTTTCAGTGTTGGTTGGGTCTCGTGGTTGTAATTCCCTGCCTGTCTGACCGTGCATTCCGGCATACTTGATTAATGACTATATATCTTATTCTCTCTGTATAGGTACATGTGAGTTCACTGCCCAACCTGTCCACCTGTGTGTACGATCTCAATGTCCGCCAGGAGATCCTGTCTACCGGCATGGCAACAGACAACCCCGATCATGTGACCCAGCTGATGGCGCTGCTCACAGCTACAGAGACCCCACTGATCTCTTCCGGCAGGTCTGTATTTTTTAAGGATCTGATTTGCCATAAGGCCTGTCCCCTTTGTATATTTTTCTAATTCTTATTTCATGTATTTATTTTTATTCATCTCATATCACTAACTTGTGACTTAACGGAAAAATCCGAGCAGCAAAAAACGAGATCTACTTACCTGGGGATTCCTCCAGCCCCTGTCCCTCGCCGCAGCTCCGGTGTCCCGGGATCCCCTCCGTTTCAGATGCGACCTTGCCAGGTTGGCATTCAGTGCGCCTGCGCCTCCATTGCACTCACGTGGTCTGGAGTGTTCTGCGCAGTAGAGGCCGACCTGGCGAGGTCGTCCTATGCAACGGAGGGGATCCCGGGACACCAGAGCTGCAGCTAGAGACATATTGGCTGCCGGGCTTCTTTTGCTTCTTGGATGTTTCCTTTAACTTAAAGAGAACCCAAGGTGGGTTTGAAGAATATTATCTGCATACAGAGGCTGGATCTGCCTATACAGCCCAGCCTCTGTTGCTATCCCAAACCCCCCTAAGGTCCCCCTGCACTCTGCAATCCCTCATAAATCACAGCCACGCTGCTGACAAACAGCTTGTCAGAGCTGGCTGTGTTTATCTCTATAGTGTCAGTCTGCTGCTCTCCCCGCCTCCTGCACAACTCCAGTCCCCGCCTGCATCCCTTCCCTCCCTGCTGATTGGAGGGAAGGGACGGGGGCAGGGACCGGAGCTATGCAGGAGGCGGGGAGCAGCTGAGACTGACACTACAGATGTAAACACAGCCTCACAGCACGGCTGTGATTTATGGGGGATTGCAGAGTGCAGGGGGACCTTAGTGGGGTTTGAGATAGCAACAGAGGCTGGGCTGTATAGGCAGATCCAGCCTCTGTATGCAGATAACATTCTTTAAACACACCTCGGGTTCTCTTTAAAAGAACAAAGTACAGTGGTAGCAGGTATCTGTGTGTACACTTGGGTAATCAGTTTAGTTAACGTGGCCTATTTTGTCTCCTCTATTTCCAGTCATCAATCCCTGTAGATGGTCCTTGGCAAAGGTGGGCGGTCAGGGCAGTCTCTGCTGAGAATAGTCTGTGTGTGTTTAAGCTGCCCCGATGCTGACCGGTCCAGAATACCGGATTGTCTCAGCCAAGCACATGCGGAGCCCATAGTTCTTTTTTTTTTTTTTTTAATCTCTTCTGCACTGCCGCCCTAATTCCATAGCACAGGACTCATCAATAGCCTCTAGGCTAAAGGTGTGTCTGAGCAGGCTCAGCCCTGTACTGTCACCTTGACAGTCATGAGCCCCACAGCTGACTAGAAATGTTCGTGTATGCACCTTTACATTGCTCTCCAGAACGCCAAGAGGACGATCACATCTGGTCCTTAACTGGCTTAAAGAAAATCTGGGGAGGTGGTTCATATTTACTTACCTGGGGCATCTTCCAGTCTCTGGGCAGTCTATCTGATATAGTCCAGTGTGCCGCTGTCCTGCTCTGAAACTTTGCTGCACAGCCCAGGCTGGGAGCCTTCTTGCACTCCAGTGGCTGAGAGAGTTCTGCACATGCGCAGTTTAAGTCTGTGTACTGCGCATGTGCAGGCAGTTCCCAGCTGTGGAAGAGCGATTGAGGAGGCACACAGACTGCACAGTGCAAGCGGAGTAGACCTGACCGTTCTGAGAGGGCATCAGCACACTGAAGTGGATCGGGGGACCTGATACACAATTAGGGCTACTGGACTGATGGGGAACATTTAAAGGGAAGATCCGCGCTGCTAAAAAAAAAAAAAAACTGCACTTACCTGGGGCTTCTTCCAGCTCCTGGCAGTCGATCGGTGCCCTCGGCGCAGCTCCTCTCCCTCCCAGGCGTCCAGCAGTGAAGAAGCCGACCTCGCCAGGTCGACTTCATGTGCGTTCCACGGCGCAGGTCACGTGGTGTACGTGATGTCATCGGGTCTCTACTGCGCAAGCGCAGTAGTTCTGCGCCTGCGAAGTAGAGACCCGATGACGTCTCTACACCACGTGACCCCCCCGCCATGGAGCGCACGGAAGCCGACCTGGAAGCTGACCTGGCGAGGTCGGCTTCTTCACTGCTGGACACCTGGGAGGGAGAGGAGCTGCGCCGAGGGCACCGATCGACTGCCAGGAGCAGGAAGAAGCCTCAGGTAAGTGCAGTTTGTTTGTTTTTTTCTGCACCGTGAACCTTCCCTTTAAAGGTGCCTTTAAAAGATTGGAGTATGAGGAATTGGCATCTTGATACAAATCCTACTAGTCCATAGGACACCAATCAGATTTTGGTGCCTTATGCTAAGTAAAAGATTTTATTCCTATGGTTGCCCCTTGCAGCATACGTTTCTTGAATAACTTCTGCTGCTACAAGGGTGTCAGGATGGGTACAGACATTTTACAGAAGGAAGTATTCACACATCAGCTGCATAGAAGTACGGCTGATATGTGCAGAGGATGTAGACTCTGGTATTGCAGTTTTCATGTGATAAGGCTGGCAGTTGTAGCAGTGAAATGCCTATGTGACTTTCTTGTATTTTTTTTTTGTATGCAAAAAATAAATTGCACAGCAATTCTGTTATAAGTAAAACTAATTCAAAAAAATTTCCTCACCCCCTGCATGATTTCTGAGAAACCTTCCTAACTCCTATTTTAGAACAGGACAGAAACTTCACTATCTAGTGAGTTCTTAAAGGGGCACTACAGCGAAAAACTGTAAAATATGTGCAAACATATACAAATAAGTACATTTTTTTTTCCAGAGTAAAATGAGCCATAAATTACTTTTCTCCTATGTTGCTGTCACTTACAGTAGGTAGTAGAAATCTGACAGAAGTGACAGGTTTTGGACTAGTCCATCTCTTCATAGGGGATTCTGAGCAAGCCTTTTATTCTTTATAAAGATATTCCCTAAAAAGGATTTAAACAATGATGCCGGGCCAGCTTCCCTGCTCCCTATACAGTTTTTTGGCAGTTGGACAGAGCAACTGCCATTTACTAAGTGCTTTTTGAAAATAAATATATCCTTGAGAATCCCCTATAAAGAGATGGACTAGTCCAAAACCTGTCACTACTGTCAGATTTCTACTACTTACTGTAAGTGACAGCAACATAGGAGAAAAGTAATTTATGGCTCATTTTACTCAGGAAAAAAAATTACTTCTTCTCTGTATATGTTTGCACATATTTTACATTTTACAGTTTTTCACTGTAGTGCCCCTTTAAGATGATTTCTCCAAACCTCCTTAGATTTTCTCGGGCACTTTTGCTAAATGTCCCCTTTGTTCTTAATTCTACTTGTTCTTTCAGCATTTCATTAGATGAGCAGAAGATGGACCAGGAAAATGCCACTTGTGAGGAGAGTGGTGCAGTTCCTCCTCCAGGCCTACAGGGGGAGCTCGGTGCCAGCCTGGAGAGCACCAGCGAGGAGGGTCAGCATGCTGGGAGTCCCGCACCACATCCACAGGAGAGACAGGAGCACGGTGCAAGCCTGAATACCACCAGTGAGGAGGTTCAGCATGCTGGAAGTCCACTGCTACATCCACAGGAGAGACAGGCCAGTGCAAGCCTAAATGGCACCAGTGAGGAGGGTCAGCATGCTGGAAGTTTACCGCTACATCTGCCGGAGAGACAGGAGCTTGGTTCAAGCCTGGATCGCTCCAGTGAGGGTCAACCTGATGAAAGTCCTCCGCCACATACACAGGAGACGCAGTCAGGTAAGAGGATTGTGTCAGCACCTATATAAAATGGGTTAACCAACTGTGGAAAATAGTAATCTCAGTTAACTACTTTCGGACCGAGCTAATTGAAATCTACGCCCTGTTTTGGTGGGCTCCTGGCTGGCAGGGCGTAGATTTCAATTAGCCGCTGCTGCGAGCATCCGCAGTTTCTGACACTCCCCGCCGATTGCGACGCTCAAACACAACGTCTCTCGTTGCAGCTCACTGGCTCTGCCTGTCTCTAAGACAGGAGAGCCATGTGAGCCGGTCAGGAGCCGTTTCATTGGCTCCTGGCCATGTCTATCAATGTAAGCCACTCCCATTCGGCTTACATTGATAGACAGGGCCAGGAGCCAATAAAAGCGGCTCCTGACCTGCTCACAGGAGTGGGTGGCCCAGGTTCCCCCGGTGTACGGCGATTGCGGAGGTAAGTGCGGCGATTCGTCGGGTTTCAGCCGCTGCTGGTACCAGTGGTCTCTGGTCCTTAAGGGGGCAGAGACCGCTGGGTCTTAAGTGGTTAAGCACAAGTTTTCCTAGGGTCGGTCAGATGGGCTCTTAGCCACTGACCCACGGATGGAGGAGGAAGTGCTGCTGCCGCCGCTGGAGAGAGCCCGGGGGTGAGTAGACCTCAAAGGGCTTCAGATCGGGGGGGGAGTTTGAAGAAGAGGGGATCGGGAAGGAGAGAGAGGAGATAGTAGGAGGAAGGGAGAGAGGCCACCAACAGCCCGCCCGCATAGAAGTGGACTCCCCCCATAGAGGGGAGAGTCACTAGCCGGTACAGAAGGGACCCGCCCACCGCATAGAGGGGGAGCCCCCGCCCGGCCACCAGCCAGCACAGAAGGGGGACTGCTACCATACAAAAAGGGCCCGCCCACCGCATAGAAGGGGGAGCCCCCGCCAGCCCTGCAGAACTCTGATCCGCTGCCCAGGGATTCTCCCTGGCTGGATGCTAGTTCTGCACGCTGGGGGTAGCACAAATCGCTACCCACAGCGTGCAGACAGGCATCCAGCCATCCTGGGGAATCCCTCCGATGAGGGAAAAGTGAAGCCGGCGAGGCAGACAAACAGGAAATCTCCCTGGCGGTATTGACGAGCTCAGTTCGTCAATACCGCTTTCAGCATGTTTCTGCTGGACGAGAAAGGCTCGTCAATACCGCCAGGAAGGCTACCAGAAAAGCATAAGAAGTCCCGTTTGCAGTTTGCCACAAGCCATGTGCGGGACACAGCAAACGTGTGGAAGAAGGTGCTCTGGTCAGATGAGACCAAAGTGGATACTGGGGTGGAGTTTCACCTTCCAGCAGGACAATGACCCTAAACATAAAGCCAGGGCAACAATGGAATGGTTTAAAACAAAACATATCTATGTGTTAGAATGGCCCAGTCAAAGTCCAGATCTAAATCCAATCTGTGGCAAGATCTGAAAACTGCTGTTCACAAACGCTGTCCATCTAATCTGACTGAGCTGGAGCTGTTTTGCAAAGAATGGGCAAGGATTTCAGTCTCTAGATGTGCAAAGCTGGTAGAGACATACCCTAAAAGACTGGCAGCTGTAATTGCAGCAAAAGGTGGTTCTACAAAGTATTGACTCAGAGGGCTGAATAAATTACGCACACCCCACTTTGCAAAAAAGGCTATGACCCCGGGGTCATGACAGTGCAGCTCTGCTTTGTGTGTCTCATCGCAAAGCACGGACAGGAGAGCAAGGGGCAGGGAGTGGTGGGAAGGGGCAGGGCACATAGAGGTGGGGAAGGGGTGTTATAAAGGTCTAGAGCCTCTAGTGGTGATATTTCATTATTGCATTCACTCCTGTCTTTTTTATTCTCTTAGATAAATATGGTGACGAGCCCAGTGATTTAAAACCTGAGCAGGATCTTCCTCTAGAGAGGTTAGTTGCTTGTTTCTTACCAGTTTAGACATTTATGCTGGGTTTACCTTGACAGAAAAAAACAAAGTTCAGATTTTTGGAACGGATGCAGAAGGATCCTGTGCAAAGCAATTGGATCCGTTCACATCAATACATTCATAACGGGGTTTTTTTTGTATGTTCCAACGAGTGGAAAAGGATGGGTCCTGCACTTGGCTGGTTAAAGCGGAGGCCAACAGACTCGGGTAGCCTAGAATGGAGAGGGTCTGTTCTCACTAGGCCGGTGGTTGCATACGTTTTGCACATTTTTAATCGCCTGTTGCCTCCATTGATGCTGCTGCTGCCGTCGCCGCTCGATCCACTGCATAGAGGAAGTGCCAACATACAGATACAAGAAACCATCAGAAGCATCAGCTTAGAAGTGTTTGGAAATTGGCCAATGGGAATAGTCTCTCCCCAGGGAGGATTCTCATTGGGTCACTGAGTGGCGAACTAATGAAAAACCTCCCTGGTGCTCATGAAGAATTCTTATTGGTCTTTTGCAAACCAATGGGAGCCTGATGCTTCTAATGCTGCTCTTGGATGTGTATATCAGCGTTTTAGAGGACCTGGGCATCGGCAGTGGAACGCAACAGGTACTGAGTCGGTGGCGATGCGAAAATGGAACGTAAAAACTGTTGGAAGACTGATGCTATGTAATAAACTGATCCGTTTAACCGTTTCAGCCCACGGGGATTTTTTACCTTATGCATCAGAGCAATTTTCACCTCCCATTCATTCGCTAATAACTTTATCACTACTTAACACAATTTATTGATCTATATCTTGTTTTTTCAGCCACTAATTAGGCTTTCTTTGGGTGGTACATTTTGCTAAGAATTATTTTTTTATAAATGCATTTTAGCACTATTAATAAGAAAAAAATGGAAAAACATTTCTCAGTTTTCGTCCATTATAGTTTTAAAATATTCCACGTTACCATAATTAAAACCTATGTATTTTATTTGCCCGTTTGTCTCGGTTATGACACCATTTAAATTTTGTTCCTATCACAATGTATGGCGCCAATATTTTATTTGGAAATAAAGGTGCATTTTTTCCGTTTTGCGTCCATCACTATTTACAAGCTTATAATTTAAAAAATGTTTCTAGTATATCCCCTTCAAATGCATATTTAAAAAGTTCAGACCCTTAGGTAACTATTTGTTTTGTTTTTTTTAATTGCAAATTTTTTTTTTCCATTAAAAATTTTATTTGGGTAATATTTTGGTGTGGGAAATAAACAGTTAATTTTCAATGTTATATGTGTAAATTGTAATGTAAAAAATATATAGTTTTACTATTTGGCCACAAGATGGCCACCTTGAGTTTTTTTCTTCTTGTGCTTCTCGCTAAGCGGAAGCACAAGGAGGACGCAGAAAATTTTATTTGCAGGAAGACCGAAGCCTCTAGTAAGAGCGCTTCGGTTTTTCTGCTGGGGACACGGATCGGTGATCGGGAACCATGTTCCCGTTCACTGATCCCAGGGCTACCGGGGGACAGCACGGGGGCGCGATTGCGGCGCCGCAGCAGAGCAGCCGCCGGGCAGCAGAAATGGTTAAACAGAAAAAGGATATTTATTTTTTTCATCTGGACAGGGTGAAGCCAGCCTTTGACAGATGTATATAATGTTGGGTATACACAAGCAGATCTGCTAACTATTTTTCTACCATCTGTCAGTTTATAGCGTGGGATGTATATTTCATCAGTTTTTACAAGTACATTGAATTGCTCATCATCTGACCTGATCAGTCATGTGTGCTGGCCTTAAAAAGACCATAAGGGGGGTAAAAGAATTGATACTTACTTGGGGCTTCCTCCATCCCCATAACCACCGTTGCCATCCTCCCATGTGGCTCTATTTGCCTGCTATTGACCCCAGTAATCCTTGTTCTGTCGCGTCAGTTGGGTTCTTCTGCGCATGCCCGACTACACGAGCCCGTCGCACTCACACTGCCGGGAGTGTTCTGAGGAGCCCGTCTGATGCAACTGAATGAGGTGAACAGAGTCACGTGGGAGGACACTGAAGGCAACAGTGGTCATGGAGCTGGAGGAAGCCCCAGGTAAGTATCCGTTCTTTTACCCCCCCTCATCTCAGGTTGCCTTTAACCACCTTGGCGGTATGATTATTTTCAGATTTTGTTAAAAAGCAGTGTCATTTTTGCAAAATCTTTTAAACCCTAAAAATCATACCACCTGATAGATAGATCTGCGGCAGCCCTGCACATTACACACCTCCCATAGATCCAGCTCGGTGTTAACGCTCTGAGCTGTAGATTTCCAGCCCGAGCCTGACTCGGGGTTACCACTAAGGGAGGTTAAAGGAGTACTGTAGCGGGAAAAAAGAGTTGAACTTACCTGGGGCTTCTAATGGTCCTCCGCAGACGTCCTGTGCCCATGGCGGGACCAAACAATACTCCAGTCCCCTCCTCCGGCTCACTCAGTACAATCTGCGCCTGCGCAGTATGCTCCCGGTGACGTCAGCGGGAGCGAGGATGCGGCCGCGCAGGTGCAAATTTTGGAAAAGAACCAGCGGCGGCATCCGTGAGTGGCTGCGTGGGCACAGGACGTATGCAGAGGACCGTTAGAAGCCCCAGGTAAGTTCAACAATTTTTTTTAAGCTTTCCCTACAATTGGATTTCCACCTAAAGTTCCACAACGATTGATTCCGTTCAGGAAGGAATAGATTCCCACCACACACAGCACATCAGAACTGAAAATCAATCGAACTGCGACGCTGATCATCCACTGCTCCTGCCCCACTGCTCCTGTCCGATCAATGCTTTCAATCGATTTTTGGTCAATCGAGCAATTTGAACATTTGAAGCACTACAGTGGTTTCCCATCAGATTCAATCACTGAATCTGCAGGGGATCAAATGAGAAAATCGATTGTGTGTATGGGCACATTTTAGGTTGGCAGTACACAAGCAGAGGTCACAGATGTTCTCTCTGCTGTCACCTGAGCTCCTATGACTGCTTTGTTCCTCTTTTTGACTCTGCTGGTGACATCAGCGACTTGTTCCCTCTTTTGCCCTGGGTCTGGGGATAGGTACTGGCTTTGCCCTTCAGTTATCTGTATATGTTTCATTTTGCAGTGTCCACCCAGAGGTGAAATGGTTTGAGCGAGGAGATACACTGGTCCTGACTGTGAAAGTCCAAGGTGGAATAAAAGACCACATGTGCACCTTCCAAAGCGACAGAGTGCTATTCAGGTAAGGAATGGTTTATTATTTGCAGGGAGGCGTTGCTACAACTTTCCGACCATGATAGTCACATGATGAAATACGGTTGTTGCTGATTTGGACTGGCCCAATCCCAAGCTGCATATAAGTAGCATGCATGCCAGAATTATTAGCATGTCTCTCACCACTTCTAGTCCCCATCATGTCATTACACAAGTATGTTGCTTAAAGTGAACCAGAGACGCTTCGTCTCTGGTTCACTTTAAGCAACCCTGCTCTCTGTTTCATTATTTACTGTTCAGATTGCTTCTTATCAGCCCAGATAAAATCCCCGACTGAGCATTCAGTCTGGCTTTGCTATGACTCAGCTATAATGATTCCTGAGCAGAGCCACAAGGGAGCAGGTTTGGGCTTGAAAAGACATCACAGAAGACAGAATCGGCTATAAAGATTCCTGAACAAAGCTAGACTGAATGCTCAGTGGGGGATTTTATCAGGGCTGATAACAAGCAGGCTGAGCAGTGAAGGATGAAGCAGAGAGCAGGGTAGGTGTTTTCTCTAATGTTCCCACTGATATATATGGTGAAATACATGAGGGTGCTTCGTCTCTGATTCACTTTAAAGAGACTGAAAAAGTAAAAACCCTTCTGGGAGATACTTGCCTCGAGAGGGAAAGTCTCAAGAGTCCCAATGAGGCATTTCCCGTTCTCTTAGCCTGGAGGAATGCAGCGCTGGCTCCCCCAGAAGTCCCTTGACAAGGGTGCGCAGGCAGTATTTACCTACCGCAATCCTGCACAGGCCCACTAGCGGCTCTTCGATCGGGTAAGGTGGAAATAGATAAGCCCCATTGATCCGCTTTGCTGCGCAGGTGCAAAGGACTCGTGCCTGCGCAGTAGAGTGGATACTATAGAGCTCAGCTATTTTCGCCTTAGCCCAAACGAAGAGCTGCTGCTGCGCCTGTGCAGGATCGCGGTAGGCAAATATTTACCTCGCCGCTGTTCGGAGGGGTCGGATGACGGGATGAGCCTCATTAGGATCCAGAGGCTTCCCTCTTCCAAGGTAAGTATCCCCCAGAGATGTTTTTGTTTTGTTTCAGGTTTACTTTAGTTAAATGGAACCTGAAGCGAGAGGGATATTAAGGCTGCCATATTTGTTTCCTTTTAATCCATGCCAGTTGCCTGGCTATCCTACTGATTTCCTTGGCTGCAGTAGTGTCTCACTCACACTTCTGAAACAAGCATGCAGCAAATCCAGTCAGAAACATCTGATCTGCATGCTTGTGCCGACTTTATGGCTAAAAGTATTGGAGGCAGATGAACAGGACAGCCAGGCAATCTGCATTGTTTAAAAGGAAACAAATAGGTCAGCCTCCATATCCCTGTCACTTCAGGTTCTCTTTTTAAGAGGCCGCATAACATGTTGGTGTGGTGAGTTTGCATAGTAAGAGAACCAGAGACAAAGCACCCTCATGTATTTTACTACATTTATCAGTAGGAACATGACAGTAAACACCTACCCTGCTTTTAATTTCATTCTTATCTGCTTAATTAGTCTGTTAGCAGCTGTGATAAGAATCCCCGACTGGCTCAGTCTAGGTTTGACCTGGAATCATGATAGCTGAGTCACTCTTCTGTAGAGTCTTTTCAAGCCCAAGCCTGCCCCCTCCTGGCTCAAATTTCCTGCTTTGCATACTGAGAGCTGTGATGACATGGGAGGGGCTGCTCCTGCTGAGAGAGAAGCTCTGAAACAGACAAGTGTGGCTGCAATATGATCTGTGTGCACTCTGCCTGCATAGATAATGATGATGACTGCAGTTTCATTCCTATGAGAGACACTTCCTACAGGCAGCTGTACATCATACTAAAATGAAAGCACACAGATAAAAGACTGCAGCAGCCTTTCTCATAGAGCCTAGACAGCACATCCAGAACAACTCATAACCCAGAAGCAGAAGGGATATGAGCTGGCGGCCATATTGGATTTTTCCTGGAGCAATAATGGATAAAAAAACACTAAAAGGCACACCAGAGCGGCAAAATTATCAGGTAGAGCATTTATTCTTTACAAGCTATCGACTGATATGTTTATTTAGTGTGAAACGTTCATCTCTGGTTCCCTTTAAGCCTCGTACACGCGTGACACCTGATAACGACCACCTCAGCTGATAATCGGCGTGTGTACGGTAATTGACGATCTTCAAGCAATCCGCTTGCCGGATCGCCTGGCCAAGCGATAGCCAACTTCTTTGTGCACGCCACTACCCCGGCACACTCCGTATTATTTCTCTCACTTTGAAAATGGGTATCCCGAATAAATTATTATGTTTTGCTCTGAGTCTGTTACAGGTCCTCTTTGATATCAGTTTGAAGAGACTCTGAAGTCTCCTAAAATCCAACTTTTTATTAAAACATTTAACTTTAGCACTATCAGCCCTGCTAAAACGCCGCATCCCAGCGGCAGAAAGCTGTTTACAAACCCCCCAAATCCCCGGGGCAAAATGCGAGGATCGCTTCCTCATAGAGGCAGAGCTTAGGGCTGTAGCTCTTCTGCTACTCACATCAATCCCCGCTGATTGCCGCCTCTCCCCCGCCCCTCTCAGTCTTCCTTCACTGAGAGAGGCAGAGATCCGCGGGAGATTGACACTAATGGAGGCAGAGCCTACAGCTCAAAGCTCTGCCTCCCCAGGCAGCAAAATCCACGACCAGGAAAGTCGTGGATTTGCCCCCGTGTTTGAGGGGGTTTGTAAACCGCTTTCTGCCTCAAGGATGCGGCATTCTAGCAGGGCGGATAGTGCTAAAGTTAAATGTTTAATAAAAAGTGAGATTTTAACAGGCTTCAGTGCATTTCCGAGTGAGAATGCTGTGTAATGTCCTAAATCAATTGCACCTATAACAAGGATTCTGTAACTGATGGCGCTGACTAGAACTATAGTCTATGCCCGATGTGGGGCTGCGTTTACGTTTATAAGTTTCTGTATTTCAGGGTTTGTTTTTTTTTACATTAAAATTCGATGTTAAGCATAATCGGATCGCATCAGGTTCTGATAAAACAATCTACCCATTATACTCTCCTGAGCAGTTTTGTATGAGGGCCAGTTTCCCCACAGGCAAATCGCGCGGGGAAACTCAGCTATAGGAAACAATGGCGCCGCTGGCTGAATCGCTTACCTTAGAGATTCGGCC
Organism: Hyperolius riggenbachi; assembly: GCF_040937935.1. NCBI lineage: Eukaryota > Metazoa > Chordata > Amphibia > Anura > Hyperoliidae > Hyperolius > Hyperolius riggenbachi. The sequence continues at coordinate 8,178,362 of NC_090656.1, forward strand.
GACCTTGCCATCCGTTTCCATGCGGGAGGCTGAGAATCCCATAGCCGGGCTTATGGGATTGGTCAGCGTTCCTGCAGACGAGGAAGTTCCGCCGCGCGTCTCCCAGCCAAGCACGCCACTAGTGGAAACGGGCCCTTAATGTTTAAGTTGAAGGGAAATGGTCATGTGACGCATAGTTTTTGTTTTTTTGCAGCTGCCACGCTTCAGGGAGGCACTATGTTGCAGATTTGGGACTCTTTAAAGAAATTGTGTCCGATAAAGCAAAGTGTTGTGTGAAGTCTGGAGAAGCCGTCATTACACTACTTAAAAAGGGATCCGAATCCTGGACACGGCTCCTGGCCACAAAGGTTTGTTCCATTATTTGTGTGTGTGGTCACTGCCGGTTCTAGACTTTTTGCCGCCTGAAGCAATTCATTGTGAGGACGCCTTCACCCCCCAATTGTGTGCAGACCGGAGAGGAGAGACACATCGGGCTGTGCATTGCTGGCACTATGCTTACCTCCCTCTGCTTCTTCTAATACCGCCTCTCCTCCCTGCTGGCCCGCAGCATCCTGACTCTGATCACTAGGATGCCGGGTATGTGCAGCACCGGCGCCGCATCACTAACCTGCTTTCGGCAGATTAGCGATGGGATCACCTGCCACACATCCTGCTTCCTCTCTGACTGCGGCGGCACTTCATGTGACCAGACAGCACGTAACAGGTCACATGAGGCACCACTGTAGCCATGGATACAGGATGGGCGGATGGAGATCCCATTACTGGAATGCTGAGAGCAGTGGACTGAAGCAGCGTTGCACATCTAGAGAGGGTGACATTTGTGGAGGGGAGCTGCCTCTTGTCACCCTCTAATTGTTGCTGCTTTGAAGGATGTGATTCTTGTTGCTTCATGGAAGGACTGGCCCTGTATGTGGTATTTCCTATCCAAGCTCCTAGGTTTGCTCCATTATCTGTGTATGTGGTAGCTCCTATCTTCCTTCTCCAGACTAATTTCTGCCGTTGTCCCCTTTTTTTAGAATAAAAATGTCAGCTATGACTATGACCAGCTGGAAGACTCAGACGAGAGCTCCCTATTTTATGGAGGTAGAGTCCAGAATTTATTTTGTAATGCTGATTGTTTCATGATATGCTAAGATTTATGTAAAGGATAAAAAGGTTCATTAGGTAAGGACGGACTTAGTTCAGCACTGCCATACTTGCCTCACCCTTCACAGCTGCTTCCATCTCGTCTTCGGATTTTTGGGGACTGACCGCGCTGGATTGGGGCTACACAGGAGGATGAGGGAAGCCTCTGTAGAAGCCAGAAGCTTCCCCTCCCAAGGTAAGTACCCCAAAGGGGCACGCTTTTTCCTTACAGGTTCTCTTTAAAGGAAAGGTCCGAGCAATATTTAAAAAAAAAAAAATCTACTTACCCGGGGCTTCCTCCAGCCCCTGGCAGCCGATATGTCCCTCAATGCAGCTCCGCTTCCAGCCGTTTGCCTGGGTTCCCTGCTGGTGCAGATGCCGATTTAACCAGGCCGGCATCTTCTGTGCAGATCGCAGTCACGCTCACGTGGCTTGGAGCGCTTTGCGCAGGCGCAGAAGTACTGCGAGTGCGCAGAACGCTCCAGATTACGCAAGTGGCACAGCCGCGCGCGCACTCAGGCGCAGAACATGCAGGTCTGCATCTGCAATGGAAGGGCCACCGGCTGGAAGTGGGGCTGCAGTGAGGGACATATGGGCTGCCAGGGGCTGGAGGAAGCCCCGGGTAAGTAGATTCTTTTTGTGTGTGTGTGCTTTCTCCTTGCATTTGTCAACTGAAGCGAGGAAAAATCTCAGCTTAGAGAGGCGTGCGAGTTATGCGGGCGATAGTGCAGCGTAGCGTGCGCTTCTAACTTACTCGCACTTCTAAGTAACGGCCGCTCTCCTGAACTTGCCCAGAGTCCCAGCGGGTCCCGTGGTTTTAATGGACGTAATCCCAGCACTTTGATTGGCTCAATAAGCTGCCTGTCACTCCAGGAATGGTCCATTTGGGCTCTTTCTCTCTTCAGATACGATCATAAAATCAGACATTCCGATCAATAAAATACTGTATTCCAATCCACCATAGAATCCTTTCACGACGATTTTCTACAAATACTGCATGGTTTTCTCTACAATTCGTAAAAACCTCAAGTTTTGATAGTCTCTGCCAACTCCATTCAGGGCTATGATGTACGGCGTTCTAGGCTCTCTGTGGACCTGTGATGGGATTTAGTGCTGGCTCCCTGTTATAGGGCTCCTCAATTGTCTATTGCTGGAAATTATTCAGCCGTTTAAGCTACATGCAGATGAGTTAAAGCTGTCCTTATAAACCACACTCACTGAACTAATGATGTCAACGTTCTTCTCAGCAGCAACAAGAGAAAGTGTGTAAATAGCTCAGCCTGCCCTCTTGTGGCCTCCTATATTCTGCAGCTATTAGCCATGCTCATGAAAGGGAACAGAAATAAAGATCTTTTTTGATCATTGCAAATAATCTGAGAACTTAGAAAGCCTGCCATGTGTAAAGTTTCTTGAAGGTCTTCTAAGCTGTGGCAATTAAATATATTGTTTAGAAAGACTAATAGACAAATTCAGGGCAAGGAGAGACAGTACAACTAAACATGCACATCTAAAGGGAAGTTGGGGATGCCTCTTTTATTGTAATGCTGTCTCTGCAGGGAGAACAGCCAAATGTAACAACTCAGGCAGCTCAGTAATGTAGCAACTCCTACAGCTCAGTTCGGAAAATCCTGCATTTCTACTGCACCTGTAGCTAGGGTGCTATCCTGGCTACATTGGATGTTGAATCCCTTTATACCAACATTTCACACGAGGATGGTATTGCAGCTTGCCAACATTTCCTTCAGCTAAAATGATAACAATAATATTTTTATAGCGCTTTTCTCCCTGGGGACTCAAAGCGCTGTGACCCTGCATTATGCAGTCTCAAAGGCTAGGGAAAAAAGAGGAGTTTTTAGCCTTTTTTTAAAGCTGTCCAGAGAGGGAGCCTCTCGTACTGATTGTGGAAGTGAGTTCCATAGAGTAGGGGCTGCATAGGAAAATTCCTGGGCATCAAATGTTAAGTGTATCCTGGGAGTAATCAGCTTCATCTTGTTGGCAGAGCGGAGGGTGCGTGGAGGGGCATAAAGTTCCAATAGATCCGCTATGTATTTGGGTCCCATGTGGTGTAGAGCCTTGAATGTCAGCAGGCAGATCTTACAATGGATTCTCCATTTTACTGGCAACCAGTGAAGAGTTTGCAGTACTGGGGTGATGTGTGAGCTGCGGGGGGCATTGGCTAGGAGTCTGGCTGCAGCATTCTGTACTAGCTGTAAGGGGCGCAGAACCTTATCTGTAGATCCGATGAACAGGGCGTTGCAGTAGTCTAGGCGGGAGGATACGAATGCATAACCCAGGACAGGTTCATGCATCTATCAACAGAGCCCACACTACAACTTATCAAGTATATACTAACTTGTAACTATTTTTCATTTGGGAATGATATGTATCTACAGACAATGGGCAGTGCTATGGGAAGTAGGATGTCACCCCAGTATGCAAATTTGTTTATGGCCAGATTGGAGGAAAATTTCCTTTCAACTTCTGAAATTGAACCATGGGCTTACTTCAGATTTATAGATGATATCCTATTAATCTGGACAGAATCACAGGAAGAATTAATCAAATTCCACAAAAACTTCTCAGAGCACCACAAGAACATCAGTTTAACTCTCAACTTTTCATCCTCCCATGTCAGTTTCCTGGATACCACAATTTATATACAAGATAGATTTTTACAAACATCAATCTACCGTAAACCAACTGACCGGCATATTTACCTGAAGTGGAATACAATTCTTACATTGCTTACTGCCACTATACTTATAATGTCCTTGACGTGTAATATACACACTGTCTGTCCTTGTATTGTTTTTGTTTGTGTTTGTTAAGCAACTGCCAAGACAAATTCCTTGTAGGTGCAAACTTACTTGGCGTAAATAAATTGATTCTGAATAGTTACCACCCAGAACACACCAAAAAATCTATTGTTTACAGCCAGGCTCTGAAGTATAACCGAATATGTTCTAATTCAGAGGACAGAGACAGACAACTTATGTTGCTACGTAATATATTCATAGATCAGGGATATCATCCACAAATCGTTGACTATGACATACACAGAGCAACTTTAAAATCTAGAGAGAAACTATTGAAGTACACCCCAAAGACTGAAAGCAGTCCCAATAATGGACACCTACAATCCAAGATTAAAGATGCTGAGGAAGATACCGAAAGCCCTGCAACCGATACTCCAAAAAGACAAACGCCTGATGGAAGGTTTTCCTGATTTACCACTGCTTGCTTTCAGACAACCTCCCAATTTGAGACAAATGATTATCAGAAGTGCATTATCTACACCAGAATTTCAGGCACATTAAAAAAAAAAAAAACCAAAGCAACTACCAGTATATGCTGTTCAACCACCTGAAGTTTATTACAAATTATTGATCAATTCACATAGGTCGATCAAAAGTAAAAATAGGACCTGTTCAAGCTTGTACATATTGCACACACCTATATTGCACAATAATCATTATGAAGGGACTTCCCCCAAAATGTCTCCTCAGGAGGTCCGAGATGACTGTGCCCCGAACAGAACACCATTGTTACAATATTAACCATGTCAAATCCACACATGGGAAGAGGCAAACACGGACACTTACAATGCCAAGAGATTAAGCATCTAATATGCCAATTGCTTGTCCGTTTGTCTGCGTCGTCCCATGTGCCGACAATAATGGTGGTCAACAGCAATTTGAATGCACCACCCCATGCCCCCCTATGCCCCCCCGCAAATCACAGCACCATGCCCCAACCACAAGCGATACCCCAAAGATTCTGTCATAAGGGGTCGTCACCCCTAAAAAACAAAAATGAAAATGAGATCAAAGTTAATGATGTATATGAAAAGATTCCACAAGAGTTCCCAATCAGGACTTCAATTGTATTGAACAAAGTTCAGCATCAATGTCATCATCATAGCAGGATATGAAAGATCACTGGCTTTTTTTCCAAGAGTCTTTTCAACACAATAAGGCTGGTGCACCTAGCCAAGTTGCTATATGTAGATTACAGGCCTATGTTGATGAAAGAGATCGTTCATTCAGCAAAGCCGTGCATCTCACCATCCAGGTGTCAATGCATACAGTGTTCCTCCATGGAGCTCTGTGGATATTGGTATCATATAAACTTTTTCTCATAGTTACCACCTCCTGTCTTAATACGAGATGCAATGTCCGCATAGACTGCTAGGCCGGCCCAGCTAACCGCAGCGTCCGTGATGTATGTCTGCGGGAGTATTCCACTCAGGGCCTTAAGCCTGTGTCCTCGCGTCCAAGCGGGAATCCAATCTTAGGGGATACACGTCATAGTCCCGGGCACCGCGCCCCGATCCAGCGGGAGGGCAGAGAGGCACATCTCAGCGCGTGACGCAGGCCTACGTCGACGCGTTTCGCCCCGCCCAGGGACTTCCTCAGGACGTACTGCGCAACTGCGCTGGATCACATGATCGCCTTTTATGCGACCCGGAGGTCGCTTCCGCCAGTAGTTCTTTTAAACACCAGACATCATACTGCGCAAGTCTGTTCATCCAGATGACATCATATGGCACAATTTACGTATTCAGCGGATACACATGCACACATAGCTCCCCCTGGTGGCGTTGATATATATATACAGTCCCCTGCATCTTTCAATATATTTGCACATAAACACCAAACACCCATGCCCAGAGCGGAGCACCATTCCATCATTGCCATCTAGTGGACATTATTTAATTTACCTCCACTCTATTTTAAAGAAATCAGACCATAGTACTATATCTCACAGGGACTATCTGTTTGTGCATCTGCACTTCAATATGTGCAATAATACGTATAATAGTCATCCCATTATCATATAAAACAGATAGCATTTTCAACATAACTTCAATAAGTACCAACCAGGGCCGATTAATTCAAAAACACCTTTAAATTGAGGTCCCTATTTAGGCCTTTGGGATATAATGTGTCCAATGTGTATATCCAATAGCTTTCTTTCCTATACAGTATAGAATCAGTCTTCTCAAACCTGATACTTGGATTTAGGCAATATATACCTTTTGCCTTCAATCCAGCGGGGCTGGATTCATGAAATTCAGCAAAGTGAGTGGAAATAGTTTTGTCTCTTTTCTCTTCCTTGATAGAGTCATTAATGCTCCTAATGTGTTCTTGTATACGGGTTTTAAACTCTCTTTTAGTTTTCCCTATATAGTATAAACCACAAGGGCATGTTAACTGATAGACTACATGTGTAGTATCACAATCTATTCTACTAGTGATTTTAAACTGCTGTTTGTTGCTGGAATCGTAAAACACATCTGTTTCATCCACAAAGGGACAGACTGAACATTTACCACATCTTATCATACCCTTAATACTCAGGGAGACCCTATCCCGGTCAGGTTTGTACTCAGATTGTACCAATAAATCAGACACATTTTTGTTTCTCCTAGCGGTTAGCATCGGTCGGGGGCCCACTATTGTAGCGATCTTATCATCTTTAAGCAATATATGCCAATATTTTTCCAAGATTTCTTTTAATCTGTTCCATATGTGGCAATCATTCTGGGGAAATCCTCTACTGCCACCTTAGGCTTTTTCATCAATAGCATATGTCTATCCGTATGCAGGGCTCTATATAGGGCTGATTTCAACAATTTATGTGGGTAACCCCTTGCTCGTAGTCTTGCCCTCAAAGCTTGAGCTTCTTTTAAGTACTCTGTTGTTGAAGAACAATTCCTCCTAATCCGGAGGAATTGTCCAATGGGTGCAGCTCTTTTTTGTGAATTTAAATGGGCACTATCGTAATGTAAAAGTAGGTTCCCTGCAGTTTTCTTTCTATAAGTCCTAGTAGACAGTAGTTGGTTTTTTTCAGGCACATTACCCTGCAATAACACAAAGTGTGAGACCTGCCCTTATATCTTGTGCACAAGCCAAATGCAAATACCAAACTCACAGAAATATCCTCAAATGCAAGACCAATTTTCCTGTGAGTCATCCAATGTTGTATACATGATACGCTGCATGAAATGCCCCTCAAGAGGAATCTATATAGGAGAAACAGGACAGAAACTGCGCACAAGAATGAACCATCACCGCTTTAAAATTAATGAGGGTAAAATGGACACACCGGTGGGCCAACACTTCAGAGAGCTCCAAAGCTGGAAGGGTTAAGCGACAGGAGCACATGACCTGGACGGGTGAAAGGTGACCCCAGGCATTTTGATAGGTTATCTAGGGTCAAGGTGACAAACAAAGGCGGGCAGAAATCTGCTAGCCTTTGTTAATTACAATTGGGAGGACAAAGGGACTTCCTTTCACTTCAGGAGAACAACAGAGCAACACCATCAACAGCAGCAGCATCAGGAGCAGGAAAAGGCCCAAGGGCAGGCAGACACACAAGCATCCCGCACAAATACAGTAAGGCACTATCTTATCTTAGCTGGGGTGATAGTAACTGGGCCCAGAGGGGGACATTGCAGCCTCGGAAGCATAATTATGGAGGCTGCAGCACTGGCCGAGTTGTTGGAGAGGGTCAAGAGGCAGGCCGAGTCCGGGGGTATGGGGTGGATAGTGGGCCAGATGGGGTACCTTGACTCCCAGGAACTGCAGGCCCCACACTTACCTCCAGTTAGAAGTCGCAGGGCTCCCTCCCGATTCAGCCCATCGGGCTCCCCGGTCGGTAGTAGGACCGGTAATACGAATGGCAGCCAGGCCCAGAGTCCTCGGTCCCAGCAGCCCATCCCCGCAGCTTCTGCCATCCCCCTCAGCCCGCCTTTGGCCGGACCGGCAAAAAACAAAGGGGGAAAAAGGCCAAATAAAAAGGGAGCGCCAGCCATAAAGCAGGCAAAGGCTACTCCGGCGGCCAGCCACCGCATGCCCGATCAGCAGAGGGGGGTGGGCCCGGCGCCGGCCGGTGACATCAACCGCAATCCTCCCTGTGCGGACGAGACCTCCCCCCCATATCCTCCCCCCCGGGCACCGCTTCATCCGTCCCCGCCGGCCCTCTTGGATCCGCCTCCAGGACCAAGCAAATCTGCTGCGGGGCGCGCCAGGCCCCGAAAACATGGCGCCTCGCCGGCCACGCCTCCCGTAGCCCGCACTCCTCCTTCCCTAACCAGCGCTCCACCGCCTATAGCCCCGCCCACCAAGCCCCGCGCATCATCTGCGCGTCACGGCAGGCGCCGCAAAGATGGCGTCCTCCATGATGCCGTCCAGCCCGGCCACGGTGCAGGGACTCCACTGGACGCACGGACCTAGCGGCAGTGTCATACACTGCCCACCAATGCGGATGCTCCCTCCGCTAGCCGTCCTCCCCTCCCCAGCACCCCCAGCCCACGATCAAGCTCCAGCAGGCCTCGCAACAATAAAGGCCTATATGCCGAGAGACCCAGCCACCCAACTCACCCCGGTAGCATACCCACACCACCCGCAACACGTTCCAGACCCCAATCAAAGAAAGGAAAGGGGGCTAGTCGGAGCAAGGGTGGGGTGATAGCCACACACAAAAAGGGGGTGGAAAGGGGCAGAACAGGGGCCATCAGTCGGGGAGGAGAGAGAGAAGGGATTAGAGGGGACACATTGAGGGGGTCAGAACCATCCCCAAGTATGGCAGGCTCCGGACGGAGCCGTGCTTACAGGGACACCCGGTCCAGGAAAAGAAATCGGAGCCGGTCAAGGGACGACAAGGCAGGCTCCCCTAGGGGCAGTGCCAGGAGACCACGGAGATCGGTGACAGCAGAGCCGCAGGAGGGCCGTGGTCCCAGGAGCCACGACACACAGGGGGACCCGCAGGCTCTAGGATGTGTCGAGGGGGTGGCCACGCTGCTACTACCGCAGCTGCAGCGGATGATTCGTCATGGCTCCAGACAGCCCCTGGAGCAGGATGCTCGGGGTAGATGCTCACCAGGACCCGGAATGGAGGCGCCTTTGGCGGCAGATGCAGGTGAGGCGAATGCTTCAGAAGAGGATACAGATGCAGATTTCTTAGAAAATGACTATTGCTGTGGGGGAGAGGGGAGGGGGCACGGGTTCTTTCCCAGCGAAACTCAGCCTAATAGACAGGTGACTGATCCACCATCGGACCCCGGCTTAGGGGAGCATTTACTTTTGTTACAGAACATGAGGGAGGTGCTGGCGGGAATGCAGAGCAGAGTGCAAGAGGAAGGGAATAGCGGGGATTCACCCAGTAGTTTGAGGAGTCGCAGCAGCTCAAGTTCCAGCAGCGCCAGCGTAGATAGATCATCTCGCGCAAGCAAAAAGAGACGGTCGCGGAAGCGTAGCGTTTCAGACGCGGCTAAAAGAAATACCTATGTGGTCTACGAAGGCCCCCTAGGTACACATTTAAAAAAGAAAATGAGGAAAAAAGTGTGGAAGCGGGAATACTTTGATATATTCTCACTCCTCCCCCTGGATCGCTTCTCTATGGATAAATGGGAAAGAGGGAAGGAACATCGTAGAGACAAGGATGAGTTCAGGAGGAGGGTTCGATTGATCCCTCGAACATTTATCAACTGGTTGCAGGCATTTGTTACCATGGGGAGCATAATTGGGGAGAAGACACCAGAGCTATGCTCCTCCCTATTTTGCTACCTAGACAGTATAATAGATGCGTATCGAGCCTATGGGGGGACAGCATGGTTAAAATATGACGAACAGTATCGCCAGCGCATGGCGTTGTGGCCCTCATTGGGCTGGGACCAAAAGGACCTCCCCCTGTGGACACGCCTTTTCACTGACCCCAAAACAACCTCGGCCGGCACGCAAGGGGGGTCTGGATACGGGATACTGAGAGGGAACCAAAACCCCTTTCCCGGGACCGCCGGCGGTCTCCAGTCGGGTTCGTCGGCACCAAGAAAAAGCGGAGCATGCTGGCTTTACAATAATGGCGCATGCAAGTGGGGCACCAGCTGCCGCTATAAGCACGAGTGTTCGGCCTGTGGCGGACAAAACCATACATGGGAAAAGTGCTTCAAACGACTTAAAACAGCGCAGCGAACGCACGGACAGGATGGAAAAGGGGAGGTCGCCGGTGAACATCGTAGAGATGCTACCGTGGCTAGGTAGATACCCAAATAGGGAACAGGCAGATCTCTTGATACATGGTTTCACTAATGGCTTTCGTATACCCTCTCAAACCGCTTCTCCAACGACACATTGTAAAAATTTAAAATCAGCCCTGGAATTCCCACTCATTGTACAGCAAAAATTAGCCAAGGAGGTAGAGTTGGGGCGCATGATTGGTCCTTTCCGGACCCCTCCTATTCCCAACCTACACGTTTCTCCCCTGGGGGTTGTACCAAAAAAGGAACCCGGTAAATTTCGCATGATTCACCACCTCTCCCACCCAAAGGGGGAGTCGGTGAATGATGGAATAAGCGCCGACCTGTCATCAGTAACTTACGCCACTTTTGACCACGCGGCGGCCCTGGTCAGGGACATGGGGAAAGGGGCTCTTATGGCAAAGGTTGACATCGAATCAGCCTTCCGGCTGCTGCCTGTACACCAAGATAGCTTGCACCTCTTGGGCTGCAAATGGGATGACTCGTACTACATAGACTGCTGTCTCCCAATGGGATGTGCCATATCCTGCGCTTATTTTGAGGCCTTTAGCACATTTCTAGAATGGGTGGTACGAAAAAGGTCCGGCCTAAAAGGTCTGGTACACTATCTAGACGATTTCTTGTGCGTTGGCCCCGCAGGTTCAGATGACTGTAGTACAGTCCTGGAAAACTTGGTCACTTCCTTTCAGAGTTTCGGGGTACCATTGGCGCCGGAAAAGACAGAAGGCCCCTCTGAGATAATAAAGTTCCTGGGCATCGAAATTGATTCATTGGCCATGGAGTACAGGCTCCCGCAGGACAAGCTGACCGATTTAAGGGGGGAGATCGATAGGGCAATATCTGCAAAGAAAATAACTCTGAGGGCCCTACAATCTTTGTTAGGGAAATTAAATTTTGCGTGTAATGTCATGCCAATGGGCAGGATTTTCTGTAGAAGATTAGCCTTCCTAACGGCCGGGATAACAAACCCGCAGCACCATATTAGGATAAAGGCGGAGGGAAAGGAGGACCTAAGGGTGTGGAAAAATTTTCTAGACAAATACAACGGCAGAACGCTGTGGATGCAGAAGCCATTACCCAGCGATCAAATGGAGCTTTTCACAGACGCATCAGGCAGTGTGGGGTTTGGAGCATATTTCCAGGGACAATGGAGCCAGGGCAGGTGGCCGCCCGCCTGGCAAAGATCTCCTTTCATACGTAACCTAGCCTTGTTAGAATTTTTCCCACTAGTGGTCGCGACAGAGATTTGGGGCCCAGCCCTAGCAAACAAATCGGTTATATTCAACACCGACAATATGGCAGTGATGGCCATAGTGAACAAGTTGACGTCCAGCTCAGAGCCAGTGGTCAACCTGGTCAGACACTTTGTACTGCAGTGCTTAAAACACAATATCAAATTCAGGGCTGTGCACCTACCGGGAATATCTAACGGTATAGCAGATGCTTTATCTCGTTTTCAGCAGGAACGCTTCCGAGAGCTGGCCCCACGCGCAAGTGCCTTACCAGTACAGGTACCACATCATCTTTGGGACATCATATCACCGTAATGGCAAACTGGGTGAAACATTCATTAGCGGAAACCACGTGGGAGGCCTATTCCCGGGTATGGAGGCAATGGGGGGGGTTACAAAATAGATTAGGACCCGGGCAAGCGGGTTGGAACACGGACAGGGATCGCCTACTAACATTTTTAGGGGAAATGTTTCAAAAGGGCTGTTCGCCAGCAGTAATAGATAGAAGCATGGCGGCCTTAGCATTCATGTTTAAGCTATACGGAGGGAGGGATGTGACAAAGGACTTCCTTATACGTCAGGCAATAAAGGGTTATCGCAGGCGCCCAAAAGCAGCAGATAAGAGACGTCCCATCACCCTCCCGTTACTACGGGGGATTTTGGTCAGCATTGACAAAATATGCCTAACCGACTATGAAAGACATTTATTCAAATTGGCTTTTTCATTAGCGTTCCACGGGGCACTACGCCTGGGTGAATTGGTTAGTAAGCGTAAAGACGGCCAGGGGGGATTGCAGGTCACAGATGTTTCACTACAAAAGGGTACCCTATTCATCCGGATACCAAAGTCAAAGACAGATCAGAGAGGGAGAGGGATTACTCTAGCGCTGAGCGCAGTTCCAAATTCCCCCGCATGCCCTCTCAGCCTATTTCGACAGTTCATACACAAACGGGCTGCAAGGGGCGGCCCATTGCTACAGCATGAGGATGGGGCGTCCTTGTCTCGCTACCAATTCATTGCAGTGCTAAAACGATGTCTAACTGAGGTGGGTTGCAAGGCGGGTGACTATGGGTCCCATTCATTTAGGATCGGAGCAGCCACAGAGGGGGCGGCTAGGGGTATGAGCGAGCATTCCCTTTGCAAGTTGGGTAGATGGAAGTCGAACAGGTTCAAGCTGTACATACGCCCTCACCTCGTGGAGCACTATTAAAAAGCTGCGTGGGGGGGAGGGGGGGCGTTTGGGGGGCTTACAAACAAGGAATTACCATTTTTTCTGTTATGTTATTCAATTATTGCCGTTGCAGGTACAACCAAACCCAGATGCAGAGTATGGATATTGGGGCACTCCTACGTGGTGTGGGCGGAGAGAAGGGCAGCACAACGCAACGGGGGAGAAACTTAAGTCTGAGTACTGAGGACGTGGAGGCGCACTGGTTTGGGTATCCTGGCCTCACCATAGAGCGGTTGAAACTAAAATTTTTCAGGTTGACGCGGCTATGGGGCCCCCCAGACGTCGTGATACTGCATATAGGGGGGAATGATTTAGGCTGGCTCTCCACGTATCGGTTGATGACAGATATAAAATACTTTATGGTGCGGGTGCGGGAGCTCTTCCCCAAGGGGCTAGTGGTCTGGTCTGAAATGATCCCTAGAATGTGTTGGCGCCCCCCAGTCCCTTACACAAAAATTAATAGAGCCCGTTGGAAGGTGAATAAAGCCATTGCTAAGTTCGTATGCAAGAGAGGTGGGGTGTCTGTCCGACACAAATTACTGGAAAAGGACTCTTCTTTCTTCAGGCACGACGGTGTCCATCTGAATGACATTGGTAATGACGTATTCCTTTTCGGGCTGAGGGAGGCTATGGAAGCTGCCCTCCGCGTATGGCGGGGCATTCGGGGTTGAGGCTTCAACTCCCAGAATGCTGTGGCGGGTCCTTTGCAAGGCCTACTTGGAGCCATAAGTACAACAAGGACTGAATAAAGTTACCCGCAGAGCTGAGATGTACCATGGCTTGCGGCTACTTGGTGATGCCGGCCTTGTCAGGGGACTCTTCTACGATATGAGTAATGTTGCCGAGATAAGAAGAAAAGGAAACTGGTTATGTAAAAGAAATTGGTGTGTTTTTAGGAAAATAGTTATTGTGTACTAACACTTTTCTAGTATGGATTGTAATCAGAATATAATGTTTAATAAAAGCTGTGGCCTTGATATTCCAGACAATTGTCGCAGCTTCATGTTTTAGGGGAAAGGGGTTACCTATGGGACCTATCCGGGTCATGTGAAACAGGACACCGCATGCAAGATCTCAATGTACTTATTCTTAAGGGCAACTTCAAAAATGAACAAGCAAGAAAGATTTCTGGGTACAAATTTATGAAGATGTTTAACCACTTCAGGACTCAGCCTTTACCCCCCCTTAAGGACCAGTGCTGATTTCGCTGATCTGTGCTGGGTGGGCTCTACAGCCTCCAGCACAGATAAAATACCAGGCAGAGCAACCAGATCGCCCCCCTTTTTTTCCCCCACTAGGGGGATGATGTGCTGGGGGGATCTGATCGCTCCTGCCTGCGTGTGGCTGGCGGGGGGGCACCTCAAAGCCCCCTCCACCGCAGGATTCCCCCTCTCCTCCCTCCCTGCCCCGGAAGTCAGAGGCTGCACAGGAACGGATTTGTCCTGTGCAGCCTCTAACAGGCTCCTGCCTGTCATGTGACAGAGATCCCCGGCCGCTGTATGGCCGGGGATCGCTGATCTAGTACAACGCTGCTACTGTTAGCAGCGTTGTACAAATGTAAACAAAGCGGATTATTTCCACTTGTGTTTACATTTAGCCTGCGAGCTGCGAACACTTGTGCTAAGAATCTCTATAAGAAGGTTCATATCAGCGTGTTTTGTGCGCTTTGCGCGGTGTGTACCGTTTTGGGGCCGTTTTTTGTCTAATGGAAGGTATAGGAAGAGAGCTAGACGCTCACAAAATTGCTTTATCCGGCAATTGCGTTTGCGCTTTCATGAATACATTGGGCTTGATTCACAAAAGAGTGCTAACTGTTAGCACGGGCGTTTTCGCGCGAATTTTCGCATTGCGCACGACCATAAAGTTTTAGCGCGCAAACGCGAATTTTGCGTGTAACCGATATCCATTTAGTGCGAAATTTCGCGATCTCGCGCAATGCAAAAATTTGCGCGAAAACTGCCATGCTAACAGTTAGCACTCTTTTGTGAATCAAGCACATTGTGTTTATTCATCTCCAGGTGAAAACCGGAATCGCTCTGCAAAAGCACTTTGTACAAAAACCGTAGCTCGCAGTGGAGCGCCAGGAGATGTTTCAGATGTGAGCAAAGCGTGAACGTTTAGTATCGCCTATGGCTGCAGCTGGTTTATTTGCCTTTCTTTGTCTTTCTTTTCTCCAGTATCCAGTTCTGCCAAGCTGCCCTACGAGATTATCGGTGAAGACATGTTATCCTCAGACTCCTGTGATTCAAAAAGTTCTAGTGACTGAGTTCCTCTTCCATGGTGGCGCAGGGCGCTAAAGGACTGCTGTTGCAGCAAAAAAAAAAAAAAATTATAATGCATACATATAAATGTTCATTTTTCCCAGAATACGTCAGTATAAATTACTTATTCCTATGTCGCTGTCACTAACAATAAGTGTTCAAAATCTGATGGGTCTCAGTTTTTTTTGACTAGTCCAACGCCTCATGGGTGATTCTTGGCTAATTCTCCAAGATGGATGCTGGCACTTGTGCCGATGTGAGAACGCAAAATCCCTCTAGCTGAATGCAAATCCCTCCAGCCGTGCCATGCCTGATAAGAGAATTTAGATGCACCCTGCAAAAAAAATGCAGCAAGCGCTTTTTTTATTTTATATATTTTTTTTGCCCGCAAATGAAATGGAAGCAGCATATTGATTTCAATAGGCTCTGATTCCACTTCCGGATTCACATGTGGAAAATTCACTGCAAAGCGCTTCTTGTGGGAATGAGCCCTCACTGAAAGGAAGTTACTCAGTTTTGGCAACTGCCAAAATAGTGTGCAGACAAATAGGGGGGCTCCCTGGCATCTTTGTGTAGAATAGAACCTTTCCAGGGCCAGCTTTTCTAAGGTTACTTTCACACTGGGGAGTAGCGCTGCTTTCCCTGGAAAAACAGGATCGCTACGGACAAGTAAAACAGAAATTTGCCCTCTTAAAGGATACCCGAGATGACATGTGACATGAGATAGCCATGGGTATGTATAGTGCCAAGCACACACATAACTAGGCTGTGTTCCTTTTTTCTTTCTCTGCCTGAAAGAGTTAAACATCAGGTATGTAAGTGGCACTTCCTGACTGGGTCAGACTACAGTGTGACTCTCACTGATAAGAAATTACTATAAACCACTTTCCTAGCAGAAAATGGATTCTGAGAGCAGGAAAGGGATAAAAAGGGTCAATAGTAGTTCATGGATTTTTAGCTCTGGCATACTTCAATGAATGTGTCATTGAGCAAAAACAAATCAGTAAAAACTTAAAAAGTAGATTTAAATATAAAATAAAACTGGAATATCTTAAAACGACATTTTTATGAGGAGGAGGATAGATACAATTGTTTGTTTTATTAGTTAAAACAGAAGGCATTTGTGATTATTCAGGTTGTAGTGAGCATATGATGTCTCCCACAATGCTTCAGTGCTGAATATGCAAATCACCCATTGTTCCTGTAAGCTAGCCACACCTCCAGAACCGCTGGAATGCAATGATGTGTCCGCTTGTTAATATTACAGAGGGGTAAAGCCACATTGTGTGCAGTGCAACACATACAGTACATAGGAAGCGCCACTGCTAAAGAGGAACTCTAGTGAAATGAATCAAATTGCTTATTTTTTTCAATATTCATGGATACATTTAGTCAGTGTTTACTGATTGTAAAATCTATCCTCTCCCTGATATACATTCTGACATTCATTACAGGTGGCCCCGTCTTTAATACTGGTGTCATGCTTGTCTGGTCACCTGCTGTGAGTCAGGCTGTATGCCCATATGACTGACCTATAACCCAGCCCTAACGCCTGCGGAAACTCCTGCCTGATACAAACTAGAACACCCTGCAGGCAGATGTAGCATACAACCTGGCAGACAGCAATCGCCAAACACAGCTAAGGCAAATGTAACACAGTATACTGTATAGTAACCTGAGGCCTATAGGCTGAGGCAATCCAGATGATGGCAAGGTAGCAGGAAATGACTGAAGTATATCACTAGACAGATGCAAGGTCAATCAGGCCAGGGTCGATACAGGCAGTGTTCATGCGAATCCTTAAGGCCGGTTACACACTGAAAGCGTGCAGGAGAACGGCTCCTGCAGGCGTTGCGGCGAGTCGTCAGGACACTGAGTAGCGGCGGTAGTAGTTAATTAACCCGAAGGGGAAACGGCGATTCCCGACGATAAATTGCGCCGGGACGCGTCGTACCGCAACGTATCGAAACGCAGCGTCGGGTGTGAAAGGTAACATGAAAGTCTATGGACTTTCCTTTTACCTTGGTTAACGCAAAGTATAGACTTTGCGTTAAAACGCCAAAAGAGGGCTCTGGTGTGAAAGAGCCCTTACATGCCGGGTCGGTAACAGAGTATCTAATACAGAAGCGTGGTCAGGTGCAAGTTGGGTCAGCAACCGGTATCCAATCTGGAAGAAGCTTAGTCAAGAGACAGACACAAGTCCTCAGCAAGAGAAGCACTTAGTGTGAGCGCAATCTCAGCAACAAGCCCAGCATAGGCTATCACGGGTGATGTCAGAGGGCGCTCACCTTTCATTTATACTAGCACTAGCCAATCAAAAAGTAAAGGAATCCAAAGTAACCAATCCACAGAGAGCGTGTCAGCAGAGATACTGACACGCTGTGCGCACACGTGGTCATTTACAGCGGCGGAGCACTTACTGAGAATGAGTTTGCCGCTTATCCAATGGGAGCTCAGCACCATGCGCTCCAGTGATAGAGGCCGAGACCCAGAGGCTTACGCCTCAGTGTGGGTCTCGGCGTTCCGCCACCATGAGCAGCCAGTGGATCTTACAACTGGCTGGTGCATCTCTGAAATGTTTTTCTGAGAATTCTGAAGCCAGTGAAACTAATACCTGGGGGAAGAGAACTCCGCATAGCTAAACAGCCTAGGCTAATGCTGCGTGCACACCGGCGACTATGGTCGTTAGAAACAGCTAATTAACGATCGTTCCGCCGACAATCGGGGAAAAAACTTTACCCAACGATCATTAACACGAACGACAAAAGAACGACATCGGGAAGATGGAAATATCCAACCTGACGGATCGTATCTACCGACAATCGTTACAAAACTATAGTGTGTACAGACATCGGCCGAGAACGATCGTTACAAGGGCCAATGCGCCTGCGTTGAATTCTGCCCAGCTTCAGTGCTTCCTTTGTAGCGCGGCCGTAAAGATTGTTACATTGCTCATTTCAATTAAACTTTGTTTTTAAGTTAACAATCATATATTTGTATCTATTGTAACTCCATGTCAGTGTTTTTTTTTTTTTATTATTTTATATAAATATGTACGCAACATTTCCTTTTGATCGTTCTTTTCTGCGAGAACGATCGTTAAAATGTGTAAGATGATCGCTGCATCCCATCGTTGCATTCCTATCGTTGCCGTATCGTTCGTCTTTCAATTATCGTTCCTAGCGAACGATTGTTATCGCAAGTGTGTACGTAGCATAAGAATCACATAAAAATGAGAATGCTAAATAATTTACTGTATGTCACCACAGGGTCTCTGTAATGCATGCGGTAACACACTGCATGCATCACATTATCTTTGGCAATCTGTCGGGCCGCACTTCTAACATGATCGGAATCTACCATTACAATATACAGTTGTGTTCAAAATTATTCAACCCCCACTGAAATTGAGTGTTTTGGCCAGTTTGACATTGATTTTGATAATTTCAGTCATCTTGTTTACAATTATTTCAAAGCGGCACTTGTAAGTCCGACAAACATAAGATTTATAATGAAATAACCACAAATGTCTTTTCTGTGCTCACATCATTATCAGTTTTATTCAACCCCCAAGTGACATTCATTCTTAGTACTTAGTACAACATCCTTTTCCAGTTATAGCAGCTTGTAAACATGAAGCATAGCTTGACACAAGTGTCTTGCAGCGATCTACGGGTATCTTAGCCCATTCTTCATGGGCAAAAGCCTCCAGTTCAGTCACATTCTTAGGCTTGCGCGCTGCAACTGCTTTCTTTAAAGAGACTACAAGTTCCAAAAGCTATTCTAATGTGTTCTGGCTTACTGCAGCACTTTATACTATCACTGTCTCTGTAATAAATCAATGCATCTTTCTCCTGTCAGACTTGTCGGCCTGTGTCTGGAAGGCTGCCAAGTTCTTCAGTGTTGTGGTTCTGCTATGAACTCCCCCTTCCAGGCCCCTCTCTGCACACTGCCTGTGTGTTATTTAGATTAGAGCAGCTTCTCTCTTCTCTTTTACAAGCTGAATAAATCGTCCTCTGAGCTGGCTGGGCTTTCACATACTGAGGAATTACAAACAACTGTTTGCAGGAAGAAAAGAGCAGCCTGAAACTTCAGTGCATGAGAACTGCAGGGGGAAAGAAACACACAAATGATGATTCAAAAGGAAGGGTGTATACAGCCTGCTTGTGTATGGATGTATTTTCTATGTGTGGACATACTGTACATCAACCTACTTCCTGTTTTGGTGGCCATTTTGTTTGTTTACAAACAAACTTTTTAAAACTGTTTTTAACCACTTTTAATGCGGCGAGGAGCGGCGAAATTGTGACAGAGGGGAATAGGAGATGTCCCCTAACGCACTGGTATGTTTACTTTTGAGCGATTTTAACAATACAGATTCTCTAAGTCCCACCAGAGGTTCTCAATGGGATATAAGTCTAGTGACTGCGATGGCCACTCCAAAATGTTTCAGCCTTTAGTCTGCAACCATGCTCTAGTGGACTTGGAGGTATGCTTGTTGGGATCATTGTCCTGTTGAAAGGTCCAACGTCTCCCAAGCCTCAGGTTTGTGACGGACTGAATCACATTTTCATCCAATATCTCCTGGTACTGAAGAGAATTCATGGTACCTTGCACATGCTGAAGCTTCCCTGTACCTGCAGAAGCAAAACAGCCCCAAAGCATGATTGACCCCCCGCCATGCTTCACAGTATGCAAGGTGTTCTTTTCTTCATAGGCCTTGTTCTTCCTCCTCCAAACATAGCGTTGATCCATGGGCCCAAACAGTTCTAATTTTGTTTCATCAGTCCACAGAACACTATCCCAAAACCTTTGTGGTGCATGGTTGCAGATTAAAGGCTGGGACGTTTTGGAGTGGCCATCGCAGTCACCAGACTTAAATCCGATTGAGAACCTCCGGTGGGACTTAAAGAAAGCAGTTGCAGTGCGCAAGCCTAAAATGTGACTGAACTGGAGGCTTTTGCTCATGAAGAATGGGCTAAGATACCCGTAGATCGCTGCAAGACACTTGTGTCAAGCTATGCTTTTAAAAGCTGTTACAACTGGAAAAGGATGTTGTACTAAGTACTAAGAATGAATGTCACTTGGGGGTTGGATAAAACTGATAATGATGTGAGCACAGAAAAGACATATGTGGTTATTTCATTATAAATGTGATGTTATATTTGTCTGACTTACAAGTGCCTCTTTGATTTAATTGTACACAAGATTATCAAGATCAATGTCAGACTGGCCAAAACACTCAATTTCAGTGGGGGTTGAATAATTTTGAACACAACTGTAATTGCATCATGTTGGCAATGCGATTATATTGTCCAACGCAACACATCCGTGTGAGAGTAACCTTACAGCGGACCTGAACTCAGAACTTCCTCTCTGCTCTAAAAGATAAGCAACAGCATAATAACCTTTAAACAAACAGTTTGTTTGGTACAGCTGATAGAAATCTGCATTGGGCTCTATTTACGTTAACCATGGAATGGAGGAGCACACATTCAAGAGAGGAGTTTCAGCGTGCGTAATCCTCGGATCCAGGTACCAGCAGGACCTCTTCAATCCAAAAAAACACAAAAAGGCTGGCACCGCAAAAATAAAATACAGCTCTTTATGGAAGCATCATTAACCACTTCGTCCACAGGTCAGTAGATATACGTCCTCTGGGACTTCATCTAAGCCACAGGTCAGTAGATATACGTCTTGTGGCAGAAGCAGTGCTGTGCAGGATTGGGCTTGCTCCTGTGCATATTTCTGGCACTATTTGATGCAGGACTAATTGGTGAATGGGAATATAAGTTTCCTGAGCTAATGAGATTGATTTTTACTATGAAAAATACTTGTATTTTCTCAGTTCATAGTGAAAAACACACTTTGTAGCACTATTTCAGAATCAAATATCTTCACCATAAATTGTGACAGGAACATAATCTAAGTTTTGTGATAAGCAGTAAGAATAGCCAAACAAAATGTGTGTTTTTTATTGACAGTAGCACTTTTTATTTTTAAACTGGAATTGGTAAAACTGAGAAATACATGTTTTTTTCTATTTTTTTCTTTGTTTTCCCATTAAAATTCATAGAAAACAAAATTGTTTGAGGGAAAAAATGGCATACAATGAAAGCCTAGTTTGTCTTGAAAAAAACAATATATATTTCATTTCTGTGTCATAAGTAGGGATAAAGTTATTTCTGATTAAATAGGGACATAGCTAAACTGTCAGAACTGCTCTGGTCAATAAGTTGAAAACAAGGTCTGGATGCGAAATGGTTAAAGTGACACAGTAGTCAAATAGATAATATAAAGCGGCACTTTTAGCCTATTTTTGATTCTCTATTTGACTACTGTGTCATTTTCATGACGCTTCCATAAAGAGCTATGTTTTATTTCTGCGCTGTCAGCCTTTTTGTGTTTTTGGATTGGGCTCTATTTACAAAACTTCTCACAAATGACTCGTTTATCGCTTAATTGATAAAAATAACATTTCAGCACATTTACAAGCAAAGTAATCGCTAAAAGGAAGTTGTTCCCGATTAACTTAAAGTGGCACTGAAACGAAAAAAAAATTGATACAATTGTATGTGTCGTACGAATAAGTAATAGAACATTAATAGCAAAGAAAATAGTCTCATATGTTTATTTTCGGTTATATAGTATTTTTATAACATTTTATCAGTCTCTAATAATTGCAGTTTACACACTACTCAGCATTCTAAATGATTTCACAGAGCAGGCTAATGAACTGTTGAACTTTAATCTACAGAAAAAAAACAAAATACAGTGACAGACAGTTGAGATAATAAGCTTTAGAAGACAGAGCTCTCTGTCACTGGTGCCCAGATAAACTTTTGCGTAGATAACTTGAGTTTAACTCTTCCTGTACTGGAAACAATGAGACTCATATTAGTGCTACTAATGGTCTATTTCTTAGCTGTACTACACATACCATTCATTATACCAAAAGTTTATTTTCACTTCAGATTCCCTTTAATTTAAATGATGATCTATTCAATTTCAATTATATTATATTTTTGCTCTTTGGGAGCTTAAAGTAACATGGATAAGGTGAAAACCGAGGAAAACGGGTAAAAAAGCTTTATGAATCACGCCCATTTTGTCTACTTCCTGCTTTCATGGAAGCAGACAGGGTTAACATCCTGTGCTTTAAAATTAGCTGCTCTGGCAAGGCAGAGAGCTGAGAGATGTAACTCTCTAAATATATACAGAGTGCATTTCTCTCGGGTTTCCTTGTTCTGTGCAAGAGTTCAGGTCCACTTTAAGAATAAGGGAAATGTGAATCCCCCATGAGATTGACTAGTCCAAAATCTGTCACGTACAGTAGTATAAAGCCGACAAAGTAATTTATAGTGGAGTTTTCTTTGGGAAAAATGTACAATTTTTTTTTATATGTATGCATTTTAATTTGTACAATTTTTTGGTGATGGTGGCCCTTTCATTACCCTAGTTTAACATCCAAAAAACTTCCTATATCTGTATATTGCTGTATATTGGCATATAGTCCCGCCCCTCCCAGTGATGTCACAGCCTAGAGCAGGCATGGGCAAACTTGGCCCTCCAGCTGCTAAGTAACTACAAGTCCCACAATGCATTTGCCTTTATGAGTCATGACTGTGGCTGTCAGACTCCTGCAATGCATTGTGGGACTTGTAGTTCCTTAACAGCAGGAGGGCCAAGTTTGCCCATGCCTGTCCTAGAGGGTTTATTATGCAGTTTTCCTATCCCAGTGCATTCTGGGAGACCAGGGCCTAAATGCAATTCACTGTTTCTCCTGAGATTTCTCCTAGGTGATCTATTCACAACTTGTTAATGAAATGCCATTTAAGCCACCAGCAAGCAAGAAAATGATCAAAATAATTTTGGCAGTACTTGTTCACCTACTTTATGGTACTTGAGAGATGCCACCACCTGTTTAAATCAGTCAGTGTGCCCATTGTAGAGATCTTCCCTCTCCCTGACTTGCATACTTACATTTATCAAAGTAGTTTATTAAGTAAAGTTGTTTTTTGAAGTATTTTGTTATATTCTGTAAGTTTCTCTTTAAAGTTTGTGTGATCAGATGGCCATGAATGAGTATTGGGGGCACAAATCAGCCTGTGTAAAAGCGGCTTAAAGGATACCCGAGGTGACACGTGACTTGGTGAGATAGACGTGTGTATGTACAGTGCCTAGCACACACATAACTATGCTGTGTTGCTTTTTTTTCTTTCTCTGCCTGAAAGAGTTAAAAATCAGGTATGCAAGTGACAATTTCTGTCCGGGTCGGGACCATGTCAGACTATAGTGTAATCCACAATAAGAAACTTCAGCCATAAACAACTTTCCTGGCAGAAAATGGCTTCTGAGAGCAGTAAAGAAGTAAAAAGGGTCAATAATTCATAGATTTTAGTTCTGGCATACTTCAATGAAGGCGTCATTGAGCAGAGACAGCGTAACAGTCAAAACTTACAAAGCAGATTTAAAAATAAAACAAAACTGGGATATCTAAAAAAAAAAGAAGAAAAAAGTCATTTTTAGGAGGAGGATAGGTCCAATTGTTTATCCCATCAGTTTATTATCACCTCGGGTGTCCTTTAAAGGTGACCATTTAAAATGAGCTAGCAGAGTACTCCACACTAGAAATCCAGCAGGTAGGCCATGTCTCCCTCAAGTGGATCTGTTGACCCTTCTGTGCCTTTCACATACTTGCATCTATGGTGTTAAAATGTTGGTGTAGTTCTATTAAACAGAATCTGTCTTCTCTCACTCATATAGTAATCCTATTAGCCTTTGTCCCAAAGCCATGGTCTCTTGGGAAGGAATCCCATTCCACGCCCTAGCTGACAGCACAGTTAATATTTTCTATATAGCATAGTGATGTAATTAATGTGTTTTTTTCAAGAATTTTAGGCCTCCAATTCTTAAGTCATAACTCACCAAAATATGTCACTATAAAGGTCTTGTAGAAATTCCGCATATGATAAAAGACTAAAACACAAAAGTGTTGAAATAATCCAATTTATGAATAAGCTTTAAAAATAGTGAAATAGAATACAAATAAGGCACCAGACTATACCATATATATATATATATATATATATATATATATATATATATATATATAATAAACCTCCCATGTGTGGTATATTTTGAAACCGGGAATGGCACAGAGGGTGACCTCACAATCTGGGCAGTAGAAGCGTGATTCCTTTTGGACTTCGGTGCAGGCGGCAGCAGAGAGTAGTCAAAATCCAGGCAGAGGTCGGTACAGGCGGCAGACAGAGAGTAGTCAAAATCCAGGCAAAGGTCGGTGCAGGCAGAGAGTAGTCAAAATCAAGACAGAGGTCGGTGCAGGTGGCAGGCAGAGAGTAGTCAAAACCGATGCAGAGGTCGGTGCAGGCTGCAGGCAGAGAGTAGTCAAAATCAAGGCAGAGGTCGGTGCAGGCGGCAGGCAGAGAATAGTCAAAATCCAGGCAGAGGTCGGTGCAGGCGGCAGGCAGAGAGTAGTCAAAATGCAAGCAAAAATCGATAACAGTAAGGCACTTGGCTCAGAAGCAGTTGGAAACCAAATGACTATATTGTTAACATCCTGTGCTTTCAAATGAGCTTCTCTGCCATGGCAGTCAGCTGACACTGAGCAAGATCAAATTACAACTTGTGATTAGAGATTAATGAGGAGGAATTAGACATGCTAAACTCTACATACAGATCCGGTGCATTTCTATACATTTTCCTTCTGCCTTGTGCAAAAGTTCAGGTCCACTTTAAATTTATCCGCCGCCCCGATGACGTCACACCGTACACAGCCAGCCGCATCGCCACCCTGATTGGCCGCCAGGATCCCGGAAGAAGAGCTGGGGACATGGGGAATCCCGGTGGCCACGGGTAGAAGCCTGGGGTCCCGCTGCGCAGCGCCGATCGCGTGTGGGACTCAGAAGAGCCATCAGAAGCTTTTTCCGTTTACCGCTATCCCGCCGCGACGTTGGGGACACGCTGTATTCTCAGTGTGGCGTCTTCCGACTCTCCCGTATGTCTCCTCCTCTCCCGTGTGTGAATGCAATTCGTGGCAGCTTGACTCGCCTAATCCACAGTTCCAGGGGCGATCAGCAGACCTTTCCTCTCCTGCGCGGCTCCCCCTAGTGACGGCTTTTGCTGGTGACATGATCACCAGAAGCTGTCACTAGGGGGAGCGTCACTGAAGAGGAAAGGTCAGCGATCACTGTTGGAACTGTGGATTAGGTGATCCAAGCTGTTGCTAACTAAATTTACACACACAGGGAGTGGATGAGACATTGGGGGGGGGTGAAGAGACACATGGGGGGAGGAAAGGGGGGCGATCAGACAATAATTTGGGCGCACTTTAAAGACAGCCCAAAATACTAAAAAAGCCTGGCACTGATTGGACAGGCAGCGCACGGGGTCTGGGGGGGGCGGCGCTGCGGCTAATCGGCGCCGAGTGGCGGCGACCGGGGTGCACACGCAGCTAGCAAAGTGCTAGCTGCGTGTTGCAAAAAAAAAATTTATGCAAATTGGCCCAGGAGGGCCTGAGAAATCCTCCTGCACAGCTTACCTCAAACTACGTTCGGGGTTACCGCCAGGAAGGTTAAAGGATACCCGAAGTAACATGTGACATGATGAGGTA
Organism: Hyperolius riggenbachi; assembly: GCF_040937935.1. Classification (NCBI taxonomy): domain Eukaryota; kingdom Metazoa; phylum Chordata; class Amphibia; order Anura; family Hyperoliidae; genus Hyperolius; species Hyperolius riggenbachi. Next base: position 8,203,885 of record NC_090656.1, read on the forward strand.
GACATGTGTATGTACAGTGCCTAGCACACAAATAACTAGGCTGTGTTCCTTTTTTTTTTTCTCTGCCTGAAACGAGTTAAATATCAGGTATGTAAGTGGCTGACTCGGTCCTGACTCAGACAGGAAGTGACCACAGTGTGACCATCACTGATAAGAAATTCCCCTTTTTATCCCTTTCCTGCTCACGCCATTTTCTGCTAGAAAAGTGTTGGAATTTCTTATCAGTGAGGTTCACACTGTAGTCACTTCCTGTCTGAGTCAGGACTGAGTCAGCCACTTACATACCTGATATTTAACTCTTTCAGGCAGAGAAAGAAAAAAAGGAACACAGCCTAGTTATTTGTGTGCTTGGCACTGTACATACCCATGTCTATCTCATGTCACTTCAGGTATCCTTTAAGGTTATTATTCTGTTGCTTATCCTTTAGTTCAGAGAGGAAGTTCTGAGTTCAGGTCTGCTTTAATGCTCCTTGTATGCACCTTGGAAATTAGCAAATCAAATTCACTTCCTGAAAATTTTCATTGGTCCGATTCCAGGGGGCGTAACCTTTATATAAAATTTTGTATGCCATATGAAATCATTGGCATATCACTGAGCATTACCAGCAGCCCCTGAGAGACAGATGAGGTGAGCTGGGATGCGGGAGAAAGCATGTAGTCCTTCACATTGTCAAAGGATGATCTTTCTTTTTAACTTTGTTCACAATTGCCAAGCTGTAGGTGCCATTTTTCTGGTGCAAGTTGAGAGCCGAGATCTGACTGTTGTGGGAAAACGCCCAGACACTCCTGTAAACCTCTCATAAATTCAGTCATTGGAAGGCTTAATGCTGGGAATACACGTTTCGTTTTAGCCTTCGATTCGTTCAGTAAACGAATCGAGTGTTGAAAACGTATGTGAAAATAGTCATAATCTCATTATAGTTTCGATTAATAGACCCCAAAAACGAACGACTAGTGATCGAACATGTTTGATATTATCTCTCTTTATCCATCTAATCGAGCCATTGGTAGGCTTGATGGCTGTTCAGATCGATTATATATTCGTTTATGTTAGTCCGTCGCTGTAAAAAGGGATTTTCGTTTCGTTTCTTTGCAGCCTTCGATCATTGGAAAAACGAAACCATCAGAATCGAAAAAAAAAAACGAAACCGTGGGTGGTATTAACCGTACGTTCGATTATTTCGGGAACGAAAAGGACAAAAGGCACAATCGAAACGAAGGCTAAAACGAAACGTGTATTCCCAGCATAAGTCTAAGATGGATTAAATTCATTTTTTCTTCAGACTTCTACACACAACACCCCATAACGACAACGTGAAAAGAAGTTTGCTTGAGTTTGTGGCAAATTTATAAAAAGAATAAAAACTGAGAAATCACATGTAAAGTATTCACAGCCTTTGCTCAGTACTTTTGGCAATGCACCTTGGGCAGAAATTACAGCCTCAAGTCTTTTTGAATATGATGCCACAAGCTTGGCACACCTATCCTTGGGCAGTTTCAACCATTCCTCTTTGCAGCACCTCCCCAGCTCCATCAGGTTGGATGGGAAGCATTGGTGCACAGACATTAAAAGCTCTTTCCGGGGTTGTTCAATCAAATTCACATCTGGGCTCTGGCTGGGACACTTCAGGAGATTCAGGGTTGTCCTGAAGGCACTCTTTTGATATTTTGGCTTTGTGAATAGGGTTGTTGTCCTGCTGAAAGAGCCCACCACCCCAGACTGAGTTCAACAGGTTTTCATCCAGGATGTCTCTGTGCATTGCTGCAATTATCTTTCCCTTTATCCTAACTAGTCTCCTAGTTCCTGACACTAAAGAACATCCCCACAGTATGATGCTGCCACCACCATGCTTCACTGTAGGGATGGTAAAAGCCTGCCCCTGTTCAACTCTCTAGTACGGCCACATCTGGAATATGGAATTCCATTGTAGGCACCACATTACAGGGGAGACATTGTAGTTTTAGAGCAGGTGTAGAGACATGCAACAAAATAGACTGTAGGGATGGAAGGTCTCACCAGGAAAGGTTAGATAAACTGGGCTTATTTAGTCTGGAGAAAAGACGCCTTAAAGTGAACCAGAGACGAAGCACCCTTGTGTATTTTACCATAGAAATCAGTGGGAACATTAGAGAAAACATTTAACATGCTCTCTGTTCCATCCTCACTGCTAAAAGTGTCTGTTATCTAGCTGAGATAAGAATCCCGGACTGAGCATTGATTCTGGCTTTGCTATAATGACTCAGCTATAATGATTCCTGAGCAAAGCCAGCAGGGGGCAGGCTTGGACTTGAAGACAGCAAAGAACACAGTCTCAGCTATAATTATTCTGTAGCAAAGCCAGACCGACTGCTTAGTCGGGATTCTTATCTTAGAGGTGATAACAGGCAAATTAAACAGAGCACAATGTAACAAAGAGCAGATTAGGTGTTTACTGTCATGTTCCCACTGATTTATAAGGTAAAATACATGAGGTTGCTTCATCTCTGGTTCTCTTTAAGCTATGAACATGCTGGTTTGACATCTGCCGTGGCAGATAAAGATTTCCTCAGACTAGAACAGCCATGGGCAAACTTGGCCCTCCAGCTGTTACGGAACTAAAAGTCCCACAATGCATTTGCCTTTATGAATCATGACTCTGGCCATCAGACTCTTGCAATGCATTGTGGGACTTGTAGTTCTGTAACAGCTGGAGGGCCAAGTTTGCCCATGCCTGGACTAGAATCAAGAGTCTAACCTGCGTATGTACGGCGACCACACAATAATGGCCTCAATTCACTAAGCTTTATCAAACACTTTACCGAACGTGTGATAATTTACCTCATGGGTAAAATCTAATTTTGAATTCACTAAGGTGTTATATATTTATGGAATGTTTTAGCAATAAAACATTCGATAAATCTATAACACCTTAGTGAATTCAAAATTAGATTTTACCCATGAGGTAAATTATCACACGTTCGGTAAAGTGTTTGATAAAGCTTAGTGAATTGAGGCCAATATCTGCTAAACATCCAGCATGCCAGATCTTTTGTGATCCCCAATGCCCGAGCCCCACATGATCACATTTTCACCGTTTCTCATGGGAATCCATCACACGCTGCTTATTCTCCCTCCGCCCCCTCCATAGCCACAGGCGCGCGTCGCTAGTCTAATGGCTGACAATGCATCTGTATCGTGTTAGCAGCGCTCTGACACACAATGGATCGTGTGCCAATTCCTACCGGGTGGGAAAAATGAGATCTAATCCTGTCAACTCTCGGTGGGTTATTTATTTATTTTTTTTGAAACTTTTTTTTTCTTTTCTGACTATTAACAAAGTAAGTTCCTCTTAGGAGCAGAAAGTGTCTATGAATATGTATGGAGGCGTCCATGTCAACACATTTTCAAAAATGTCCCATAGGACATTTTTTTCCCATTGGACATTGCTTTGGGACAAAGGCTAATAGGATTACTATATGGATGAGGAGGAGACAGATTTGTATTCTATTTTTATTAGACCAATTCCACTCGACCAGTGCTTAAACCATAGATAGGTAGTTAAAGGTGGCCATTTAACCTCCCTGGCGGTTTATTAAAATCCGCCAGGGGGCAGCAAATACGTTTTTTTTTTTCATGTAGCGAGACAACGGGGGAGTTTATTTGTGTGCTAATTCGTCTGGCCCTTCAGCGAGCTCTTGAAGCTGCAGTGGCCAGAATTGTAAAAAAAAATTGCCTGGTCACTAGGGGGTTGTAAGCCTACGGTCCTCAAGTGGTTAAGCCTCTTTCATACAGTGAGCTGAACTGTGCCCCAATAGAAATTCATGGGCTCTTGGTTATACTTGAAGCAGTTTTATTTTGTTTGAAAGCTAAAAAAGTAGGTTTAATGTTTTGTCTTAGATGAATGAGTCTCTTGTTTCAGAGCCACAATTTGAACTTTTGACTCTTCTTTGAACGTTAGCCTGTAACAAAGTGTTGGAATTTAATGTGTTAATAAATCGTATTGAACACGGTCATCTTTCTCGTTTTCCGTTTCTGTGCATAGAGCCAACATTAAGGATAAGCAAAAACCCCTTCTAATTTGAGGACTTTACTGAAGCCTGGGACCAAAAGCTCTTGCTAATGCAATGCTATGAGTGATTTATAAGAAATCACATCCTTCAAGTGAGGTCAAACACCTTAGCACTACACTAGCAAGAGCTCTTCAAATCACAATCCCTGCTAGTGGGTACAAAGCCTGACTCAGGAAGTGGCTGCTGAGCTATCAAATGAAAGCCACTAATAGCAAAGCGGTTGCACTACAGCAGTCAATCAGTCAGCACTGTAGACATCAGCTGCCAGCTTATTGGTTGCCAACTAGTGGCTTTTATCTGCTAGCATGGCTTCCATTTCCTGGATCAATAGCGATCTGCATGCATGGGCTGGTCTACCCTACAAGGGTTTTTTTAAGCACTAGTGATATGAAAAGCTAATGCAATGCTATGGGTGATTTTTTTAATTTTTTTTTAATAAAATCATATTGCTTAAGCGAGAACACACCCATATCTTTACATTACCAAGAGCTTAAAATCACAAGCACTTATGCTGGATACACACCATGAGTTTCCGCGTCGATTCGATTATTTCCGAGCATTTCCGAACGCATTTCGATGATTTTTAGGTCGATTGCCATGTAAAGTATGGCAAATCGACCTAACCATCCATCGAAGCTTGAATCGGACATGTCGGAAATAATCGAATCATTGCGTATCGACGGACGCATCGAACGCCGAAACGCATGGTGTGTATCCAGCATTAGAAAAAGCTCTTGTAGTGCAAACCAGCCCTAATTCTGTATTTGCATCTCATTGACAATCCCTACTTATATGGGAAAGCGATACGGAGATGGATTGCTTGGTGAGGGCAAGTCAACCGTGGTTATAAAAATGGTCATAAACCTTGATTGGTGCTGTTACCACTTGGTGCACAAAAAGGATGTTTACAAAAGTTTGTTATGCATAAGTGCAAATCAAAAGGACATTTTGTATAAATATCCATCCTAAGTGTGTGTGGGAGCATTTAACCCTTTCAACCTATGGCTTGGAGTACTTAATGTTGCTAAGAAGGTGCATTTCAGTTTGTAAACGTGCTATTTTTGACCTTTGAGGAGGATAAATTCAAATATAGCTTTTACTATAAATTGCTTTAAAACTGACTAAGGAGCAGAGACAAACACTTACTAGTGCTAAATACTAAAAAGTGATTGTCACAGACCGCAAGGGCCGGACTGCGGATGGGTCAATCGATCAGAGTCAGAAATCCTCTCACGAAGCGTAACCTGACTTCGCAAGTTGATGAACTGACTTGCGGAAAGGCGTTCGGACGCCAAAGGATTCACCACACACATACAATTCAAAGCGGCCACCAAGCGGGTTACGCAGCCCGCTACTGTAATTATGCTAATACTTCGAGAACGCTCTGTTAACCCCTTGCAGTATGCAGGAATCTGGGTCAGATCTGAATATCTGAGCCGGATCCACGCATACGGGTTGTAAATGTACACTTCTATTAAACCCAGGGTAGCGGTTTCAGGAGAATAGGGACGATTGTGTATGTTCAGCAACAGGTCATACCACTAAATGATTTTTTTAAACGTTTAAATGCAAAAATGCATTACATACATTTATATACACTAACATATACACACAGAGCTTAAAAATAAAAGGGATAAAATCAGAAAGTTCTTACTTCAGTTACGGCTGAGCAGTCCATTTAGAGAATGAAGAAAAAGAGTCCAGTTTAAATGAGCACTAACAGTCCTTGGAACAATGCATGCGTTCGGTCCTTCTATGAACGCATGCTCGAAGCTCTTCTTTAGCAGATGAAATGATGAAGGCGGGCTCTGCTGGCCCCAGATTTATACAATCTTAGAATTGGGGCTGGATTACCTCCAAACTAGGTGGAGGGAAGGCGGGGTTATCTCCTGGTAGCAAGGTTGCCGCCCCCAGAATTCAGAGGATTAATAAATGTTACATTTTTTGACTGTGTGACTCCGCCCCAGATTGGCGCATCGCAAATCCGAGACTATATTCATAAGCGGCCTGCGACCCTGTATCAAGGCTACACATGCCTATTCTATCGCGTTCGGTTTGCGCAGGCTGAATAAAGCGCTTTCCCGACTGGCCCCTGACAGTTGGAAAACTGTAATTCAGGTGAATGATAGAACTGATTTATGGGTATCAGAAAATGTATTTTTTGTCTTTGTGACAAGCCTATGTTGAATTACAAATACATTAAAGTTCTGAGTTTGAGTGTAAGGTTTTGGAGGGAGCTCTTATCATAGCCAGTTCGATTTGGCTTTTGGGAGAGGGCTGTGGCAGCAAATGGTTCTCCGCAGGAGGTCGAGCCACGTGTGAAATTCCTCTCCGTGCTATCAGGACACTGGGGGAAGTGGGTGAGGGGTTTTTGCTTTCATTGGGAAGAGAGCGAAAGGAAAGACATTTGCTTTAATCTACACAGGACTGACAGTAATGGGGCTGGACCATTACGCAAGTCGTTGAACATTACGGAAAGTCGTGTGTAATCGCCATCACAGTGATCCTCAACCAAAATGAACTCTACATGTTTCACCCCTATAATTGGGGGCATTGTCAGAGGTGAGATGAAATACAAGTGCATTAGTAAAAAAAAAATGGTAACAGCATAATGACTAGAGATTCCCCCCTCGGCTTATGGCAACATGCAGACGCCCCCTAGTGTTGAACTGCTGTATAGTTGATAGAGGCTGGCCCTGAATCACAACAGTAGCTTCTTATCTCCAGGAATGCAGCGGCGTGCATTAGACTGCAGCAGTCCCAGGACTGGACACACGGCTCGCTGACGAGTGTAGTGGTAAGTTAGTTGGACATTTTCTGACTACACCACGCTTTCTAGCTCCAGATTTTGTTTATGGACTAACTGTTATATCTGTCAAGTTATCATGCAGACTTGCTGCCTGGACAGAGTTCTGGTATGTGCATGTCACTGACCTGATTGTTTTTGTTTGAGGATGCCTCTCTGACTGCCTTATTGTATGCAGCACTGGCAGCATGTTGGACAGCTTTGCAGCAGGTGTATCCCGCGGTTTTCCTGCCCACATTGTTAAAAGGTGCTGTACAACTGCCTAAAGAGCAGCTTCAATTTCAGCAAAGGTTACTCTCTTTCCTGGTAATCATACTTATTATTATTTATTAGATTTATATAGTGCCAACATATTACGCAGCACTGTACAATAAATAGGATTACAGACAATGATAACAGGGGTGACAGAACAATACACTTGGTGTCAGTGCTTAGCCCAGCCGCTTTCTTGGTGTAGGTTAATGGTGGTGGTTGAATATTCAACTTTTTATCTTTTTGTTTAAGCAAAACCAGTTATGCCAATTGCATCAAAGTGAACCTTAAGCCAGAATAAAAAAGAGTTTTACTCACCTGGGGCTTCTACCAGCCCCCTGCAGCAGTCCTGTGCCCTCGCAGCCACTCACTAATCCTCTGGTCCCCCACTGCCAGCTAGTTCTGCTTCTACCAGCCCCCTGCAGCCATCCTGTGCCCCCGCAGTCACTCACTAATCCTCTGGTCCCCTGCTGCCAGCTAGTTCTGCTTCTACTAGCCCCCTGCAGCAGTCCTGTGCCCTCGTAGTCACTCACTGCTGCTCCAGTCCCCCGCCTCCAGCTAGTTCTGCTTCTACCAGCCCCCTGCAGCCATCCTGTGCCCCCGCAGTCACTCACTAATCCTCTGGTCCCCTGCTGCCAGCTAGTTCTGCTTCTACTAGCCCCCTGCAGCAGTCCTGTGCCCTCGCAGCCACTCACTAATCCTCTGGTCCCCCGCTGCCAGCTAGTTTCGTTTTTGCCGACAGGCCCGTCAGGACTGGCCACGCGTAGCTTTTTCCGCATTCCCGACTGTAATTAGCGCTATTGCGGGCCGCAACGCGTGCAAAAATACGCATTGTCGCATATCTATGCGTTCGTAATGCGGCAACGCGTTGCGGCCTGCAATAGCGCTAATTACAGTCGGGAATGCGGAAAAAGCTACGCGTGGCCAGTCCTGACGGGCCTGTCGGCAAAAACGAAACTAGCTGGCAGCGGGGGACCAGAGGATTAGTGAGTGGCTGCGAGGGCACAGGACTGCTGCAGGGGGCTGGTAGAAGCAGAACTAGCTGGAGGGGGGGGGGGGGCAGAGGATTAGTGAGTGGCTGCGAGGGCACAGGACTGCTGCAGGGGGCTGGTAGAAGCAGAACTAGCTGGCAGCGGGGGACCGGAGGATTAGTGAGTGGCGAGGGCACAGGACTGCTGCAGGGGGCTGGTAGAAGCAGAACTAGCTGGCAGCGGGGGACCAGAGGATTAGTGAGTGGCTGCGAGGGCATAGGACTGCTGCAGGGGGCTGGTAGAAGCAGAACTAGCTGGCAGTGGGGGACCAGAGGATTAGTGAGTGGCTACGAGGGCACAGGATGGCTGCAGGGGGCTGGTAGAAGCAGAACTAGCTGGCAGCGGGGGACCAGAGGATAAGTGAGCGGCTGCGAGGGCACAGGACTGCTGCAGGGGGCTGGTAGAAGCAGAACTAGCTGGCAGTGGGGGAGCAGAGGATTAGTGAGTGGCTGCGAGGGCACAGGACTGCTGCAGGGAGCTGGTAGAAGCAGAACTAGCTGGTGAGTGGCTGCGAGGGCACAGGACTGCTGCAGGGGGCTGGTAGAAGCAGAACTAGCTGGCTGCGAGGGACCAGAGGATTAGTGAGTGGCTGCGAGGGCACAGGACTGCTGCAGGGGGCTGGTAGAAGCAGAACTAGCTGGCAGCGGGGGGGCAGAGGATTAGTGAGTGACTGCGAGGGCACAGGACTGCTGCAGGGGGCTGGTAGAAGCAGAACTAGCTGGCAGCGGGGGGGCAGAGGATTAGTGAGCGACTGCGAGGGCACAGGACTGCTGCAGGGGGCTGGTAGAAGCAGAACTAGCTGGCAGCGGGGGGGCAGAGGATTAGTGAGCGACTGCGAGGGCACAGGACTGCTGCAGGGGGCTGGTAGAAGCAGAACTAGCTGGCAGTGGGGGAGCAGAGGATTAGTGAGGGGCTGCGAGGGCACAGGACTGCTGCAGGGGGCTGGTAGAAGCAGAAATAGCTGGCAGTGGGGGAGCAGAGGATTAGTGAGGGGCTGCGAGGGCACAGGACTGCTGCAGGGGGCTGGTAGAAGCAGAACTAGCTGGCAGCGGGGGGGCAGAGGATTAGTGAGCGACTGCGAGGGCACAGGACTGCTGCAGGGGGCTGGTAGAAGCAGAACTAGCTGGCAGCGGGGGGCAGAGGATTAGTGAGCGACTGCGAGGGCACAGGACTGCTGCAGGGGGCTGGTAGAAGCAGAACTAGCTGGCAGCGGGGGACCAGAGGATTAGTGAGTGGCTGCGAGGGCACAGGACTGCTGCAGGGGGCTGGTAGAAGCAAAACTAGCTGGCAGCGGGAGACCAGAGGATTAGTGAGTGGCTGCGAGGGCACAGGACTGCTGCAGGGGGCTGGTAGAAGCAGAACTAGCTGGCAGCGGGGGACCAGAGGATTAGTGAGTGGCTGCGAGGGCTCAGGACTGCTGCAGGGGGCTGGTAGAAGCAGAACTAGCTGGCAGCGGGGAGCAGAGGATTAGTGGGTGGCTGCGAGGGCTCAGGACTGCTGCAGGGGGCTGGTAGAAGCAGAACTAGCTGGCAGCGGGGGACCAGAGGATTAGTGAGTGGCTGCGAGGGCACAGGACTCTTGCAGGGGGCTGGTAGAAGCAGAACTAGCTGGCAGCGGGGGACCAGAGGATTAGTGAGTGGCTGCGAGGGCACAGGACTGCTGCAGGGGGCTGGTAGAAGCAGAACTAGCTGGCAGCGGGGGACCAGAGGATTAGTGAGTGGCTGCGAGGGCACAGGACTGCTGCAGGGGACTGGGAGAAGCAGAACTAGCTGGCAGCGGGGGACCAGAGGATTAGTGAGTGGCTGCGAGGGCACAGGACTGCTGCAGGGGGCTGGTAGAAGCAGAACTAGCTAGCAGCGGGGGACCAGAGGATTAGTGAGTGGCTGCGAGGGCACAGGACTGCTGCAGGGGGCTGGTAGAAGCAGAACCAGCTGGCAGCGGGGGAGCAGAGGATTAGTGAGTGGCTGCGAGGGCACAGGACTGCTGCAGGGGGCTGGTAGAAGCAGAACTAGCTGGTGAGTGGCTGCGAGGGCACAGGACTGCTGCAGGGGGGCTGGTAGAAGCAGAACTAGCTTGGGGGGGGGGCAGGGAATTAGTGAGTAGCTGCGAGGGCACAGGACTGCTGCAGGGGGCTGGTAGGAGCAGAACTAGCTGGCAGCGGGGGACTGGAGGATTAGCGAGTGGCTGCGAGGGCACAGGACTGCTGCAGGGGGCTGGTAGAAGCCCTAGGTGAGTAAAACTTTTTTTTTTTTCTGGCTTCAAAGAGACACTGAAGCGGAAAAAAAAATTGATATAATGAATTGGTTGTGTAGTGCCAATAATTACTAGAAGATTAGTAGCAAAGAAAATATTCTAATATTTTTATTTTCAGTTATATAGTGTTTTTTCTAACATTGCATCATTCTCTAATAGGTGTAGTTTACACAACACTCAGCATTCTAAATGTTTTTACAGAGCAGGCTGTGAACTATTGACCTCTCCTCTGGAGAGAAAAAGAAAATTCTTGACTGAAAGTTCAGATTACAACCTTGAGAAGACAGCTCTCTGCAACAAGTGGTAGAGCTCAATGGCAATTTGCATAGATAACTGGAGTCTCTTAAACGCTTCCTGTACTGAAAACATTTGACTTGCGTCTCTGCTCCGAATGTTTTATTTCTGAACTGTACTACACATACAAATAATTATATCATTTTTTTTTTGCACTTCAGTGTCTCTTTAAAGGAGAACTGTTGCAAAAATCTTAAAATTTAAAACGCATAAATAAGTAGTACATTTCTTCCTGAGTAAAATGAGCCATAAATTCTCTCGTATGTTGCTGGCATTTACAGTAAGTAGTAGAAATATGACCTCACCGACAGGTTTTGGGTTAGTCCATCTCTTCATGGGGGATTCTCAACATGGCCTGTATTTATAAAGACACTGCCTTAAAAATATTTATACAAAGATGCTGGCCAGCCTCCCTGCTCACTTCACTGTGCACTTTTTTTTGGGGGGGGGGGGGGGGCAGTTGGACAGAGCAACTGCTATTCACTAAGTGCATTTTGAAAATAAAGAAATCCCTGTGGAAACACTTACTCCCCCCCCCCCCCCCCCCCGAGGAGATGGGCTAGTCCAAAACTTGTCGGTTTTGTCAGGTTTTTACTACCTACTGTAAGTGACAGCAACATAGGAGACAAGTAATGTAGGGCTCATTGTACTCTGGAAGAAACGTACTTCTTAATTGTATTTGTTTATATATATTTTAAGATTTTCGCGACAGAGGCCCTTTAAGGAGGGACATATATACGTGTTGCCCATGCACTCCCTAGGAGAGCAGGTTGCCCTGGGGTGTCTTCCAGGACTGTGTAGGACCTAGGTTCTCAACATGTGGTACGCGTACCCCAGGGGGTACTTCTGATGGTTCCAGGGGGTACTCGGGCTTGATATAATTAACCAAAAATAATACATTTAAAGTTATAGAAAATGATAAATCTTAGTTAAACTACACCAAATTAGTACTTTAGCTAATTAAAAGCAAAAGTAAACGCTTGGAAATTGTTTAGAACCAATTATCATGTACTACGATTAAATATATATTTGTCAAGGGCTACTTGTGATAATATTTACTATGCTAGGGGGTACTCGGTGAGTTAAGGGTTTTAAAAGGGGTACATACCAATAAAATGTTGAGAAACACTGGTGTAGGACACCAAGGGACAAGACTCCATTGGTAGACGTACTGGTGGAGTGTAACACTGCCAGTTTACATTATTTGATTGGGATGAGACTGTTTTGCCTGGTCAGAAAGTTCTGCTGTATTGTGGTATATTGCTGTAATGTATATTTTATCTGTTGGATTTGGTATCCTTTCTGCTTTTTTTTTTTTTATAAATGCTGACTTAAAAAAAAAAAAAATACATGTTTAGGAAAAGAGGATAGATAGGTACTGTAACACCATCCAAAACAGTGTGCTCAAATTACAGTAGTATATTGTTGGAAAGGGAGAGAGAAAAAGTTCTCTTAATAGCACCACATAATAGCTCTGATTTATTAAAGCGAATAGGAATCTAAAAAAAATAAGAGGTAAAGGTGTCCACACACACACGATACAATAAAATGATTCGATTTTACGGCAATTCCATAAAAACTATCAGATTTTCCGAAAGAACAAAAGCTTTTTTTTTTTTATTCAAGCAAAAAATCTGATCAGATTTCCCATTTTTATTTGATAAAAGTCTATCGGGAGTGCTGGATTCTTCTGATCAATTTTTATGAAAATTGAATGGTGTGTGGTAGATTGCCAGTTTCCTTATATAAGCTTCCAAGCACTTTTCTCAGAGTTTTCAATCATTTTTTTCATTGGGTAAAAATTGAACGTGTGTGTGCGCGGTATATTGGTTAGATTTTTTTTTTTAAATGACAATTAGAAAAATTACTATTCTTGAATTGAAAAGATATTTAAAAAATTGTATAGTGTGTGGTCACCTGAAATCTATGGCTTCTATAGAGCCTTCCTGGTCCCCTCATTTGAGCGCTGTCATCCTTGTTGGCAGTATCAGACTAGATCGGTCGGACACTGTGCTCTGCCTCCAAAGGAGGCTACAGGCGCCCGAGTGCTCCAGAAGACGGGAGGCTCCATGCTGCGCTAGCTCACGCATGTGCAGTGCTGAGCCGCCCGGGTTGTCAACGGTTCCTAAGGTTCGTGGGAAAATTTGGCACGGTGACGTACCATTATCAGTTCAGGGCTCTCTCTTTTGGTCTTGCAGCGTCCCCAAGGATATTTACAAAGATTATTGCAGAAGTGACAGCTTGTCTCCATCGTCAAAACATAAAAATCGTCCCTTATCTGGACGATTTTCTAGAGATTAGAGAAGGATCTAGAAATCTGTCTTCAAACCTTAAAGTTAGGGTGGATTGTGAATGAGGAAAAGTCAAACCTCGTTTCATCCCAAAACGTAGTTTTTTGTATTAGATTCTGTAAATTAAAAGACTTGGTTACCCACAGAAAAAAAATAGAGAAAGTTTCTCGAAAGACCTCTAACGTATTAGCTCTGAAGGAGGTCTTGTTAAGGGAAGCAGCATCACTACTGGGCACAATGACTTTGTTTATCCCCGCTGTACAGTGGGTGCAATTACATTCCCGCAGACTGCAGCAGTGGTTTCTGCAAGAAAGGGGGAAAAAATACAAGCGGCCATTGGCTTCCTTGCCGTGCACCGATCGTCTGCTGGCCGGCCTGACTATTCTTGAAGTCGCCGCCAGTCCCATAGTACTTTAAATGCACAGTCTATCACACTTCTGTTGCCGGGAGTGTTCTGCGCCTGCCCAGAATGCTGCGGGGAGCACGCATGCACAGTACAGCACGACTGAGCTGACTAAAGGGAGACTTCGGTACAGCCAGTGGATGATGAGATCAGCCCAGGCAGACTGCAAGGGAGCTAATGGCCTAAAGGGGGCAGAAGGAAGCCCCAGGTAAGTTATAAATTATTTAACTTCATCTCGGGTACACCTTAAAGGAGAACTGTAGTGAAAGGTATATGGAGGCTGCCATATTTATTTCCTTTTATGCAATACCAGTTGACTGGCAGCCCTGCTGATCTATTTGGCTGAAGAGTTGCCTGAATCACACCACAAACAAGCATGCAGCTAATCTTGTCATATGTCAAAATTGGCAGAAAAACCTAATCTGCTGCATGCTTGTTCAGTGTCTATGGTTGAAAGTATTAGAGGCAGAGGATCAGCAGGATAGCCAGGTAACTGGTATTGCTTAAATGGAAATAAATATGGCAGCCTCCATATACCTCTCTACAGTTCTCCTTTAAAGCAGAGGTGTGGAACTCCAGCCCTGGAGGGCTAGATCCATGCCACTGTTTAGGATGGACTGAGAAAGAAAGGAATGTGTTCTACCTGATGGACCGCACCTTTCCTGATTCAGACCCAGCAATTCATTTGAGCTGTACCAAATATGTGAGGACCTCGGCCCTCGTAGGATCGGTTTGACATCCCTGCTTTAGGGATGCCTGAGCTACACTGGTATACAGTATGTGAATGGAGAGGCTATATCCTCTTGATCACTCCCATGATGCTCCGTTCCCCTACAAAAGGCCCCATTAGCAGCTGTGACTTGGCCAAGTTGCTGACCTTTAACCTGGATGTACTCCGTGTCAAGGTTGGATCTGCACATCCAAAGCCATGTTCCCATAGCATGTGCGTTTCCGATGTGCACGCTTCCACCCAGACCGCAGTACAAATTTGCGCATGCGAAGCAGAGTACCTCCAGGTAAAAGGTTGCCGACTTTTTGGGTGTCATGGGAGTGTGTGGGAGGAGAGCTAAGCCTTTGCACCCATCCACACGCATCCCTATAGCCTCCATTAACATATACCAGTAAGGCTCAGATACCCTTTTATTGATGCTCCTATGTAAATTGTTTACATAGGAGTGATGCTGTTCGAAGAACTTTTTTTCTCCTTCATTAAAATATATGTTCTGTGTTCCCATAATCCTCGGCTCACTGAAGAGAAGAGAATGTGACAGCCAGAAACAAAACCCACCCAGTCTCGTTCTACCATCCTAGCTATAGTCCATGAGATGCTTGTAATTCCACTTAGCATATAAATTATATGCAAATTGGATGTTGCCTGGAATTGGACCAATCAAAACTGGCAGGAAATGCATTCGGTTTGCCCAATTCCAAGCCGTATAGGAATTACCAGCATCTCTTAGATCAAATCTATCGGTTACAAAGAGCAATTCGGGCAACACAGAGACAGAAGTTCGAACGCACAGGGAAATTGTTTGCATCTCATACACCAATTATCTGCAAACTTGGCTCTCCAGCTGTTAAGGAACTACAAGGCCATTCATGATTCATAAAGGTAAATGCATTGTGGGACTTGTAGTTCCTTACCAGCCGGAGAGCCAAGTTTGCAGATTACTGTCATAGACCATCCCTAATGGGCAGCCACTGTGCAATAAGCTAGGGCAGGTCCTCCAGAGGCGTCCCACCCTGTGCTCCGGACCTCAGATGTTGCCTGGGACTCTCCTGCGCATGGGTTTATTTGCATCTCACTGACCGCCTCTAACCCTCAGGACATGCGTTTGTATGCATCCTTAAGGCCTCTTTTCCACGAACTGTTGAGCTGTGTGCTCAGCAAGCAGTCGCCAGGCAGCAGCGAGCAGTTGTGAGAGTTTGAGTGGCATTTCACTGCCTGTAAATAGTGTGTGGAAAAGAGGCCTAAAGTGGGCCAATCAATTAGAGATTCTCAATGAAATGCTAATCTAACTCTGCCTTGCATAATTTTATACAATAATATTTGATGCACCCATTCCAGAAAAATTCCCTTTGGAAAAACCATGCAAGCAATCATTGAAGGTAAAAAAAAATATTTACTAACCTGGGGCTTTTTCCAGCCCATAGAAATCCATGTGTCCTCCCAATTCCCTCCAGGGTCCCACTGTCACTTTCACAAGTCCTCCGGCCCAGACCCAGGTTGTGAGCTGCGTACTAGGGATGATGAATGAGATGCAAATTTTTCCAAAAGTATGCAAATTTTTATGCAATTGTATGCAGTTTGAAAACTGACCAATCAATTTAAACCCAGGTTTAAATTGATTGGTCCATTTTCAAGCTGCATATATTTGCATAAAATTTGCATCAACTTGGAACAATTTGCATATCTGTGATCATCCCTACTGCGCATGTGTGTACCACGATCATGTCGCCAGGAGTGTACTGTACATGCGCAGTACTACTACAGAAGCTCACAAACTGAGTCCGGGCCGGAGGCCTTCCGAAAGTGACAGTGGGACCCTGCAGGGAATTGGGAGGACAGCAAGAGACCGCATGGTCCATGGACTGGAAGAAGTCCCAGGTGAGTAAAGTTTTTTTTTTTTTTAACCTCAGACTGCCTTTAAAGAGACACTGAAGCGAAAAAAAAAGATATAATGCAATTCATTATATCATTATTATTTTTTTCGCTTCAGTGTCCAGAGGCAGTCTGAGGTAAAAAAAAAAAAAAAAAATAACTTGTAGTATGGATAATTACTAGAACATTAGTAGCAAAGAAAATATTCTCTTTTTTCAGTTATATAGTTGTTGTTTTTTTTATAACATTGCATAATTCTCTAATATTTGCAGTTTACACACTACTCAACATTCTAAATGATTTTACTGAGCAGGCTAGTGAACTATTGAACCCTTCTCTGCTGAGAAAAAGATACAATGACTGACAGTTGAGATAACAAGCTTCAGAAGACAGAGCTCTGTGACTGAAAGTCGTGGAGCTCAATGGCTTTTTTGCATAGATAACTGGAGTTTTTAACTCTTCCTGTACTGGAAACAATATTAGACTTAGGTCTCTGCTCCTATTTCTTAGCTGTACTACACATACAAATCATAAGTTTTTTTTTTCACTTCAGTGTCTCTAACTCATCTCTCCAATGCTCACAACAAACAGTTTCTTTCATTACTGTCAGTAGTCAGTGAGCTGTAAAAAAATGAAGGCTACATTTGTTGTGATCCTATTTTTCAGATGTGCAACACGTTGTGTAATATTGTTGTGTCCCAGCCTAGTGCTGTGATGTGCATGGACTTTATGCTTGCACAGTCTGTCCCTTGATAATGCATTGAATGCTGTGCGTTAATCATCCCGCCCCAAAAGTAATGGTGAAAGCCCCCATTGGAATACAGTTGCATCGTGTTGTGATTTGATTATAATGTCTATTCCGCCGCAAAGGACGTAGTGGGAAAGGAGGCTGTTCCCCCCCCCCCCCCCAAAAAAAAAAACCCAACTCTGTTAGCTGATGCCACACCCCTCTACTGACCAATAGTTTGTTATAGCTGTCCCCCTCTATGGATGTGTCCACACTAGTCTGTTTTCTTAATTCGGAAAACAGAACCCATGTTAACCAGTTTGGTACCACTGGTCTCTAGCCCCTTAACCTTTCTGGCGGTACGCAGTTTCTGAGGCTGCGTCCGCAAGAGGGATTTTTTTGTATTAAAGTGGTTTTAGCCTATGTAGCTAGCACTTCGCTAGCTACCATTGTGCCCCCCCCACACCTTTTGATCGCCCGATCGCCACCACTATACGTTACCTAGCCACGATCCCGCGAGAGCCGCAGCCTCCCGATGAGCTTCAGTCATCTATGGCGACGATCGAATATGACGTCATGCGCAATCCCGATCCTCCCCATAGCGAAGCCTGGAGCTGATTGGAGAGGATGCGCCAACGCGGGATGCAGGGGGGGGGGGCGATCAAAGAAGAGCGGAGAGACTTGAGGGACATGTAGCTAGCGAAGAGCTAGGCTACATAGGGTACAACAAATTTCATGCAAAAAATCCCTCTCTGGGCAGAGAAATCCTCTGCGGCGGCTACACATAGGCCTCGATTCATAAAAGTGCTGTCGGTAAGGTAAATCCGTGTGGGGGAAACACCGCTGTCGGTATTTTAGCCTTCTGGGTGGTCATTCATAAAAATGTTTCTAGTTGTGATAGGAGTGCGGAGATATTCCGCTGTAGGCAGGCGTTAGGCTGTCGGGAGACATGCGGAAACAGGAGAAGCTGGCTGAGTCCCTCCATGCGGTGTTCTCTCTGCTGCTGCTTGGGAGGTCTGTCCCATTCACTGCAATGTATTCCGCATGCTTCTCGCCACATCAGAGGTAGTGGTAATCCCCGTCTGCATACCGCTACCTCTAAGCTTTATGAATTGACATTTGTTACTTTTGTTAAGATAATCAACGCGCAAGGCGGCGATTTATCGCTCTTCAGGAATGTCTGCTTTTAATGCGGAAAAAGCCTTTATGAATACAAGTTTTGCTATGTGGTTGGTAAAGTGAGCGGTTTTCAGCATTTCCGCATTCGGGAATGCTTTATGAATCAAGGCCAGAGTGTAGGTCGGGGTTACTGCCAGGAGGGTTAAGGACCAGAGACCGTTGGTACAAAAATGAGTCCCAATGATGTCACTGCGTGTGGATTCTCAATGTGAGCCAATGTGATTGGCTCGCAGTGATCACGGGGTCAGAAGCCAATGAAATCGGCACCTGAAGCTCTGCTGTCATATTGACACCAGAGTGGGAGGGCTTTAGTGACGGTGATGGGTCCATGCGGCGCGATGTCGGTAAGCCCTGTTTTTTGTTTTTTTTTTACCAGCAGTCTCTGGTCAAGGGTCCAGAAACTGCTGATGATGAAGTAGTTAAATAGAATAACTTTTTCCTCCTAGGAGATAAGTTTAGTGAATTGAGGCCAATGTTTCATTGTAAATGGTTTATGGTGTACTGAGAACACATACAGACACGTGCTAACAGCCTAAGGGTGCACTGCCCACTAATGGTACAATTTTCAGTGAAGAATCGCCCAAGCAATCAAATAAATGCGACTAGGAACAGCTAGTGATATAATCAATGTATTACAACCAGGGATGGGCTTACAAATCTGCAAGGACTCAAATTCATAATTAAAATGAGCCTTAATTGCCACAGCTGTGCAGCTGGATGATAAGGGGTAATTTACTCATAATTCCGTCGTCCTGCCTGCGCTCCAAACATCTTGCACGCATCCTATTGGACGTGCTGAATGCCTCACTACGCGCACTTCAAGCCGGAAGGAGGAAGTGCGCGCTAGTGAGGCTTACAACGCGTCCAATACAACACCTGCAAGATGTTTGGAGCGCAGACAGGATGGCGGAATTATGAGTAAATTCCCCTCATCATCCAGCTGCAATTAACCCTCCTGGCGGTATAAAAAAATCTGCCAGGAGGGAGCGCATCAGTTTTTTTTTTTGTTTTTTTTAAAAAAAAATTTACCTATATCATGTAGCGAGCCCCGCCCTCTTCGATCAAGAAATCCCGTTCAAAGAACGGGATTTCCTGGAGGGCTTCCCCCGTCGTCATGGCGACGGGGCGGGATGACGTCACCGACGTCGGGACGTCATTGGGAGTCCCGGGCCACCCCTCGGCGCTGCCTGGCACTGATTGGCCAGGCAGCGCACGGGGTCTGGGGGGGGGGAGCGTGCGGCGCGACTGATAGCGGCGATCGTGCGCGGGGCGGCGGCGATCAGTGTGCTGGCGCAGCTAGCAAAGTGCTAGCTGCGTCCAGCAAAAAAAAAATTAAACAAATCGGCCCAGCAGGGCCTGAGCGGCACCCTCCGGCGGCTTACCCCGAACGTAGGTTAAGGCTCATTTTAATTATGAATTTAAGGGGTAATTTACCCATAATTCCGCCATCCTGTCTGCGCTCCAAACATCTTGCAGGTGTCCTATTGGACGCGTTGTAAGCCTCACTACGCGCACTTCCTCCTTCCGGCTTGAAGTGCGCGTAGTGAGGCATTCAGCACGTCCAATAGGATGCGTGCAAGCTGTTTGGAGCGCAGGCAGGACGACGGAATTATGAGTAAATTACCCCTTATCATCCAGCTGCACAGCTGTGGCAATGAAGGCTCATTTTAATTACGAATTCCTGTCCTTACAGACTCATGAGCCCATCCCTAATTACAGCATTCTATGAACCAATGTTTACTGCCCAGCCAAACTAACAATTTAGTCAATTGGAAAAACAAACTATCACCATTAGAATTGTTTATAGCTTATTTGGGACATAGACAGGCAGAAAAACCTCATCTGATTGCTCGGGCAATTATTTGCTGTAAATTGAACTGGTAGTGGGCAGCTTAAAGGACAACTGAAGCGAGAAGGATGTGGAGGCTGCCATATTTATTTCCATTTAAGCAATACCAGTTGCCTGGCTATCCTGCCAATCCTCTGCCTCTAACACTTTCAGCCATAGCCCCTGAACAAGCATGCAGCAGATCAGGTGTTTCTGACATTGTCAAATCTGACAAGATTAGCTGCATGCTTGTTTCTGGTGCGATTCGGCCACTACTGCAGCCAAATAGACCAGCAGGACAACCAGGCAACTGACATCTTTATTTCCTTTTAAACAATACCAACCTCCAAATTCTTCTCACTACAGTTGTCCTTAACCTATTTTGGTTCCTGGACGTAGAAACTACGTCCAGGAACCATGCGCGCTACCGGCCCGCGGTTCGTTAGCCAGGCAATCAGTGAATCGGGCTATGGTGCCCGATCACTGATTCCTCTCCCCCGCTGAAAAAGCGACAGCTTCTCTCGGAAGCTGCGCCTTTTCTGGCTGTTACCTCTTCCATGCGTCGCTCTAAGCGTGTGTTACGCTTAGAGTGACGTCATGTAAACAAACTCATGGCCGCCATCTTGTGGCCAAAAAGTAATACTACAACTAAAAGTAAAAAAAATGAAAATCAACACACATTTACATTATAAACCTATTGTTTACCTCCCACCCTCCCAAAACTACCCAAATAAAATGTTTAATATAAAAAAAAAAATTACAATAAAAAAATGTAAATATTTACTTAAGGGTCTAAACTTTTTAAATATCAATGTAAAGATGAAATATTTCTATTTTTTTTTATTTTAAACTTGTAAATAGTGATAGATGCAAAACAGAAAAAATGCACCTTTATTTCCAAATAAAATATTGTCGCCATACATTGTGATAGGGACATAATTTTAACGGTGTAATAACCGGGACATATGGGCAAATACAATACGTGAGTTTTAATTATGGAGGCATGTATTATTTTAAAACTATAATGGCTGAAAACTAAGAAAAAAACGGAAAAAATCATTATTTCTCATTCTTCCTGTTAAAATGCATTTACAGTAAAGTGGCTCTTAGCAAAATTAGGGATGGGACGATGAATCCACGAATCCCTCGAATATTAGGAAATATTCGAGATTCGTGGACTCGAATCCCGACGCCATTTTTCGTTCGCCGAATCCCGACGCTGCATCACCGCGCATCCGCCGCTTCCCCCGCTCGCAATTGTCCTCCTCCCGCTCCCCGCAGCCTCCTCCGCTCGCCCGCCGCATAAAGAGGAAGCAGCCTCTCACCTCCAGCGTGGAGCTCGGAGCGGCAGACCTCCTGCAGACTTTCTCATTCCCCCTAGTGACCGGCTCTTACTACGCGTCATCAGTAAGAGCCGGTCAGGTGGCCACTAGGGGGAACCAGGAAGTGAAGAGAGAAGGCTGCCGCTCCGGGCTCCACGCTGATGCTGGAGGTGAGAGGCTGCTTCTCCTTATGTATGCAGGGGGACAAGTGGAGGAGGCTGCGGGGGGAGGGAGGAGGATATGTGCCACCCATAAGAAGCCCCCATAGCCTGCTATCTATACTGAAGCCCCCCATAGCCTGCTACCTATACTAAAGCCCCCATAGCCTGCTATCTATACTGAAGCCCCCCATAGCCTGCTACCTATACTGAAGCCCCCCCATAGCCTGCTATCTATACTGAAGCCCCCCATAGCCTGTTACCTATACTGAAGCCCCCCATAGCCTGCTATCTATACTGAAGCCCCCCATAGCCTGCTACCTATACTGAAGCCCCCCATAGCCTGCTATCTATACTGAAGCCCCCCATAGCCTGCTATCTATACTGAAGCCCCCCATAGCCTGCTAATTATACTGAAGCCCCCCATAGCCTGCTACCTATACTGAAGCCCCCCATAGCCTGCTACCTATACTGAAGCCCCCCATAGCCTGCTACCTATACTGAAGCTCCCCATAGCCTGTTACCTATACTGAAGCCCCCATAGCCTGCTACCTATACTGAAGCCCCCCATAGCCTGCTATCTATACTGAAGCCCCCCATAGCCTGCTACCTATACTGAAGAACCCCCATAGCCTGCTAACTATACTGAAGCCCCCCCATAGCCTGCTACCTATACTGAAGCCCCCCATAGCCTGCTACCTATACTGAAGCCCCCCATACTGAAGGCCCCCCATAGCCTGCTACCTATACTGAAGCCCCCATAGCCTGTTACCGAAACTGAAGCACCCCATAGCCTGCTAACTATACTGAAGCCCTCCATAGCCTGCTACCTATACTGAAGCCCCCCATAGCCTGCTAACTATACTGAAGCCCCCCGTAGCCTGTTACCTATACTGAAGCCCCCCATAGCCTGCTAACTGTACTGAAGCCCCCCATAGCCTGCTACCTATACTGAAGCCCCCATAGCTTGCTACCTATACTGAAGGCCCCTATACCCTGCTGCCTATACTGAAGGCCCCTATACCCTGCTACCTATACTGAAGCCCCCTATACCCTGCTACCTATACTGAAGGCCCCTATACCCTGCTGCCTATACTGAAGGCCCCTATACCCTGCTGCCTATACTGAAGGCCCCTATACCCTGCTACCTATACTGAAGCCCCCTATACTGAAGCCCCCTATACTCTGCTACCTATACTGAAGCCCCCTATACTCTGCTACCTATACTGAAGGCCCCTATACCCTGCTACCTATACTGAAGGCCCCTATACCCTGCTGCCTATACTAAAGGCCCCTATACCCTGCTGCCTATACTAAAGGCCCCTATACCCTGCTGCCTATACTGAACGCCCCTATATCCTGCTGCCTATACTGAACACCCCTATACCCTGCTACCTATACTGAAGCCCCCTATACTCTGCTACCTATACTGAAGAACCCCCATAGCCTGCTGCCTATACTGAAGGCCCCTATACCCTGCTACCTATACTGAAGCCCCCTATACCCTGCTACCTATACTGAAGGCCTCTATACTCTGCTACCTATACTGAAGCCCCCTATACTCTGCTACCTATACTGAAGCCCCCTATACTCTGCTACCTATACTGAAGCCCCCTATACTCTGCTACCTATACTGAAGCCCCCTATACTCTGCTACCTATACTGAAGCCCCCTATACCCTGCTGCCTATACTGAAGGCCCCTATACCCTGCTGCCTATACTGAACGCCCCTATACCCTGCTACCTATATTGAAGCCCCCTATACTCTGCTACCTATACTGAAGAACCCCCATAGCCTGCTGCCTATAGTGAAGGCCTCTATACCCTGCTACCTATACTGAAGCCCCCCCCATAGCTTGCTACCTATACTGAAGGCCCCTATACCCTGCTACCTATACTGAAGCCCCCTATACCCTGCTGCCTATACTGAAGGCCACTATACCCTGCTGCCTATACTGAAGACACCTTTACCTAGCTACCTATACTGAAGGCCCCTATACCCTGCTGCCTATACTGAAGGCCCCTATACCCTGCTACCTATACTGAAGGCCCCTATACCCTGCTACCTATACTGAAGGCCACTATACCCTGCTGCCTATACTGAAGACACCTTTACCTAGCTACCTATACTGAAGGCCCCTATACCCTGCTGCCTATACTGAAGGCCCCTATACCCTGCTACCTATACTGAAGGCCACTATACCCTGCTGCCTATACTGAAGGCCCCTATACCCTGCTACCTATACTGAAGGCCCCTATACTCTGCTACCTATACTGAAGGCCCCTATACTCTGCTGCCTATACTGAAGCCCCCTATACTCTGCTGCCTATACTGAAGGCCCCTATACCCTGCTGCCTATACTGAAGGCCCCTATACCCTGCTACCTATACTGAAGCCCCCTATACTCTGCTACCTATACTGAAGGCCCCTATACCCTGCTACCTATACTGAAGGCCCCTATACCCTGCTACCTATACTGAAGGCCACTAAACCCTGCTGCCTATACTGAAGGCCCCTATACCCTGCTACCTATACTGAAACCCCCTATACTCTGCTACCTATACTGAAGACACCTTTACCTAGCTACCTATACTCAAGGCCCCTATACACTGCTGCCTATACTGAAGGCCCCTATACCCTGCTGCCTATACTGAAGACACCTTTACCTAGCTACCTATACTGAAGGCCCCTATACCTTGCTACCTATACTGAAGACACCTTTACCTCGCTACCTATAGTGTGGGCAACTATTCCATGGATCGCACAATTCTTATGTGCAGGATTCGTTAGATTCGGGATTCGAAAGGTTCGAGATATTCGAGAACCTTTTTAGATTCGGATTCGAAGAAATTGTGGATTCGTCCCATCCCTAAGCAAAATGTACCCCCCAAAGAAAGCCTAATTGGTGGCGGAAAAAAAAAGATATAGATCAGTTCATTGTGATAAGTAGTGATAAAGTTATAGGCTAATGAATGGGAGGTGAACATTTCTCAAGTGAAAACGACGGAACGCGAATGGGTTAAAGGCTACTTTCCCACCAAGACGATGCGTTTTAGGGGACGTTCTGGTCGCATAACGTGCCCCTAACGCAACGTATGGTGGTGTTGAAGTTGGATGTCAGATTGAGCTGCGTTATGCAGCTCTCAAAGCAGCCGCTCCAGGTTAGTGATAGGAAGTCCGGATCTTTTTAAGGATTTGGATCATTTGAATCGGATCACTAAAAAGATCCGGATCTTTGAACCAAATCATTTGAATCATTTTACTAGGGAAGCAGACTGGGTGAAATGACTAGCAGGACAGGACTTTCCCTGCACTGTACATTCTGTATGGCCTAGTGCACACCAGAGCGTTTCCGCTGCTGTTTGCGATCTGCTTGCGGGTGCGGATCCGCTAGGGTAATGTATTTCAATGGGCTGGTGCACACCAGAGCGGGAGGCGTTTTGCAGAAACGCATACTCCCGGGCTGCAGCAGATTTTGGATTGCGGATACGTTTCTGCCTCCAATGTAAAGTATAGGAAAAACGCAAACCGCTCTGAAAAACGGCACTTCAGAGCGGTTTGCCAGGCGTTTTATGTTACAGTAGCTGTTCAGTAACAGCTTTACTGTAACAATACATGAAATCTACTACACCAAAAACGCTTCACAAAACCGCAAAACGCTAGCTGAAACGCTGCAGAAAAAGAAGAAAAAGCGTTTCAAAATCTGCTAGCATTTTGCGGATCTGCTAGCGGTTTTTGGTGTGCACCAGGCCTATGTTCTTGTTTCTTCCAGACAGACATCCTGTGAACCAAATCTTTCATTGTGATGATTCGACTCACAAAAAAGATCCGGATCAAATGAACGATTCGTTCATGATCCGGACAACACTACAGTCCTACCATGAGTCTCTGCAGTGCAGTGAATATTAATTAGCCATGTGGCTGGCTGCAGAGGAGGAGGGGAGACCTCCTCCTCCAACATTACTGAGCATGTGCAAGCAGTCTAACGCGGCTTAGCCCAGTATTACGTACAGCATGCAGCACTTTGTTTAAACGTGCTGCGTTACAATGTAACACAACGTGGGCACTGTGAACAGCACAATTGATTTCACAGTGCTGAGAGTTAGGCTGCGTTACTGGCTGCTGTAATGTGGGACTTTAACGTCCCACTGTGAAACCAGCCTAACAGAGAGGCATGTTTTATATGCGCATGCAGTCAGAGGTTGCTAAGATCTGTAAAATTCAGGCATTTACAATTTTTTTTTTTTTATATGAATCATTTTTATGCATAATGAATATAAAATGTCCTGAGAAATGCATACAAAAAAAGTTCTCTCGTTATCATGCTTCGTTTGGAGCTCCTTGTAGCTGCTCTGCATTCAGGTTGTGTACAGACAGGTGACCTCAGGAGGGGAGGCAGGTGCTGCAATATTGCACTGAATGCGCTTGATGCGCAAAAGGACAATTCTACAGGTGAGCATACATAAGGCAACCAGAATCCTGTATCAGATCTCGTGTCCGCAGGCAGGAGTGGCACTGCTACACCTGCACTCAGCTTTCCTCGTGTTTTCAGTAGCACTGATCTTCCAGCAGAGGGTGCTGTAAAATAAAAACCAGTTTGATCTGCCGGCTCTAGGAAGTCATGTGACATTTACATTATGTACAGGTGTGTCATTATTGTCCAGCATGGATGAACCATCCTCACTCCGCTGACTTGGCCTGGTCTGGTGGTACCACTTCCATGATCATTTGGATATACATGGTGATGGGATCTGAAACAAAAAAAGTTATATTGATTAAATTGCTGCAAAGCAAATTTACACTTCAGGGCTCGTTTTCACTAGTGCAACGTACGGCTCGCAGACGCACGCCGGCACTGAGCGGGATCGCAGGCGAATCCCATGAGCCGTGCCATGCACGGTTATGGGATTCACAACCTCCGCTGCGAATTCTGCGGGGAGTTCCGGCCGAATCGCTCCTGCAAGCGATTCGGCCGCGGCGACGCTATCCCCTATGGCAGAGTTTCCCCGTGCGATTCATGTGCAGGGAAACTCTGCGGAATCGTGGAAACGGGCCCTTAAACTAGCCTTCCTCAACCATTTCAACCTGGAACCATCTTGTAAACAATTTTTTGATCTCGAGGAACCCCTGCATTTATTCTGCATGAGGTATAGTCTTTAGAAGTAGATGAGGCTGTTTATTTCACTACCCCCTATTACACTGCCCCTCATTATACTGTCTCCTTATCCTAGTGCTTTGTATTAATGCTCATTATTATTCTGACCCCTAATTTAGTGCTACTTTATTATATTTCCCCCACGATGGTGGAAAATGCCAAAGAACCCCTGCAGAGTACTCAAGGAACCCTAGCTGAGAAAGCCGGCTTTAAAGTGTTCCAAAGACAAAAGGAGGAAACATTTTTATATATACCTGGAGCTGCCTCCAGCCCCCCCCCCCTCGCAGATCGCTCTCTCACCACCATCCAAAGCTCCCCGGTCCGTCCTGTAGAAGCCCAGTTATCTTTGGCAGTCTGCTCCTGCGGCTGGGAGTATTCTGTGCCTCTCCAGTGGTACTGCGCAGGCTCAGAACGCTCCCGGAGATGGGTGCTGGGCCACGCATGCGCAGTACGCCAGACTGGCTGAAGATAACAGGGCTTCTATGGGATGGTCCAGGGGGCTTTGGATGGTGAGGGGGCTGGAAGAAGCCCCATGTATGCATAAAAAAAAAAATTCCCCTCCTTCGTCTCCGGTTTACTTTAAAGGAGAACTGTAGTGAGAGGTATATGGAGGCTGCCATCTTGATTTCCTTTTAATCAATACCAATTGCCTGGCAGCCCTGCTCAGCTTTCTGCCTGCAGTAGTGTGAATTACGCCAGAAACAAGCATGCAGCTAATCTTGTCAGATCTGACAATAATGTCAGAAACACCTGATCTGCTGCATCCTTGTTCAGGGTCTATGGCTAAAAGTATTGGAGGCAGAGGATCAGCAGGACTGCCAGGCAACTGGTATTGTTTAAAAGGAAACCTCCATATCCCTCTCAGTTTAGGTTCCCTTTAAGACTGAAGCCTGGTACACACATCCAATTTTGAATGGCCAATTTTACCCCTCCCCTGTAGTAGGAGAGTCGACACAATTTGAATGCTATGAATATATTGTGTAGGTAAGCTCTCATACTACATGGAAGTGGTAACATTGGTCAGTCATAGGCAAATCAAAATTGGATGTGTGTATGTACTCTTATGGACCACGTGGGCAAACATTCCTGTAACCTGTGAAAATATCTGTTTTTTAATCCCTAGTTAATTTTTAACCTCAGCCTAGCCTACCAACCCATTATAAACAGGTATAGGTATTGCAGGAGTTAGTAAACTATTAACCTCCCTAGAGTTCTGGACGAGCTGAGCTCGTCCAGAGACACTGGAGGGTGCCGCTCAGGCCCCGCTGGGCCGATTTTAACAATTTTTTTTTTGGAGATGATCCCCGCCGATGCGCCGCTATCCGTCGCGTAACGAGCGCCCCCCCAGACCCCGTGCGCTGCCTGGCAAATCAGTGCCAGGCAGCGCTGAGGGGTGGATCGGGTCTCCCTGTGAGGTCGCCGACGTCACGATGTGCGTCACCATGGCGGGAAGCCCTTCAGAAAAGCCCGTTCAGAACGGGATTTCCGGACGGGCCATTGCGCCGGGTGGCGATCGGAGGGGAGGGAGGGATGCCGCACAGAGGGGGCAATCATGTAGCTAGCGCTAGGCTAGCTACATGAAAAATAAAAAAGTGCAAAAAACGTGGCCGCAGGAATCAGAACGCCAGGGAGGTTAACGACTGCCGCCTGGAGCGATCAGATGCGATCACTAGGGCCCCAATGCTCTACAAATATATTGCTCTGCCGTTGCCTAGCGATGCATCTGTACAGCACTATGGGCCCCGAACTGTCGCCCTATCGAACGCATCTGATCGCCACAGACGTGAAGACTGGGGGTAACTGTCCGCCACATGCTCCGCTAGTAATACAATATGGCATGTGGGGTGTTGTTTTAACTGGGAAGGGCCAAAAAAAATCATTTTTATGTGTTTTATAACTAAAGGTGAAAAATGGGTATTTTCTGCATTCTGCATTTATGTCTAATTTTTAAGATGTCTATAAAATAAAATAGTTTTGGGAGACAATTATTACCCAAAGAAAGCCTAGATTGTACTGAAAAAAAAAAAAAAATATCTATCACTAAGATGACATTAGTAATTAAAAAGTTATTGCTGTATCAAAACCATACAGCTAAAGTATCAAAAATGAAAGGAATCTTAAGAGGTAAAAAATAGTGAACCGGTTAATAATGTTATATATAAGTGGTGGAATCGGATCTCTAATAACCTTTGTTTTAGGATGTCTTCATTTGCGCTTTAAAGGGGTTCTGTGGGGGGTTTCTGAAGAGAAAAACTGCCACTTACCTTGGGCTTTTATCAGCCCCGTGCAGCGGTAATGTCCCACGCCGTCCTGCTCCCATCCGCCGTTCCCCGCAGCCGGCACCGGGCTACTATTCGTCTGACATACAGACGAATAATGCGCGTTGCCGTGCCTCCGCTCGCGTCATCTGAGGCTTACTGCGCAGGTGCAGTACAACGGAGCCTTGTACTGCGCTTGCGCAGTAAGCTTCCGATGACGCAGGCGGAAGTGAGCGGGTGCGCGGCCACTGTAGCGCAGCCGCAGTTGGATTCCATGCCGCTTAGACCGGGGCCGGCGGCGGAGAACGGCAGATGGGAGGAGGACGGCGTGGGACATTACTGCAGCAAGGGGCTGATAGAAGCCCAAGGTAAGGGTCCGTTTTTCTCTTCCACAACCCCCCACAGAACTCCTTTAAAGAAAATCCCTAATGAAAAAAAACCTCCCCTGGGGGGGTACTTACCTCGGGCGGGGGGGGGAAGCCTCCAGATCCTATTGAGGCTTCCCCCGTCCTCCTCTGTCCCTCAGCAGCGGCGAAAATCCTTCCGGAGCGGCGGCGATGTAAATATTTACCTTCCCGGCTCCAGCGCAGGCGCAGTATCGGCTCTCCGCTCGGAGATGGGCGGAAATAGACGATCGCTGTCGGGTCGTTCTACTGCGCAGGCACAAGTCTCCTGCACCAGCGCAGCAGAGCGGACCCGACGGAGATCGGCTATTTTCGCCTATCTCCGTGGGAAGAACCGCAACAGCGCCCCCGCTGGAACCAGGGAAGATAAATATTGCATAGCCTGACAAATTGTCGGCTGTGCGTTCCGGGGGCTGCAGCGAGACCGCCGTGGGACACAGGAGGACGAGGGACGCCTCGATAAGGTCCAGAGGCTTCCCCCTACTGAGGTGACTACCCCCCAGGGGAACTTTTTTTCAGTACAGGTTTTCTTTAAATAGAAATCGTGTGTGAAGGAGGAGTTCTGCACTTGAATCTGCCTACTGAACAGACAATGACATGCACAGCTGTGCAATATTCTGTGCAGGGGGATTCTGCATACACATCTAGCACTGATTACTCACTTGTGATCTTCTGCGCCCATTTGACCTTGTAGTGCACAAAGGGGAAGTAGAAGAGCAGGCCACTGAGGATGAAGAGCACACAGTACAGGTAGGCCCACTCCGGCTTGTCAATGATCGGGGCCAATACGAGGTAGATAGCGACCAGGACCATCAGGATGGGGATCGGGATTGGAACCTGAAAGTATAAAGGGTTACAATTAGCAAAATCGGTATTCCTCTTCAAGTTCTTTCTACAATATTATTTTTTTCAATTTATTTAAAGGACTCCTGAGGTGAAAAATAAACTAATGAAAAACAATTGTATCTATCCTCCTTCTCCTAAAAATGATTTTTTTTAAAGAGGAACTGTCATACAGCGCCCCCTGATGGTCTGTTTGTGAAAAGGAATAGATTTCTCATGTAAAAGGGGGTATCAGCTACTGAGCGGAGTTTCTCTTTAAGATATTCCACAGTTTTATTTTAGTTTTTACTGTTATTGTTTTTGCTCAATGCCACATTCATTGAAGTATGCCAGAGCTAAAATCTATGAACTATTGACCCTTTATCTCTTTCCTGCTCTCAGAAGCCATTTTCTGCTAGGAAAGTGTTTTATAGTTGTAATTTCTTATCAATGAGGGTCACACTGTAGTCTGACCCAGTCCTGACTTAGACAGGAACTGCCACTTACTGATGTTTAACCCTTGGTTATCTCATGTCACTTTGGGTATCCTTTAAATTGAGTGAAGTCACTATAGTCGTTTTTAAAGGCTTGGCTGACAGGCTGTGAATTCACACTCTATAGCCTCCCGCATGAAAGCGAACTTAAGGTGGCCACTAACGATACAATTTGCCGATTGATTGTTTACAAATGATTCTTCGTATGAACAATCGTAAATGATTGTTTGGGAACACTAATAGACTAAAATGTCCTAAGTAACCCAACCAGATTAATTAAATTGATCCAATTTTAGGATTAATGTCATTAATCTATTCAGATTGGTTGGAGTTTTGTCTGTTAGTGGTCCCAAATGGTCATTTCCAGTCATTCATATAAAGCAGGGGTAGGGAAGCTATGGCTCGGGAGCCAGATGGGGCTCTTTTGATGGCTACATCTGGCTCACAGACAAATCAGTAGGGTTGATTCACTAGCAGCACAAGTAATATCTTCAAAGTAGGCACACTACTGCTGTAGCTGTACTACTAACTTACTCGCACTACCCTAAAACGAACGGCTGCTTCAGGCAGCCTATTGGGCCAAAGTGCGGGGCTCTCATCCTACAAAGTGAATCAACCCCCAAGTCAGCTAGCTAATTGTACAAGCTGTTAGTCTGTATTTCTCCTGTCTGGCTCTCGGGGAAAGTCTGTATTTCTCCTGTCTGGCTCTCGGGGAAATTGGTGATGTTGCTGAAACCCAAGAGAAGCTGAAGCTGTATCTGACACTTCCGCTGCCTGGGGGGGGGGGGGGGGGGGGATCAGCTGTGTACCCATCACCTGGGACATGTGAGGCGCTTTGGCAAATCTATTGACCTTCAATTCTGTTCTCCATATCCAATTGCCTGATGAAGCGGGATGTTGGCCGGTGAAACGCGTTGCATCATATCTGGAGAGTTGTTTTAAATAAATATATTTGTATTTTCAACAGCTTATTTTTGCCTGGTCATTTATATACCTGAGGGAGGTGAATCCACCCATTTCCTTCCTTTTAAACTGGTTTTAACCAATGTTATCCTGTGTTGGCGCCTCGGTTATCCTGGTTTTACCCCTAAGCCAGGAGGAAGCATACCTAGGCTTTTAAAACGGTCTTGGCAACTTAATTAAATCATTTGGGTTTCAATAATACTTATATGCAGATGATACACAACTGTACCTCTCAGCCCCAGACCTTAAAGAGAAACTCCAACCTAGAATTGAACTTTATCCCAATCAGTAGCGGATACCCCCTTTTACATGAGAAATATAATGCTTTTCACAAACAGACCATCAGGGGGCGCTGTATGACTGATTGTGCTGAAACCCCTTTCACAAGAAGCTCTGGGACCGCGGTACTCTGGGCAAATTGCCACAAGGTAACAATGTTCACAGACAGGAAATGGCTGTTTACAGCTGTCTGTAACAGCCAAAACAGCTAGGAGCAGCTACATAACCTGCCCACAGTAAAAATGTCACCATGTAAT
Organism: Hyperolius riggenbachi; assembly: GCF_040937935.1. NCBI lineage: Eukaryota > Metazoa > Chordata > Amphibia > Anura > Hyperoliidae > Hyperolius > Hyperolius riggenbachi. The sequence continues at coordinate 8,235,714 of NC_090656.1, forward strand.
AAATGTCAGAATGTAAATCGGGGAGAGGAAAGATTTTACAATGATCAAACACTGACTAAATCATTTATACATAATTGTGGTAAAAATGAAGCACTTTTTTTACTACATTATTTTCACTGGAGTTCCTCTTTAACTCCCTTCTCATAGGTGTTCCTGACTGCTTGTCTGCTTATGCTCTTTCATGACATCCTGCTTCTTAAAATATAATACTAGTAAAACAGAACTAATTTTTCCACCGTATCTGCCTGATTTAACAATAAATATTAACACCCCTATAACTTCAGTTCCCAAAGCACGGTGCTTAGGGGTAACATTTGACGACTCTTTCTATTTTGTTCCTCACATTCACTCCCTAACCAGCTCCTGTTCTCTCCAACTCAAAAACATATCTCGCATCCGTTTTTTATTGTTATTAAAAAGTGGAGAGGGAAAAAATAAAGGACTGCAGATAGGCGGCTCAGCTAAAATGATCGCAAATGCATTAAAATGGCAACCAAAACCTGTAAGAGGTGGAAGAAAGGGAAAGACTGCCATACAAATGGATATAAAAGAATAGCCAAAATGGCAAAGACTCAGCCAACAATCAGCTCCAGGAAGATCAAAGTAGGCTACCTGTGAGTACTGCTACAATTACCACTCCTATCCAAGCTAAGCTATCTGCAAGAAGCCCCCACAAAGTCCCACTGTTGAAAAAAAGACATGCTGAAGAGGTTACTATTAGCGCATTGACTGGCCTTAGGAGAAATGGCGCAACATTTTAATCTAAGCAATTAGATATATTCACCTTGGGCTTCTTCCAGCCCCTAGAAGTCTACCGTGTCCCTTGCTGTAATTCTGGTGCTGCTCTCCCCTACAAAAAAAAAAAAAAAAAGGGATCCCCAAGCACAGTAATGGTCGTTGGCTACTGCGCATGCCTGGGCGCGTCAATGTGCCGATCTCTATTACACTCCCGTGACTGGGCGCATTCTAAGCACAGAGTTCTCCTGGCTGAGGGAATGTAATCGAGAGAAATGCACATTACCCCATGATATTTTGGAGAGTACAGTGGCAGCCTGGTGGGCAATGGAACTACAATGTGGGACCTGATACCCGGGGCTTCTTTCATCCCCTAGCAGTGTAAGTAAATATACGTTCTGACGAAGCTCAGGGGGCGGGGCGAAATGCATTAACGCAGCTCACGCATATAGCTGAACGCCGAGCCGCCATGTCAGCATGGTAAAACGCACTGTGGAGTACTACAAGCAGCCTGGGCCCAGCGACTGTTACGCTGGTGTAAAGCGCAGCATGGAAGTCTGCTAGAGAAACGACAAGTATAGAAACATACTATGCAATGACTAACTGCTTGCTGAGGAATCTCTGTTGCGAGTGGACAGGGAACCAAGCTTATCAACAATCATCCTATTAATGATACTCTTTTGTATGAGAACAGAGTCTACTCTATGATGTTAATATAGATGATGAACTTTCATAGTAAGCTTACTGTGTGCTGTGCATAAAGAGGATATTACAGTATAAGGCTGTAATATGAAGATTACCATATATTGCCTAATATTTAAAGAGGACTGCTTTTGTGGTTGCTGTTGCTTATCCCTGTTGCTACAGTGAAGATACTATCATATGCCTATGCTATCTATCATACATCTGAAGTACTGGATCTGGATTGTGTTTATGAGACTATAGTCTTAAAAAATATATTTTTTGAAGCATGCATTTTTAAGTGGTACCCCGTTTTTTCGTATATGTTGCTTTTTTGCTATTGCCATCACGTCCAGCTAGGCCATAGATGTCTGTAGCAGCTAAGTGGGGGGCTATATTTATGGTCATATGTAGCCCAGGATCCTACAGTGCAACCATGCAGATATTAGATGCGTCTATGATGGCGTTCGCTTAGGTTTCAATCACATTGGTCTCCATTTTTGTATTCAACCTCTGAGTGTATATTTTTGTATTTTTTTTTACCTGGCTACATTGATTGTGTATTTGTGGTTCAGGATACCTCACATTTTTCGATTGGAGAGTTTAGGAAGTACCACTGTGGTCGGGATATAGGGGGTTTTATCAAGGGGATGGGGGATTTAGGTGACCCTTGGGTCGACTATAGCTATCACTGATATGTGCTAATAAGCATAATCCTTTTTAGAGATTAATAATAAAGATTTATATTTTTTTGAATTACTATTTTTGCAGTGTACTTCTTTATACTAATAGTTTGCAGCAATATACTAGTTGGTTCGTTGTTTTTTGTCGATTGGTTGGTTTTACCAGGGCTTGCACCTGATTTCTATGTAGCTGCAAATATAGATATATAGACACTACATATATTTTTTTCTAGTGTAAGTAAATATCCCCTCCCAACTTGGATATCCTTTAAAATGTAGATTTTTTGTGCTTCAAAAAGTCATCCACAGCAGATCTTTTTCCTTATTTATGCCCAGTCAAAATCAACCATCATTGCATTTCCCTTTAAAGGTCCAGTATGGGAAGATTGCAGAAAACTTACCTTGATGGGTCTCTTCATGTCCTTCTTGGTAAATCTCATGACCACAAGCCCAGCGATGGTCAATCCATAAAATATCCACACGGCAAAGCTGAAGTAGTTAATGAGGGTGTTGATGTCGGCTGGGATGATGTAGATCATTCCAATGATTCCCTGGACAGGACAGCGGTACAGAAAGAAAGGATAAGTATACAGTATGTTGATAATTGCTTTCAAGTATATGTTACGTCGGAAGTAATTCTCTAAAGGGCAAATCTGTGGCCGCCGGTGTATAGAGAATCAAGGTTGTCAGATTTTTAAACAAGAAAAAACAAACCACTCTTACTAACTAAAGTCATAGTGTTCCCCGTCAAGTACAGTCCTCCCTTATGCTGGTAATAAGTTGGCATTCACTGTCGCAATATACAGTATTCTGGGGTTAAATTTCTTATCTGTAGATCGTTAGTTTAGTTGTTTTATCTAATTTAGACATATAGTCAAACAAGAAGGATAAGTTCTAAAGGTCCGTACACACGCCGGACTGGAGGCAACGACGGGTCCGTCGTCACCTCCCGCTGGGTGGGCGTTCCAGCGACAGTCCGGCGTGTGTACAGTCTGTCGGCGGACTGATACGGCTGTTTCTGAGTGATCAGCCTGGCGGATCGCTCAGAAACAGCCGTATCAGTCTGACGACAGAGCGTACACACGCCGGACTGTCGCTGGAACGCCCACCCAGCGGGAGGTGACGACGGACCTGTCGTTGCCTCCAGTCCGGCGTGTGTACGGACCTTAATCTTCCAATGCATATGATACATTACTTATTCATAACTTTACAGATAACCTTCATTAATAGATATAAACTACGTTCTACCCTTGTAACGATTCACAATGTGGTACTATACAATGATAAGTACCACTCCCTGAGATCTCAGTAGGGCGGTCTCAATACCACATTTCTCAGGTTGAGAGGCTGATGGTGAGCTGTTGATTTATTCACATTGTGATGTTGGAAGAAGTGATGTATTGTGAAACATTGGTAGATCTGAAACGAAGGTAACACATTTTAATCCAACTGAGTTCAAGGTTGGATCTTCCTAGCTTATTTAATAAGGATTAGTAGTTCCTAAGAGTTGTACCTTTGTTAGGACTGTACTCAAAATGGTTCTAAAGAATTATTAGGAGTCAGGACAACTCATAGAACTTGTTCTGCTGTGAATGTGTTCGTTTTTGATTCTGATATTGCTATCATTTTACTACTATTATCTTATATTGTATTGTTATGTAACAAATTTACATAGATATGTCAAAATATTAATGTTTGACTGTTATTTTTCTTTGAAAAATTCTCAATAAAAATTATTGAAACAGGAAGTAATTCTCTAGTAAACTGAAGCGGACATAGGAGACCGTTATTGCCATGAAAACATGTTCTTCCATATTCTGAAGTCTACGTGAATAACAGCCTCACCCTGCACAAATCTGGATTCATATGAGTAGGACTGTAAAATAGAGTGCAAACACTACAAATCTCAGACCCCCCAATGCTGAGTACTCCACACATTATCGGGTTCTATAGAACCACAACGCCCACCCAAAGCAAGTGGTTCAAAAAGTCTTTTGCTCTGTTAGCTGCATCAGATTTCCACAAGCAGATGTGGGGCAAATAGGATTGTACATGAAGTATTGTGAATAGGTGTGACACCCATTGATAATCCAGAATGTTTGACCACCCCTGGCTCAGCCCAAATGCTTTCAGGGATTGGCTTGCAAACCGGGATCTCTTAAGTTTTCCTGAATTCTTAAAGGACAACTGAAGCTAGAGGTATGTGGAGGCTGCCATATTTATTTCCTTTTAAACGGACTTCGAGCAGTAACACAAAAACGAATTCTGGACTTACCTGGTGCTCCTTCCAGCCTCCCCGTAGCCCGCAAGGTCCTCCAGCATCCTCTTCAGCTCTTACTTGGTCCCGCTGGTGGCTTCAGAGATCCGCCGACTGCAGAATAGGTGCCTGTGCATGCCGGTTGCTGTAAGCGGCCTGCGCTTGCATGGTTCAGTCTTTAGAGAACTGTGCATGCGCAAGACACTTACGGTGACCGGTGTGAGGACGCGATGGGGTGCACACTCTACCGGAGCCGCCAGCGGCTATGGGGGCTGGAGGAAGCCCCAGGTAAGTCAGAATTCGGGGGGGGGGGGGGGGGGAGATATTTAGACAATATAAGTTACCTGGCTATCCTGCTGATCCTCTGCCTCTAATACTTTCAGCCACAGACCCGGAACAAGCATGCATCAGATCAGTGGCTTCTGACATTGTCAGATCTGGCAAGATTAGCTGCATGCTTGTTTCTGGTGTGATTCAGACACTACTGCAGCCCACTAGACCAGCAGGGCTGCTAGGCAATACCAGGAAATAAATATGGCAGCCTCCACATCCCTCTTGCTTCAGTTATCCTTTAAAAAGTCAGGACAAACAGACTGCACTGTCCCAACTGATGTGTTGCACAGCTGGCTGCTCTGAGAATGACCTGATAGGCAGATAAAGGGCAATGGAGAGCATGAGCTTACTTTATAATTACATTAACCCTTTAAAGCACACCTTTACTTAAGTAAACCGGTAACTCTACCTATGTGCATGTTTGCCCTTTAAATAGTATGAAAAGTCTAATCGGAGGAGGACAAGGTATGTAGATCTGGCCACACAGCGCCTCGTTCATCTCACGTCTACAATAGTTATGGCGTACATACAAAAAAGGCGCTGGGGAAATTTGAGCACCACAAATAGCCGCTAGCACAATATCTGTAAACTTACCATTATTTTACAATGGGTCAGTAATAATGCCAATAGTAAAATATTACTAAAGTTTACCGATATTTTTCCATTGATAAATCTAACCCAATTCTCACATGAGCCTCCCTCCTAGGGATGGTCGGAATGCCAATTTCCGATTCCGCGGTAAATCCGCATTCCGTCATGTACCAATTACCGATTCCGCTTTCCGCTACCAATTTCCGCATTCCAATGCGGAATTTCCGCCGGAAATCTCGGAAATTCCGCCCGAATTTAACATCAATTTTCTCAAAATCTATAAAGTCTTTTTGAAAACTTTTTTTTTTGCATCTTGTTCACAAGATTCAGTTTAATAAACCCTGAAAATTTGGTGTGTCTAGGACTTAAGGGGGCTTTGCTATTAACCACTAAAGTCGGCGGATTTTTACTGTAATGTAAAATGCAGAAAAACAGGCAGATGCAGATTTTCTGCATTTTACATTACAGTAAAAATCCGCCGAATTTAGCGGTTAATAGCAAATCCCCCTTAGGTCCTAGACACACCAAATTCTCAGGGTTTATTAAACCGAACCTTGTGAACAAGATGCAAAAAAAAAGTTTTCAAAAAGACCTTATGGTTTTTGAGAAAATCGATGTTAAAGTCGGGTGAAATTTCCACGATTTCCGGCGGAAATCCGCCTACCGCACTTGCATTACCGATTTTCACATTCCGATGCGGAAATGCAATTTCCGATCGGAACTTCGGAAATTGCATTTCCGGGGAATCCGAATGAGCATCCCTACTCCCTCTACCACAATCTAACAATAACCCACTCCCCCACCGGTTCCTAGCTTTAACTTCCCTCTACCAATGCCTAATACTAATGATCCCCCCCGACTGTTGCCTAACTCTAACCGAACTCCACACACACACACACACACACACACACACACACACGCCTCCAACTCTAATGCTTAGCTCTAACTCAAGGGTCCCCAAACGTTTTGGGTCGAGGGCCAGGTCAACATACTTCAGACTGCTGGGGGGCGGAGTATACATACAGTAGAAGTTTTTGCGGGCCAGACAGTAATGCATACTAAGGTGACAACCTTCAGTCCAATTGGACAACAGTGTCACCTGATGTGGAATGTGATTGGAAACCAGTGAATTTCTGCTTTCTGGCTTCATTGTATATGCGGACAACCAATATTTAAAGATGTAGCGGACTGCGTCTATAATACATTTTGTGTGCGGGGGGGGGGCCGGTAAAAAAGCCTCAGGGGGCCACATTCGGCCCGCAGACCTTAGTTTGAGGACCACTGCTCTAACTGATCCTGAACCCATACCTAACTGGCCCCCTCGCCCAACGCAAACTCACCTATAAACGTAAAATATTGGGCACCATGAAAGCCTGCTAATTGTAGCCGTTTGTATAGCGGGTGCCTCTGGCGCCCACGGTTCTTTTTACGCCTGCAATTAACATTGGCGCTTTTGAGGCGTCCATAGTTTCACTATGCCTCCGGTGCCCAAATTTCCCATGTTAATAGTTAGGTCTTCTTGTGCCTACCGAAATAATCTAGACAGGGGCTTCTGGTTGCCTGGGGGTAGGCAAATGTCGATCTATGGCTGTTATATAAGAAACTCCACCACCACCAGCAGAATTCTGACAAGTGCACTTTCTCGCTCAAGTAAAAAAGTCATCCTTAAAGGTAAGTCATGGTCATAATAACCTTGTATCACAACAATCTATCATGGAATTTACTATCTCAGACGCTCTATAACCCCCCTCTGATCAATCACCAGAGACAAGTGTCTAACATACATAAGACACGATGGCCGGCAGAGGGGTCAGACGCTTCACGCTGATGTAAGACAGGAATTTCAGCATGTGGCCCTCACGCCCAGCAACGTACGATAACCTGAGAGGGAGGAAGACAGGAGAGGAAATGTAAATACATTCATAAGATAACTAACACATTCAAATGATGAAAAAACCCTCACCTGCCAGCGGTAAAACAGCTTCCATTGGCTGATCCGATGGTGGAAAATGCTACGAAGAGAGGAACAATCCAGGCTGCCGGGCGCAGAACGCGATCTCCGAAGGTCTGAAACAAGATTCCGGTTTGTAGAACTATCACATTTTTTTTCTGGAACATTCATGGCAGCGAAGAACTATTACACCAAATGACAAGTATGTGAAATGATAATGAATCATACAAAGTTTTGTAGACAGTCCCCCAGTGTGCCGCAGGCTCTTGTGTACAGTGCTGCTCTACCCCCAGCCTCTCTACCCCTCCCCAAGTGCTGTGTACTGTAGTGATGCTGGAGGAGTCTGCAGAGCCCCGCCCCCAGCCTCTCACCCCTCCCCAAGTGCTGTGTACTGTAGTGATGCTGGAGGAGTCTGCAGAGCCCCGCCCCCAGCCTCTCCACCCCTCCCCAAGTGCTGTGCACTGTAGTGATGCTGGAGGAGTCTGCAGGGCCCCGCCCCCAGCCTCTCTACCCCTCCCCCAAGTGCTGTGTACTGTAGTGATGCTGGAGGATTCTGCAGGGCCCCGCCCCCAGCCTCTCCATCCCTCCCCAAGTGCTGTGTACTGTAGTGATGCTGGAGGAGTCTGCAGAGCAAGTTCTGCTCCATCACAGGTGGACAGAGTGAGTGTAATTAGCTGAAGCTGGGAGCACAGTCACCTGTCAGTTTTCTGTACGAGTTTTCTGCACACTATGTGTGTCTGTATGGGTGAAAACAATCACGTTTTATCACAGCTAACGTAACTGATAGAGAAAATGTGTGCAGTTCTTCACTGCTGTCTGGTTTTATCTGCATGGGGAAAACTCATTCAAGTGTGCACTGGCCAATTGATTAACATTGGGTCGCAGTTTACCTGTGCAGAAAGGGGAGGGGCCCTGACCAAAGTTTTGCAGGGGGGCCCAGTGATTTCTAGTTACGTCCCTGTATAGGCTACTGAGAAGTAAATCTGGCCCTGGCTGTGCCTAACCTGGCATCACTGTGTGCCGATCTTTGCAGCAGTGTTAGAAACATATTGTCCCCACTGCTGCTAAAGTCCTATTTAGCCATTCCTGCTCCTATCAGCAAAAACATTAAAACCACCATTGTGTGACTACCTTCTGTGCCACTGAAACAGCTCTAACCAGTCAAAGCATAGACTCCACAAGAGCAGTGAAAGTCACCAGTGGTTTCTGGCATTAAGATGTTAGTAGCGGATACTTAAGCACTTCCGGACCATAGACATACACCCTCCTAGTGATCAGGATATTTTCTTTTTTTACAATTCAGGCCACTGCAGCTTCAGCTTTAAAGGGACACTTAAGTCAAACAAAAAAAAAAATGAGTTTTACTCACCTAGGGCTTCCAATAGCCCCCTGCAGCTGTCCGGTACCCTCGCCGTCTCCCTCCGATCCTCCTGGCCCCGCCGGCAGCCACTTCCTGTTTCGGTGACAGGAGCTGACAGGCTGGGGACGCGAGCGATTCTTCGCGTTCCCAGACACATTAGCACCCTCTATGCTGCTATACGGTATATGATATATGCTATAGCAGCATAGATGGCGCTATTGTGGCCAGGAACGCGAAGAATCACTCGCATCCCCAGCCTGTCAGCTCCTGTCACTGAAACAGGAAGTGACTGCCGGCGGGGCCAGGAAGATCGGAGGGAGATGGCGATAGCACCGGACAGCTGCAGGGGGCTATTGGAAGCCCCAGGTGAGTAAAACTCATTTTTTTTGTTTGACTTAAGTGTCCCTTTAACAGCTCGTTGCACGGCCATACAACTTAGCACACAAATGAAAGCCTCCTTCCCCTTTTTTTGCCCACCTTTCTGTTGGTGGGCTCTGATCGCTCCCCCAATGTTTGTGTATTTTTTTTTTTTACATAAATTTACCTAGAAGGGCAGGCGGCAAAGCTGAGGGCCCATGAAGATTATGGAGGACTGGAAGAAGCCAGTTTTGGCAACATCAACTTTTTTTGTCTTCAGTTCAGGTACCCTTTAAAAGTATGCACTCTACAAGAATCAGGCAGGGGTCACACGTGCAAAGATTTGCATGCCTTTTTTGCAATGTGATTTGCAATGCACATAGTGCTTCCATGTGGGGAGGGAAGGGAAGTAGAGATATTGTGCGTTTTCTCATTCAAGGGATACAAATAAATACCAGCTCTGTTGGCTTCTTTTTTCTGTACACACCGCATGCGATTCCCTATTGCCAACAGTCAGCTGCTTTGCCGACAGTCCGTTTTCCACCGACTGAAGTGCGACCCCAGCCTCAGAGAACAGAGTCCTAGAGAATCATAGTGAGCCTCTGGACCAGAGCCGGGACAAGGTCCTCCAGCATCCAAGGCTGAGACAGCAAAGTGCGCCCCTCAATCTCTCCCCCCTGGCCATCACACACTGATTGCTATTAGAGTAAAAGGCACCCCAGGGTCCCCAACACCTTAATCTCTAGTTATCTGGCTTGCAGTCACTGCCATGTATTCCCTTTTCTTTTTTCTCTCTGCTTCAAACACAATAGGGGAATGATAGCTGAGTGAGGTGTGTGCCCCCTCCTGCACTGCGCCCTGAGACTGGAGCCTCTCTTGCCTCTGCCCCGCGCCCCCTCCTACACTGCGCCCTGAGGCTGTAGCCTCTCTCACCTCTGCCTCTGGACCATAGTGAGAAGGAAGGCGGAACTCCTCCTAGTCTAGCTAATGGCAGAAAAGAACAAGAGAAAGCACTCACCACTGCCACCGCTGGAGACTGCAGGAGCTCTGTAGCAGTCATCACTGTGAAATAGGAAATATTGATCAGCAAGTAACAGGCCATGACCAGCGGAATCCCCAGAACGATGGCCAAGGGAAGATTTCTGGAACAAAACAAAGCACATAATAATACAAGTCCCAGCAAGAGAACCTATCGCCATTGTATTACCCTGTGGGTCACATAGACACCCCCGCATGCTGCACCTGTGACAGGTTCTCCACACTAGAGATGGTCAAGAAGATGCTAATTATGGTGGGTCTGCAAATGTATACAGCTTGGAATGGGATTATTCAAATGCAGTAACTGGTGGTTTCCATGGCTACCATTTCAAATTACATAAATGTGCTAAAAAAAACAAAATTTGCATTGAAGCTAAAGATGGTCAGAGGGATGCAAATGATTCAGAGTTGATGCAGAATTACGGAAATTTTGTATTTGAATGTCCAAGTTTTCTTCAGTTTTTTCTTCAAAAATGTTGGAAAGGGTACCATACACTGCCTGTGCGGCTAAGCAACACTCAGGCAAAGATCTATTGTTCAGTGTGTGCTGCTGGAGCCTGGAAACCGTTAACTGTATGTTACTAAGCAGGAAAGGGGGTCAGTGTGTTTCCCAGGGGGAGTCAGTGCTCAACTGGCCCCCATGTAGCACCACCACTGCAGTGCTGAGCGCAAGTTTAACCACTTGCGCACCAGCTGTCTCTGGCCCTTTAAGGACTCTAGTCCTTACTGTCTCTACTGCTGGTACCGGAAAACGGGGCTTACCGATGTATCACTGCACAGATCCACCGCTCTCCCATCGCCGCATGCCCCTCAATCTGCTGTTGCTATGACGGCAGTGCTCACATTGAGAGCGCTTCCATTCTAATGTATAGGAGCAGGGAAAACTATCCCAAAATCGCTTGCAAATCGCTAAATCGCTAGCGATTGGAATTGCGCTTTGTAGTGGGACCCAGGCCTTAATGTGCTTTGATACGGCACTTTGGGAACATCCAACTTCTTTTGCAATTACCTTTATAGGAGTTCCCTCCTTAAAGGACAACTGTAGGGAGAGGTATAAGGAGGCTGCCATATTTATTCCCCCTTAAGAAATACCAGTTTCCTGGCAGCCCTGCTAATGTCTTTGGCTGCAGTAGTGTCTGAATAACACCAGAAACTAGCATGCAGCTAATCTTGTCAGTTCCGACATTAATGTCGGAAACACCTGATATGCTGCATGCTTGTTCAGGGTCTATGGCTAAAAGCATTAGAGACAGGATCAGCAGGACAGCCAGGCTACTGGTATTGCACAAAAGGAAAAAAAAAAAAACATGGCAGCCTCCCTACAGTTGTCCTTTAAAGAGGGTGTCAGTGATGGATTTCTGCACAACCGTCAGCTCAGCAGTCCTTCCCACCATTGTGATTCCTACCGAACCAGAGAGACCATTTAAAGGCTCAGGAACCCTTTGCAAGTGTTTTGAATGAATTAGCTGATTAGAGTCTGAGGTCGTATTCACAGTGGGACGTTATTGCCCTGCGATATAAAATCATTATAAGGCCTCTTGCACATTCCGATTTTTTAAACGTACGATTTTTCATTCCGATTAAAAACCGTAACAGCATGCAGTACGTTTTTTTTTAATAGGCATCCAAAATCGAATCAGATGAAAAAAAAAAAAAAAAATCAGACTCGCATGCAGTGTGCAAGAGGCCTAACGCAGGATAACGCACTGTAGTGTAAAGCCTATGCCACATTCACAGTGTAACGTTAATGTCGCATTGTAAATGTTGCGTTCTGGTAACACTGCTTACAGTGCGTTACCTCTAAACGCAGGCGGTAAACAGATACAGGGAAGCATACCTTTCTTTGCCTGCATGCTCCACTGTATGCCACGGTAACACAGCGCTAACACCTTTTTTTTGGTTGCGTTGTAATGCTGCGTTGCGATTTTAACGTCACATTACAACGCAATATCCCACTGTGAATAAGCCCTCACACTTTGAGCTTAGAATATTGAACATTTTCACAATATTCTAATGGTCTTAGATTTTGATTTGGGGGTTCTCATAAGCTGTACGCCAGAATCATCAACATTATAATAAAGGCTTGAAATATCTGGCTTTGCATGTAATGAGTATTTCATATATTAGTTTCAACTTTTAAGTTGAATTACAGAAATAAATGGACTTGCACAATATTGTAATTGTTTGGACCGTCATCTGCACTGCGGTCTATGTGTCACCCATTCTACCATAGCACCGCCGGCGCCCAAAATACCTGCTTTGTTGGTAATAACATTCTCTATAGAAAAATACAACCTGCAACATTCCCTTCAGACCATTGTCTAAATCTTCTGTATATTCTTACTAGCTGATGGCCCGGCGTTGCCTGGATATGCATTTGGCTGGTGTTGGCTCCGCCCAGTTTTCCTAACCCTAACACACAATTACCTAGTTTGTGAGCTTTGCGGTCTTTGGCATCAATCATTTGCATTGAAATGAAACCAATCTGATTGGCTGTTTGTGGCTCCACCCCCTTTTCTGAATTTGAACCCCAGTCACCCAATAACCAACTGTACCAGGTTTGAGGCTTGTGCCATTAACAGTGCAAGAATGGCAGCAATGTAACTATTCCCCTTGAAAATCAGTAGGTGAATTCTGATTGGCTTTTGTAGACTCCACCCACTTTTCTGAATATTAATCCCAGTTACCCAGTGACCAACTGTGCAAAGTTTGAGAACCCTGCCATTAGCAGTGTAAGAATGGCTGTAGTTTACATTTTCCCAGTGAAATTTGTATTTGTCTCCACCCCCTTTTTGGTTATGGGAATAAAAAGTATCCTATACTTTATTCCAGGTAATGTACTGTGTGTGCCAAATTTCATTCAAATCCGTTCAGCCATTGTTGTGTGATCGAGTAACAAACATCCAAACTTTTTCATTTACAGTATAATAATATTAGTGAGAAATAATGCATAATAAAAATCAGTGGTGTTGATGGTGCCGCCTCTTACCTGTATGGATTTTTCAGCTCCTCTGTAATATAATTAAGTTGATTCCTAAAGGGGGCAAAATAATAATGATTATTAATATTCTTATTGATATATATAGCACCAGCATCTTCCGTGGCGCTGTACACAGCATACAGAGTACAACAATACAAAATAAATAATACAACAGTTAACAATATACAGGGCCGGAATTGTACTTCTTACCGCCCAAGGCCCTCTCTCTCCAGCCGCTCCAAGCAAGAAAGAGAAGAGTACCTGAAACCGCTAAAGAAAACTTACATCCCAGCGTTCCAGCACTGGTCCCGCTCTGCTCGAATAGCTTTCTTCATTGTACAAGCATGGGGGGGTGGGGTGTCCGTACTGGGCATGCTCAGTAGAACTAAGGCACTTGTGCAAGGCTTTTTTAACTCCATGCACAAGCACTTCATTTTACTGGGCATGTGCAGACCTTACTTGCACATGCCCAGTACAGGTACACTTGCCCAGTACAGGTACACTTGCCCAGTACAGGTACACTTGCACACAGTCAGGCTTGCGTACTGAGGAAACCTATTCAAACAGAGAGGAACCCAGCACTGGCAAGGTGGGATATAGTAATTTACAGAAAGCCCCCGGAATATCCTTCCCTTCCATAGAGGTGGCAAAGCTCCCAGCAAGCCCTACACCACCTTTCTAGAAGTACCACAGCTCCCAGCATGCTCCTCCCCATGCATAGAGAGGCCACAGCTCCCAGCATGCTCCTTACCTTGCAGAGGCACCACAGCTCCCAGCATCAGGGCCGGGTCGAGGCAGAGGCGGGAGAGTCTCCAGCCTCAGGGTGCAGTGTAGGAGGGGGCACAGGGCGAGGCAGAGGCAAGAGAGGCTGTAGCCTCAGGGTGCAGTGTAGGAGGGGGTGCACAACTCACTCAGCTATCATTCCCCTATTGTGTTTGAATCAGAGAGAAATAAGGAAAGGGGATACATGGCAGTGACTGCAGACAGATAACTAGAGATTAAGGTGTTTGGGGCCCGGGGGCGGCACTTAGTCTAATAGCAATCAGTGTGTGACGGCTGGGGTGGGAGGGATGGAGGGGCGCACTTTGGTGTCTCAGCCTTGGGTGCTGGAGGACCTTGTCCCGGCTCTGCCCAGCATGCTCCTCCCCTTGCATAGAGGCACCACAGTTCCCATACAGTATTGGGTTGTCCCCAGGGTCTCCAAGCTGGCTGCTGGACCCCCCAGGCCTCCTCCAATGTGAATATTGGTCCCCCCCGGGGGCAGAGCACTTTCAGTGGAGCGCACTCACCTGTCCAGCTGGCTTGCTCCGCTGTGTACTTCATCCTCGTGAGCTCCTCATCTCTGACAGCTGAACATACTGAAGTGGTCACAGAGAATCGCGCTGGCTGGAGAGGTGTCCATGTGCTCCCCTGTAAAGACTCAGAAGCTCTGGGGGACTACTGGAGGCTTTGAGGGAGACCAAGGAGCTTCGCTAGCTGGCTCTGGGGCCCTGAGGGAAGACAATACTATATGGAGGAGGAGGGGCAGGCTGGGATCAGTGGTGCCTCTATGGAAAGATAGAGCATGCTGGGAGCTCTGGTGCCTTTATGGAGAAGAAGAGCATGCTGGCAGCTGTAGTGCCTCTATAAATGGGGGGCAGGAGAGCTTACTGGAAGGTGTGATGCCTCTGAAGAGGGGGAGCGGCATGCCGGCAGCTGTAGTACCTGTATATGGTGGTGTGGGGGTAGACTTGCTGGGAGCAGTGGTACCTCTATAGAAAGGGAGGGGGGCTTGCTGGGAGCAGTGGTACCTCTATAGAAAGGGAGGGGGGCTTGCTGGGAGCAGTGGTGCCTCTATAAAAAGGGAGGGAGGCTTGCTGGGAGCAGTGGTGCCTCTATAAAAAGGGAGGAAGGCTTGCTGGGAGCAGTGGTACCTCTATAAAAAGGGAGGAAAGCTTGCTGGGAGCAGTGGTGCCTCTTTAAAAAGGGAGGAAAGCTTGCTGGGAGCAGTGGTGCCTCTATAAAAAGGGAGGGAGGCTTGCTGGGAGCAGTGGTGCCTCTATAAAAAGGGAGGGAGGCTTGCTGGGAGCAGTGGTGCCTCTATAAAAAGGGAGGAAGGCTTGCTGGGAGCAGTGGTAGATCAATAGAAGGAAGTGGGGCTTGCTGGGAGCAGTGGTGCCTCTATAAAAAGGGAGGGAGGCTTGCTGGGAGCAGTGGTGCCTCTATAAAAAGGGAGGAAGGCTTGCTGGGAGCAGTGGTAGATCAATAGAAGGAAGTGGGGCTTGCTGGGAGCAGTGGTGCCTCTATAAAAAGGGAGGGAGGCTTGCTGGGAGCAGTGGTGCCTCTATAAAAAGGGAGGAAGGCTTGCTGGGAGCAGTGGTGCCTCTATAAAAAGGGAGGAAGGCTTGCTGGGAGCAGTGGTGCCTCTATAAAAAGGGAGGGAGGCTTGCTGGGAGCAGTGGTGCCTCTATAAAAAGGGAGGGAGGCTTGCTGGGAGCAGTGGTGCCTCTATAGAAAGGGAGGGAGGTTTGCTGGGAGCAGTGGTTCTCCTATATTTAAACATTGTGCCCACATTTGATTTCACTCAGAGTCAAACATTTTAGTCTACTTACCATCCATCATATGCCCAGAGGCCATTGTACAGGGCCAGGCCTATGCCCCCTGCAGTAATGGTGGAACCCTCAAAGCTGTTGTTAAAATTCTGTGTATTTCCTGGAAAACAAGAAAAAAAAAAATTACTGTCTCATCAGAAACGATTATCGAGATTGGAAATGTTCAAATAAATAGAATAAAATCTGAGACTAGGGACAGAACTATAAAACATAACCTTCCCCCACCCCAACATTTACACCACATCACCTTCATATAACCGGTCATATAAGTGTGAAGACCACGACTTCCCCACCCCTAGCATATGGCCACAAGAAGCCCTGATCTGGAGGGCCGGCCCCTGTATCGGGGGAGGGCAGGTAGTTGGGGGTCCTCGCAAATCTGGGTCCCATCTGAGCTCATTGAGTAAAAGGTGTAAGAACACCACGGCCATAAGCAATCATAGCTCCCAATTGTGCCTCTTTGGGAAGCCCTGTCCCTCTTACCTCCTCATGTGTCCCTCTTTCTATGTAAATCTATATATTTCTCTACTAAAAAGAGTGTTTGATTGACTAAACTTTATTCCCGTCCTTTAAATTGATATATTACTAATTTTAAAAATGTTAATATGAAGGAAAATGAACCAGGATAGAAAGGACCAGGGTGGTTTGAATTATAAAACAACATTTTTCTTATGAAATCTTTATGGTACGCGTGACTAGGGATGTGATGAGGGCGTGATCAGGGGTGTGGCAGGGGTGTGGCTTAAGTGTCCCTCTTTCTCATGAGTTTTCTCCTGGGTGATATTTTTACACTTGTCAATAAAATGCCTTTTAACCCCTCAGCAAGCAAGAAAATACCCAAGATAATTTTGATAGGACTTTTTCTCCAACTTGTAGGTACTTTTTCAGTTATATTGCGAGTGATAATATGGGCACGTTTACTCATTACACACATATAAGCACATCACACTGGAGGCTCTCTGAGTTCTCAGTAAGCTGTGTCATCTGCTGGGAATAGGTCTGAGCAGACTACTACAGCTAACAGCACGGTTTTGCATTGACACCTTTGTCCTTCATGGAGCACTCACGTACATTCTGCCTCCCATGTGACCCAAATATCGAGGAGATCCTAATCTGGGCTGTAGTTCCCAGTCTCCGCCCACCTGTAACATGTGACACCTACCTTGGGCCAGCAGGACAATGCCGCTAACGATGATGACCACAACGATGATCATTTTGGCCACTGTGAAGAAATTCTGGACGTAGCTGGCCAGCTTGACGCTGAGAGAGTTCACCACCGTGATGGTCACTGCCAGAGACAAAGCCATAGATTATGGGTCATGGCAACTGCACCTGCTATATGGGTTGGTTTTCAGATTAGGGTCAAACATAAAATCAGCGTGATCATTCGGTAGTTCAGTTCACAGGCAGCATGAAAGAGGAGGGGCTTCTGAGAGTAACAAAGCATCTAACTGGCTTCCTTGTTTCCCACTCTACAAGCCAAGGCCAATCAAAGTCTTTGTCTCTGAAGCTCCACCCCTAGAGCTGAATAAGTGCCAATTTATCTGTTGTAAATCCACCCACTTGCTATATTTCTAGATGTAGGCCATGGCCCAAAATTGTGTGAAAAAGAGGGTTTTTTTTTATCACGATAAAATATCATGGACACCTGGATAAAGCTGCATTTGTCAAACAGATCTAACCCTATGCAGGTTACACTTGTCTAAAGTAATAAATCACCAATGTCCAGGAGAAGGGGTTATTGCTACTCTATTCCCAGATACCCACCCTCCTTAGATAGGGGTACAATACCTTAAAGGACATCGGAGGTGAAAAACAAACGGATGATAAAAACAATTGTATTCATCCTCCCTCTCCTAAAAATGACTTTTTTTTTTTTAGATATCCCACAGTTTTATTTTATATTTAAATCTAGATTTTACTGTTTTATTGTCTATGCTCAATGACACCTTTATTAAAGTATGCCAGAGCTTAAATCTATGAATTATTGACCCTTTTTATCTCTTTCCTGCTCTCATAAGCCATTTACTGACAGGAAAGTATTTTATGGCTGTAATTACTAATTAGTAAGGGTCATACTATAGTCTGACTCAGTCTGACCTGGTCCCGAGCCGGACAGAAACTGTCACTTACATACCTGATTTTTAACTCTTTTAGGCAGAGAAAGAAAAAAAGGAACACAGCCTAGTTATGTGTGTGCTAGGCACTGTACATACCCATGTCTATCTCATCATGTCACATGTCACCTTGGTTGTCCTTTAAGCCCACAAAGCATTACACGTTTTGGAAAAAAATACACCTAATATTGTGAAAAATATAAAATTGCTTAAAGAAAAAAGATAAACTTTTGGATGTATTCTATGATGCAAACTTTAGTTCAGGGTCCCTTCCCCCAATTTGCATTAACACCCCTCCCCCTCCCATGCAGCAGGGGTCCTGACTGGGGAAGAAAGAGGGAGGAGGTGTAATTTATTTTCTTGCCCCTATTTTCCCTAGATACACCACTTCCAAGGGCATCACATGGAATGGCTCTCTCAACTATGACAAGCCCACAATTTGAAGTGGGCGTGTCCAACTTAAAGTGAGGCGTGGCCAGTAAGAGGTGCAGGCAACAGATCAATCAAAAATATCTCAGCCAGAACCTTATCCCCCCCAAATAGCAACTTAGCAGCCTGTTAGCACATACAGGGGCATAGCAATAGCCATAGCAACTGCTATGGGACCCTGGAGCAGAGGGGGCCCAAGCAGATTAAGATGTAATAGGGTCCTAGGCAAGGTAAATGATTTGGGCCCACCTTATTGTCCTTTTGGTAACCTGAAGTGCAGAGTGGTCAAAGGAGGAGGCAGGTGGGCCCTTTGACACCCACTAGGCCTCAAGCACCTGCCTAGGTTGCCTGGTGGCTAATCCTACTCTGGGCCCAAGTGGTAATTGACATGTTCAATATTCATTATATCCATGCCCACAGACTGTTTGCAGTATACATTGCATAGGAAAGTACTTTGCCCAGTCCACTCATGTACCATTGGGTAGGGGTAGGTGGTATTGCTCAACACTGCGTAAGACTGATGGCCCCATAAACATTCTGCTATGGGGCCCTATAACTCTAGCTACCCCTCTGCGCACATATCAAAATTCATCAGGCATTTCCCCAAAAAACAACATATCCCAGTCAAAGGCCAGGTCCCCATGATAGACATCCCCCTCCCCCCATGGTAACAGACGGCACCACATGACACTTCCTCAGTAACCCCTCAGTAACAGACGGCACCACATGACACTTCCTCAGTAACACCTCAGTAACAGACGGTACCACATGACACTTCCTCAGTAACAGACGGTACCACATGACACTTCCTCAGTAACAGACGGCCCCACATCACAGACGGTACCACATGACACTTCCTCAGTAACACCTCAGTAACAGACGGCACTACATGACACTTCCTCAGTAACAGACGGTACCACATGACACTTCCTCAGTAACAGACGGTACCACATGACACTTCCTCAGTAACAGACGGTACCACATGACACTTCCTCAGTAACAGACGGTACCACATGACACTTCCTCAGTAACAGACGGCACCACATGACACTTCCTCAGTAACAGACGGCACCACATGACACTTCAGTAACACCTCAATAACAGACGGCACCACATGACACTTCAGTAACACCTCAGTAACAGACAGCACCACATGACACTTCCTCAGTCACGGCACCACATGACACTTCAGTAACACCTCAATAACAGACGGCACCACATGACACTTCAGTAACAGACGGCACCACATGACACTTCAGTAACACCTCAGTAACAGACGGTACCACGACCCTTCCTCAGTAACCCCTCAGTAACAGACGGCACCACATGACACTTCCTCAGTAACACCTCAGTAACAGACGGTACCACATGACACTTCCTCAGTAACAGACGGCACCACATGACACTTCCTCAGTAACACCTCAGTAACAGACGGTACCACATGACACTTCCTCAGTAACAGACGGCCCCACATCACAGACGGTACCACATGACACTTCCTCAGTAACACCTCAGTAACAGACGGCACTACATGACACTTCCTCAGTAACAGACGGTACCACATGACACTTCCTCAGTAACAGACGGTACCACATGACACTTCCTCAGTAACAGACGGTACCACATGACACTTCCTCAGTAACAGACGGCACCACATGACACTTCCTCAGTAACAGACGGCACCACATGACACTTCAGTAACACCTCAATAACAGACGGCACCACATGACACTTCAGTAACACCTCAGTAACAGACAGCACCACATGACACTTCCTCAGTCACGGCACCACATGACACTTCAGTAACACCTCAATAACAGACGGCACCACATGACACTTCAGTAACAGACGGCACCACATGACACTTCAGTAACACCTCAGTAACAGACGGTACCACGACCCTTCCTCAGTAACACCTCAATAACAGACGGCACCACATCACACTTCAGTAACAGACGGCACCACATGACACTTCCTCAGTAACACCTCAGTAACAGACGGCACCACATGACACTTCCTCAGTAACAGACGGCACCACATGACACTTCCTCAGTAACAGACGGCACCACAAAATAGACCCCCAACACAATGCTGCACCATTCATTCATGATTCAAGACTTGAGAATACCTCCCCCCATCCTAGTAGGAGATACTTACTGATGGCGGCAGCAGCCAGACATTTGATGACCACATCTGGCGGTTCACAGCCGGGGTAAAACGGTGCTGATGCGTATTCGGCGAAGCTGAGGCAGATGATGGCGAAGGAGGACGGCTTCATGACGATGACGCTGGCCCAAGAAAACAGGAAGGCTGGGATGGGACCGAAGGCCTCCATGAGGTAGGGGTACTCCCCGCCGGACTTGGTGATCATTGTACCCAGCTCTGCGAAGCACAGGGCACCTGCCAGGACACAACACCAGAGAAAAGGATGAACCCTAACATTGCCGTAGACATCTACAGTTGTTCTGTGGTTTTCCATCCACATGTCAAGGACGTGTAAAAGCATTGTAGTGCAAAACTACTTCCGCCCACAGCAAAAGTCTATAGGCGTTTTTGCTTCCCCATATCCCTGTGCCATAGACGTCTAATGGTGGACATACACTGTGCAATAAAAATGTTCGATTTTCCCGTTTGACCAAAACAATCAAATCGAATCAACGTTGAAAAGAATCTTTTTCGATCAAGAAAAATTAATGATTATCCTGTTTATGGCTGCATCCATCTGAAAATGGCGCCTGCGAATAATGGTGCACGGTGTTGCCGCTAATCGCTATTTAGCGTTAAAGCCTTATCGTTATTTAGCGTTAACACACAGAACCCTCTCTGTACCTATCCCTAACCCCCCCCCCCCTGGTGGTGCCTAACCCCAACCACCCCCCTGGTGGTGCCTAAACCCTAACCACCCCCCTGGTGGTGCCTAACCCTAACCAGCCCCCTGGTGGTGCCTAACCCTAACCACCCCCCTGGTGGTGCCTAACCCTAACCACCCCCCTGGTGGTGCCTAACCCTAACCACCCCCCTGGTGGTGCCTAACCCTAACCACCCCCCTGGTGGTGCCTAACCCTAACCACCCCCCTGGTGGTGCCTAACCCTAACCACCCCCCTGGTGGTGCCTAACCCTAACCACCCCCCTGGTGGTGCCTAATCCTAACCACCCCCCTGGTGGTGCCTAACCCTAACCACCCCCCTGGTGGAGCCTAACCCTAAGACCCCCTGATGGTGCCTAACCCTAAGACCCCCCCCCCCCAGTGGTGCCTAACCCTAACCACCCCCCTGGTGGTGCCTAATCCTAACCACCCCCCTGGTGGTGCCTAACCCTAACCACCCCCCTGGTGGTGCCTAACCCTAACCACCCCCCTGGTGGTGCCTAACCCTAAGACCCCCCCCTGGTGGTGCCTAACCCTAACCACCTCCCTGGTGGTACCTAACCCTAACCTTGACAGTGTTACATTAAATCCATTCACCAGTTTGCAGTTAAATAACGTCTGCAGTTTGGCTTATGTAGGGCGCTATTGATAAATAACGTTACTGTGGGCAATAAAGTCTGCTGTTTGGCATATGAACGGCACTATTGATATATAACGTTAGTGTGTGCCACTATTGATAAATAACGTTAGTGTGTGCCACTATTGATAAATAACGTTAGTGTGTGCCACTATTGATAAATAACGTTAGTGTGTGCCACTATTGATAAATAACGTTAGTGTGTGCCGTTTTTCTTCTTTTTTCCCTGTGCGCCATTAATATGCAGTACTAACGATAAATAGCGATAAGCGTATCTTTTTAATGCGGCGCCATTTGTATGCATCGGCGCTGTGCGCCATTATTCACTGATCCGTTATGGATAATATAGGATATTATGCTGCTTATATTTAACTAATAGATACAACGGTTAGAGAAAGAATGTATATATATATATAATAGGAAGAACATCTGGCGCCTCCTGCTGGAATGAATAATTTTTTACTACCAGCTGCGAACGAAACATATAAAAAAGTAATTTAGTGTGCATTTTACTCCAAATCACGTGTATATCTTATAGGTATGCATACAAGTATTTGAACTTTTGCAATAGTGGTCCTTGAGTAGAACTATAGTTTTTGGCTGCCTCTGGGCACTTATAATGGCTGGCTAGCTGGATCCTCCTGATGCGGTATTGCAATATCTGAGGAGGCATCTGATTGGCTGCTAGGGGGCCACAGAGACACATCGGTAAATTAGGTTTTATGAGTGGTCTTCACACGTACCTAAGATGCTTATTACTCCACAAACCGCCCAGAGAACCAGACAAGGACCCACAGCTCCACTGTTGCGGAGGACGGATTTGGGGGAGATAAAGATGCCAGATCCGATAATCGTTCCAACGATGAGACTGATTCCGGTGAGCAGTCCAATCTGTGGGGAGAACACAACATGAGTCCAGTTCATGAGATACAATATCATGTATATAGAAATGGGTTACATCCATGCCTATAAGGGAAAGAGGGAACTGTCATTGGGCCAGGGACTAGTCTGCTTAACCACAATGACATCACATGTGGGTGTGGGAACTTCACAAGGCAAACCACTTGTAAACACATGGCCAACCTGCATGATAGTTGGGCAGGTTGATCCACCGGATGGATCTGGCAAACAACCTGTTATCAGTTTGTCGTCTTGTTGTCTGCCAGCTGTACACACGCTCAACTATCTTCCAAAAGATCGAGTGTAGAAGATAGTTGGGCAGATTGTTTGGACACGTGTACAAACCTTAATTTGATAAGGGGGAGGGGAATAATGCGTTTGGTTCCATAGCAGTGTGCAAAAAAATATTTTCTGCTATTAGCAGATACTGTGCATCAGAAAAATAGGAGCAAGTATTGAATCATAAAACCGTTATGACAGTACTAACTAATTAAAAACAATGTCCAACCCACAAATAACCACTGCACGCTACATGCAAAGCAGGACTCCTCCAGGAGGTCTAACGAGCTATCCTTGTTAGTGGCAGGGGCGTAGCAATAGGGGTTGCAGAGGTAGCGACCGCATCGGGGCCCTTGGGCCAGAGGAGCCCCGAAGGGCCCTCCCTCAACTACAGTTTTAGCTCTCTATTGGTCCTGTGCTCATAATAATCACTTCTATAGATACTTTGAATAGTGGTAATTATTAAGAAACTATTCCCCATCCCCTTATTGCACCTCTGACACTGTAGTTGCCATTGGCAGGTTTTGCGCCGTATCAATTGTTATGTATAGAGTGCTTGGGGGCCCCATTGTAAAACTTGCATCAGGGCCCACAGCTCCTTAGCTACGCCACTGGTTAGTGGGCAGATGCCCCCTGAGCGGTGCCGATCGGCTAACTCTAAGCCAGCAGTAGATCACAATATCAGTTCTGTAGGTTGAAACTAAGATCCACACCTACAACTAAGCAAGAAAATCAGGGCAATAGTCAAATCAGTAAATGGATAAATATCATCCTCCTTGCAGCATTCAGAAATTGTCTCTCCACAGAACAATTAAACAAGCAATCCAAAGTTTCAGTCCACAGCGCTTAGGCAGGAAAAATTTCTAAATAATCCTTCAGAACTTCACCATCACCATGCAAAAAGCACCCCCGATGAAACGTCACGCAAAACCGGTTAGATGGAGAGGTGACCGCTTAGTTTCTGAATACATGCACTTTTACCTATGTGGACTCTAATGTAAGAGATTTTATTTCGATACGGAAACGCATGCGGTAGAGCTATGTGAGTTGAAGCCATTATGCCTTCAGCATCCTCCGATCTCCATAACCAGCTAAGGTTGGAACCACCTGCACCCTACGTAGTGCAACCATAAATATCTCTCAGAATCATGATTCATCCCTTGCCTTGGAGACTTTGTTCCTCACCATAAATGACACAGTTTTACCAACCAATCAGTTTATTAAACTAATGAGATTTCACGGGCAATGTACGTAAAATTAAACATTAACCCTACAAATAGTGAAGTGTTTAACCACACAAATGAGAAGGATAACTTCCTAGTGTGAGCTCCAGGCCTTGGATGGAGAAAGCTGTAGTGGAGAAGTTGAAGTGTAAGCACATGGGGTTGGGTTTACACTTACAGGCCACTGGAGTCAAAGTCATAAATGGCAATAAGTTAGATGCCTGAAATTGTTGTCATAGACTTCATAATCCTTCATGCTGAGCCATCAAAAAAATAACAACATTGTAAAAATATCTTGAAGAATATATGGGACTTTTTAGAAAAGACAGAGAGCAAAGTGCAAAGGACAGCAGTATAAAATATACCGGTCTCCCATAATGCTCTGAGGGGGAGAATTCCACATAGCTAAATAGCCTAGGCTGTGACATCACAGGGAGGGCGGTGCTACATATACCAGTATACAGCAATATATAGGAAGGGTTTCTGATGCAGAAACCAGGAAAAGGAACATAAAATCGTGTGTCCCCGATAGTTTACTACATTCTACTCTCTGTCATTACAGGACCTCTTTAAGTGTGAGGAGCACGAAAGGCATTGGGTTAATGGATACTGGAGCTGGTTAATAACTCCCTGCATCTATCACCCATTATCTCAGTGCGTTGTCATGAAAATGTGATCAAATACAGATTAAGATAAGATAAGAGCACTAAACGAGGTATAATGACTGTTGTGTGAGCAGCAAATTCTGCTCTGCTGGGCTGAGCTGGCAGCGGTGATACGTAATTCCCGGGATAGGCAGAGATCACATCGGATGTGGTGACTCTATCACTTAACTGTAAATATGTTCCATGGCCGGGACACATGGGGCGTCTTTGGAATTGTCACCCGCCAGCACATTTCTGTCACGTTTTCTGAGTAACAGTTGGTCAACATATACTAGACATTGCTCAAGACCATCGTCCCATCTCGTTAAATAACTGCTATTGCGAAAAAGTGTCATATTTAGCATACAAATAAGACGTAAGTTTCTTCCAGAGTAAAATGAGCTATAAATTACTTTCCCCCTATGTTGATGTCACTTACAGTAGATCTGAAATCTGACAGAACCGACAGGTTTTGAACCAGCTCATCTCCTCATGGGGGGATTCTTTATAAAGACACACCCTGAAAATGATTTATACACTGATGCTGGCCACCCTCCCTGCTCTCTGCATACTTTTTAGGCAGTTGGCTAGAGCAACTGCCATTCAGTAAGTGTTTATGATAAGAAAGAAAATCTTTAAACCCCCCCCCTTTGCAAATAGAAAAGTAAGAAAACAAAAAGGTGAAATAGTATTTCCTTGCTTTCTGGTGGCTTAAAGAGAACCAGAGATGAAGCACCCTCTCCTATTTGACCTTATAAATCAGTGGGAACATGACAGTAAACACCTAATCTGCCCTTTGTTTCATTGTTCTCTGTGTAATCTGACTGTCATCACCTCTGATAAGAATCCCCGACTGAGAAGTCAGGCTGCTCCGTCTAGCTTTGCTATGGAAATATTATAGCTAAGTCTGTCTTCTGTGGTGTTATTTCAAGCCCAAGCCTGCCCCCTTGTGGCTTTGCTATAATGACTCAGCAATAATCATTCCCAGCAAAGCCAGATTTAATTGCTCAGTCTGGGATTCTTGTGACTGCTGCTAACAGACACTTTTAGCAGTGAGGATGAAACAGACAGCATGGTAAGTGTTTTCTCTAATGTTCTTACTGATATACATGGTAAAATACACAAGGGTGCTTCGTCTCTGGTTCCCTTTAAAGAGACTCTAAAGTCTCGTTTTTTTTGTAACTGCTTTTCTCATATAATCCTCTTCAACATGAACGCCCCACTTGAATCGCTGCATTCTGCGGCAGATGGGTGATTAATTAGTGAGAAAACAACCTGCAAAGTTCCACGACTTTGCTGGTCGCAGATTCTGCTGCCCTGAGGAGGCGGAGCTTTGAACTGTAGCTCTGCCTCTCCGCAATCAATCTCCACCTCCTCCCCGGCCCTCTCAGTGAAAGAAGATCGAGAGGGGCGGCGATCCGCAGACATTGACTGCGGAGGAGGCAGAGCTACAGCATACAGCTCGGCCTCTTCAAGGAAGTAAAGCCCAGCGAGCCCAGGATCTTTGCAGGGCTATTTCTCTGTACTAAATCATTCATCTGCCGCGGGGATGCAACGATTCTACTTGGGCAATCATGCTGAAGAGGATTATATGAGAAAAGTAGTTAAAAAAAGAAAAAAAAAATACTTCAGAGTCTCTTTAAAGAGAACCCGAGGCGGGCATTTTAAATCTTAAGAGCACACAGAGGCATGTCCTGTGCACAATGACATGCCTCTGTGTCTTGCTATTGCCATTGCCGCCTCTAGTAAAAGTGCCATTTTTAGGCATAAGCAAACCAGGCAGATGCCTAAGGTAACACCTGCAGAGGAGGAAGGGGGGGGGGGGGGAGGGGGCATCCCAGAGCTACGTTTTTATTCTTATTATTATTAAAGGTGAGTTATCTAACTTTTTTTGTTTTACTAGGTTACAGAGGTCCTTTCATATAGATTAAATCACCTTTAGACTGTAAGCCCACTTGGGTAGGGTTCTTTCACCTTATGTGTCATTACTTCCGTGTAGCCACAGAATATTAATTAGGGATGCTCAGAAATGCCCAATTCTGATTTCCCCCAATGCCAATTTTTTTCGATTTTTCTAATTTGAGGAATATTTTGTCATGTTTTTGCATCAGGGAATGCAGAAAAAGACAAAAAATAAACAAATAGGAAAAAAAAAATGGGAAAGTTGAATGTGAGAATCCGCTCGGCTGCCTGCGCAGGCAGGCAGCCTTTTGACCATTGTTTAGGTTTGCTTGCTGCAGGACTCTGGAAAGGAGACCTTCTGTGAGTTGTGCAGCTTGTGTTGCTAAGGGATTTGCATACATTAGTCATGCAAATCCGTTACCTGCCTTCTTTTGATGACTGGCACTATAAAAGCATTCTGCTCCCAGAATGCTTTGCTGGACATTTCCCTTCCATGGTCTGTTCCTGATGGACACTGCTGGAGTGTCAGCCATTGCTATCTAGTATAGGTAATTCCTGGGGGTTGCTTTAGGCTCCCCTTCTAGTCCAGTCAGGTTGTATTATCTGTTTTGCCTGTTCCGTCTGTCTTGTGTTTGGATCGCACAAGCCCTAGCGTTAGCGGCTGTGGATCCTTCTGATTGAGTCTGGAGTGTAGGTTGGAACAGCGGTTGTTTCTGCCTACCTCATCTGTTCTGTCTGCCGTGTGTTTGGATCCTTCTGTTCTGTCTCCTGGGATCGTGCTAGCTACTTTTCGCTAGCGCTGGGGATCCTATCTCTCGCTTGTCCCTGTTTTCGTGTGTGAAACGCTTGCTGTAGGCTCGGTGAGGTAACCGTTAAGCAAGCGCTCGCGTTCTCTGTTTCGTGTTTGTCTGTCTTTGGTTAGTTAGGCGTGCTTGTCTCTGTTGTGCGTAACACGCGGAGACCGCGCACGAACGCGTGCACTGTTGCGAATGAGTGCGGTGTTCGCGTTCAGCTAGCGTTTGTTATTTTCTTTATCTTTCTCTTTGTATGATTTGCTGTGCCTTTGCTACCCTTGTGCTCTGTCCTGCTCAGTCTTGTGTCGCTATTGGCAATCGTCATTCTTGCGATTGCGTTTCCTACTTCGTTTCCGCCGTTGTGTGTTCGCCGTCGCTGGGTGGCGACTAATTTGGGGGGCACACATTGGTTCTGTCCCTTTGCTCTGTTCCCTGTGGGCTATCCAGCCCTGCCTGATTGTACCTTGTCCTGGATCTGTACAATTCCCATTTGGCATCTGTGGCTGTGCAGCGGCTGTGTTCGCCTGCACTCCACAGCGCCATCTGCCGGTGGGAATTGCCCTCTGCGGGTGCATAGCACCTAGCCTGGGTGTCCGCAATAATACGCTTGTGGAGGAAATCCGCCGCGTCAGCGCACGTCTGGTGCGCTGACCACGGAGACGATTCCACAATTGTTACATTGAAAAACTGAATCTTGTGATTGGTCTACAATAAGGCCTCGTTCACATTGCGCTCCGATCACGTTTGCATTCACATCGGCTGTTTTTTGACACTTTTTTTTTTCAATTTCTGTGCATTGGACGTTTCAGGGCAATTGCGTTTTTTCACTTCCTGACGTTACTCAGGAAGCAAACTCTTTGATCTGGAAAAAGAATGAATACACTGTATTTATTTTTTTTAAATGCTCACGCAAGCGATTTTGTGAGCGTTTTGCGTTTTCCTATACCTTTAATTGAGGCGGAATCGCATCAAAAATGGCCCGTGCACTGCTTCTCTGAGTGGATCGGAAACGAACCGCTCAGACGTGAACTTTCTCATTGAGAATCATTGCACAAGTGCTTTCAGGATGATTTTGAAAATAGCTTGCGCTTAGAAAATGTCAAAAACGCCCCCCTAGTGTGACCGAGCCCTAAAAGTGGAAATTCAATTTTTGCTGAAAAATTCTGCATTGTCGTATTGGTCCAATGCTTCCGAGTTCTGCGATTGTGCGATCATTACTGAGTTGCGCTAAGCTGGAAGAGGGAATTCTGCCATATGTACAATGCTGCTGTAATTTCACCACAATAGACGATGTTCTGACGCTGTTAAAATTGAGATTAAACAAGGGAATGACAACTTTGCCTAAAAAAATCCTTATCACATCATCTCTGTCTATAGCAATGGCAATCTTGTGTTTCCTGCCGGTGATTGAAATTCTTAATGCTTCACGGTTAAAGCTGCCTTGCATTGAGGTCAGCTGCTAGTGACATCACTGAGGCTCCACCCCATTTATTCCCTAGCGACCACTGACATCACCGAGTATGTAGTCTGCCCATTCCCTAGAGACCAGTGACATCACTGAGAATGCAGCCCATTCATTCACTAGAGACCAGTGACATCACTGAGAATGCAGCCTATCCATTTACTAAAGGCCAGTGACATCACTGAGGATGCAGCTTATTTAATCACTAGAGACCAGTGACATCACTGATGATGCAGCTTATCCATTCACTAGAGACCAGTGACATCACTGATGATGCAGCTTATCCATTCACTAGAGACCAGTGACATCACTGATGATGCAGCCTATACATTCACTACAGACCAGTGACATCACTGAGAATGCAGCCTATCCATTCACTAGAGACCAGTGACATCACTGAGAATGCAGCCTATCCATTCACTAGACACCAGTGACATCACTGATGATGCAGCCTATCCATTCACTACAGACCAGTGACATTACTGAGAATGCAGCCTATCCATTCACTACAGACCAGTGACATTACTGAGAATGCAGCCTATCCATTCACTACAGACCAGTGACATTACTGAGAATGCAGCCTATCCATTCACTACAGACCAGTGACATTACTGAGAATGCAGCCTATCCATTCACTACAGACCAGTGACATTACTGAGAATGCAGCCTATCCATTCACTACAGACCAGTGACATGATAATGGTAGAGCCTATCATCCCCTTAATATTCAACTACCCCACACACAACCCTTCCCCTTCTCTTAACCTAAAAATAAAACACGGACCACCTTGGCATTGGATTAATTTAGGCCAGAGCAGCCCATCTTTATTTAGCCAAAATTAACAATAAACCAAAACATATACAAATCACTAATCAGAGAGCTGGGGTACAGGGGTCCGGAGGTACCAACTGAACGTCCTTTAAACACCTGAGTGACATGCAGCCTTGTACCCGGCCCACAGCCGCGTCTCCCGGCTCGCGGACAGCTGCATGCCCCGGGAAATAATCACCTCATGCCGTGACTTCCCCCAACCGGATTTGTCCCGTGACAAAACCAATAACCGACCTCCGGAGCCCCCTTTTACCCCTCCTGCTGCAATGACAATTTTTTATAACAGACCCCCCTTTTCCCCTTATTATTATTATTATCTTACCCCCCCCTTTTTTTTTTTTTTTTTAAATATATATACAACCCCCCAACACCCCTTAACCCACCCCCTTTACACACAAAAAAGAGGGAGGGAGGGAGCTTCTTACACCAGCTCTGCCAGAAGCCGAATGACCCGCCCCTTCCTTTGGCGCCTACCCAGCTACCCCCCTGTTCCTTGCACGTACGCATGGAACCGCCTCCTCCCACTACATTAACCCCTAGCACTGCCGGGGAATCGGCTACCCCATCATGCAGTGCCTTCCGCAAGTCGCGTGCTCCGCTCCAGGCCCCTTCTTGATAATGGTAGAGCCTATCATCCCCTTAATATTCAACTACCCCACACACAACCCTTCCCCTTCTCTTAACCTAAAAATAAAACACGGACCACCTTGGCATTGGATTAATTTAGGCCAGAGCAGCCCATCTTTATTTAGCCAAAATTAACAATAAACCAAAACATATACAAATCACTAATCAGAGA
The DNA here is from genome assembly GCF_040937935.1 of Hyperolius riggenbachi. Taxonomy (NCBI): domain Eukaryota; kingdom Metazoa; phylum Chordata; class Amphibia; order Anura; family Hyperoliidae; genus Hyperolius; species Hyperolius riggenbachi. The sequence goes on from NC_090656.1 coordinate 8,266,156, forward strand.
GCTGGGGTACAGGGGTCCGGAGGTACCAACTGAACGTCCTTTAAACACCTGAGTGACATGCAGCCTTGTACCCGGCCCACAGCCGCGTCTCCCGGCTCGCGGACAGCTGCATGCCCCGGGAAATAATCACCTCATGCCGTGACTTCCCCCAACCGGATTTGTCCCGTGACAAAACCAATAACCGACCTCCGGAGCCCCCTTTTACCCCTCCACCACGAAAGGGTATGACCCCTTATACCCTTGAGGCCCCCAACCTCAAAGCTCTCTGTATTCCGTCCTCAATCCCCAGGGCCCACAAATCCATACCAATATCAGTGAGGTGTACTCCATCCCCCCTGAGGAATAACCCGATGTTCTCCTCCAACTCCACATGTCTAATGGCCAACCCACCATTCCTCACAAAAAATCTCGCCACCTCCTTGTTCAGTTTAATCCTGGCCTTATTAACCTTCCGAACTGAATTGGCCAACCTCCAGTACTCCCTTGCCACCACATCCGACCAAACGACCACCGTTTCCGGGAAAAGAGCCCGAATACGAAGGAAATCAAACCTAATTTCCTTAATAATGACCCTGGTCGATCTAGAGGCCAAGTCGTTGCCCCCGACATGCAGCACCAGGACATCAGGGGCCCTATCAAATCTAGCCAACCTGTGTAATTCAGGCAAAAGGCTGGGCCACACCATCCCGGGAAAACCTCTCCAGTGCATACGTACCTGGGCCCTCGGAAAACCCAACTGTCGGCCTTCTGGCCGTACATCGGCCCTCCTGGCACCCCTACTGACATATGAATGCCCCACAATCCAAACGATGGCCGGATGACCTGCAACAAGAAATCAACGCACTGATAGCAACAAAGAAAAAACTCTTCCCCCAAAGAAAAAACTCACTACCCCTACACTAAATGAGGCCTAACATAAGATTTGTAACGCATAGAATCCCAGCGACCGATACGCTTAATAACCCCCTCCCCTAATCCCCAGCGCGACGCCTCCGTAGCTGCCCCAATTCTGAAGGAGTGGGAGGCAAACTCGGAATACGGGAGCCCAAGGGACCCCAGACATTTGCGAAACACGGCCACAAATTGAAAACGGGACAAACTAGACCCGTCCTGATGTGACAAAAACACTGGCGCTTGAGGAGGCCGGACCAACCGGAAGCTAGCGACACTGCCGTGGGGGCACAATGGCCCCCCGATCGGGAAAAGGATGACATCTCTCCCTTTTCCCGACTGATCGGTCTTGGACCGTTGCAACCGAATCACCACCGAATCGCTAAGCAATGTCACATGCTGTGCAAGGATGCCTCCCACTCCCCGTTTGCTGCGGCTCACTAGTTCCCCCACCCTGAAAGCCCCAAAAAAGGCCAGAACAAATGCTGTGGAGAATAAAGTGCACTCATAACTGGAGGAACAAACATCCGGCAAGACACCC